>NW_027507784.1:29646788-29736788 GCF_037356315.1 Lithobates pipiens | reverse complement strand
CACTAACAGGAGCCATGAGCTATCTACCAAAAAACGCAACAGTATTGCAACTCATTTCAGCCTGTGGGATCACCAGGACAAAGCAAAGCACGAGGCACAGTTTCCTGGCAAAGAGAAACATTATAAAAGGTAAGCAGAGTTTCTAGCATAGGACATGGTTGGCATTCTGAGCTATCTCACCCGGTGAGATACATGCACTGAATGCACTGAGTCCCCGGGTTTGTGCTCCTGCTGTGCCCATTATGAGGGGTTGAGTTCCTGGGTCTGTACACCTGCTGTGCCCATTATGAGAGGTTCCCACCATCCCTGTGCTGAGTTCCCAGGTCTGTACACCCGCTGTGCCCATTATGAGAGGTTCCCACCATCCCTGTGCTGAGTTCCCGGGTCTGTACACCTGCTGTGCCCATTATGAGGGGTTTCCACCATCCCTGTGCTGAGTTCCCAGGTCTGTACACCTGCTGTGCCCATTATGAGAGGTTCCCACCATCTCTGTGCTGAGTTCCCGGGTCTGTACACCTGCTGTGCCCATTATGAGAGGTTCCCATCATCCCTGAGCTGAGTTCCCGGGTCTGTACACCTGCTGTGCCCGTTATGAGGGGTTCCCACCATCCCTGTGCTGAGTTCCCAGGTCTGTACACCTGCTGTGCCCATTATGAGAGGTTCCCACCATCTCTGTGCTGAGTTCCCGGGTCTGTACACCTGCTGTGCCCATTATGAGAGGTTCCCATCATCCCTGAGCTGAGTTCCCGGGTCTGTACACCTGCTGTGCCCGTTATGAGGGGTTCCCACCATCTCTGTGCTGAGTTCCCAGGTCTGTACACCCGCTGTGCCCATTATGAGAGGTTCCCACCATCCCTGTGCTGAGTTCCCGGGTCTGTACACCTGCTGTGCCCATTATGAGGGGTTTCCACCATCCCTGTGCTGAGTTCCCGGGTCTGTACACCTGCTGTGCCCCTTATGAGGGGTTCCCACCATCCCTGTGCTGAGTTCCCGGGTCTGTACACCTGCTGTGCCCCTTATGAGGGGTTCCCACCATCCCTGTGCTGAGTTCCCAGGTCTGTACACCTGCTATGCCCATTATGAGAGGTTCCCACCATCCCTGTGCTGAGTTCCCGGGTCTGTACACCTGCTGTGCCCATTATGAGGAGTTCCCACCATCCCTGTGCTGAGTTCCCGGGTCTGTACACCTGCTGTGCCCATTATGAGGAGTTCCCACCATCCCTGTGCTGAGTTCCCGGGTCTGTACACCTGCTGTGCCCCTTATTAGGGGTTTCCACCATCCCTGTGCTGAGTTCCCGGGTCTGTACACCTGCTGTGCCCATTATAAGGGGTTCCCACCATCCCTGTGCTGAGTTCCCGGGTCTGTATGCCTGCTATGCCAATTATGAGGGGTTCCCACCATCACTGTGCTGAGTTCCCAGGTCTGTACACCACCTGTGCCCATTATGAATGGTCTCACCATCCCTGCTTTGAGTTCCCAGATCTGCACACGTTATGCCCGCTATGAGGTGTTCCAACCATCCTTACAGTGAGTTTCTGGGTGGGCACACGTTATATTATGAGGGGCTCCCACCATCCCTGCCATGGGTTTATGGAGAGTATAACAGTTGTAAGATGGGTGAACTATTAATCAGAGCAGGTTGTGTAACACATTGTCCTCATTCCCTGCCATAGAGTAGACAGCATTTTAATAAAGGAGCAGAATGGGCATTTGCCCCACAAGGACGGCACCCATCCAGAAAGTTCTAAATCAACCGATATCTCAACTCCTGGTGGTCCAGGGAGCCATTATACTCTGTATTATAGAGATAAATTGCCAAAAAAGGTATGTGAGCCCTTTGGAATTCACTGGTTCTCTGCAGTAATTTGCTATAAAATGTGCTTTGATCCTCATCCAAGTCACAACAGTAGACAAACAATGTGCTTAAGCTGATAACACACACAAAAAAAAAAATCCCATTTCTCGTGTATTGAACACGCCCATGAAAAATTCAGCGCTGAAGGGAAAAGTAAGTGAACCCTTGAAGATAATAAGCTGGTTGAACCTCCTTTGGCAGCAATGACTTCAAGCAAGTGCTTTCGGTAGCTCTGGGTCAGACCTGCACAACATTCGGGAGGAATTTTTGACCATTCCTCTTTACAAAACTGCTTCAGCTCAGACACATTTGTAGGATGTCTGGTGGGAACAGCTCTCTCGAGGTCATTCCACAGCATCTCTGTGGGGTTTAAGTCTGGGCTCTGACTGGGCCACTCCAAAAGCCACATGCTCTTTTTCTGAAGCCAGTCTTTGGTGCATTTACTTCAATGTTTGGGTTCATTGTCCTGCTGCATCACCCAACTTCTACTAAACTTCGGTTGGCAGCCACCCTGACATTATCCTGTAGGATATTTTGGTAAACTTGGGAATTTATGTTCCCCTCAATGACAGCAAGTGGTTCAGGCCCTAAAGCAGCAAAACAAGCCCAAATCAAATTCCACCATACTTTACCATTGGGATGATATTTTGATGTTGGTAAGCTGTGGCCTTTATGTACCATACATAGTGCAGTGTATTTTTCTTGAACAATTAAACTTTTATTTCATCAGTCCACAAAACATTTTTCTAGTAGCCTTGTGGTTTGCCAAGATGCTTGAAGGCAGGTGCAGTCTGTACTCCCTACAGTAGGTGGTGCTTGACCGAAGCGGCAATGCAGAAGGGGGAAGGAAGTCATGAGGAACTTGGTTCCTCTATGATTCTCTGTGGTCACTAGGTGGTGCTTGACCGAAGCGGCAATGCAAAAGGGGGAAGGAAGTCGTGAGGAACTTGGTTCCTCTATGATTTTCTGTGGTCACTAGGTGGTGCTCGAAACAAAGCGGCAATGCAGAAGGGGGAAGGAAGTCGCAAGGAACTTGGTTCCTCTATGATTTTCTGTGGTCACTAGGTGGTGCTTGACTGAAGCGGCAACGCAGAAGGGAGAAGGAAGTCACGAGGAAATTGGTTCCTCTATGATTTTCTGTGGTCACTAGGTGGTGCTTGACTGAAACGGCAATGCAGAAGGGGGAAGGAAGTCGTGAGAAACTTGGTTACTCTATGATTTTCTGTGGTCACTGGGTGGTGCTTGAGCGAAGCGGCAATGCAGAAGGAAGTCATGAGGAACTTGGTTCCTCTATGATTTTCTGTGGTCACTAGGTGGTGCAGAAGGGGGAAGAAAGTCGCGAGGAACTTGGTTCCTCTATGATTTTCTGTGGTCACTAGGTGGTACTTGACTGAAGCGGCAATGCAGAAGGGAGAAGGAAGTAGCGAGGAACTTGGTTCCTCTATGATTTTCTGTGGTCACTAGGTGGTGCTTGACTGAAGCGGCAACGCAGAAGGGAGAAGGAAGTCACGAGGAAATTGGTTCCTCTATGATTTTCTGTGGTCACTAGGTGGTGCTTGAGCGAAGCGGAAATGCAGAAGGGGGAAGGAAGTCGCGAGGAACTTGGTTCCTCTATGATTTTCTGTGGTCACTAGGTGGTGCTTGACTGAAGCGGCAATGCAGAAGGGGGAAGGAAGTCGTGAGAAACTTGGTTACTCTATGATTTTCTGTGGTCACTAGGTGGTGCTTGAGCAAAGCGGCAATGCAGAAGGAAGTCATGAGGAACTTGGTTCCTCTATGATTTTCTGTGGTCACTAGGTGGTGCTTGAGCGAAGCGGCAATGCAGAAGGGGGAAGAAAGTCGCGAGGAACTTGGTTCCTCTATGATTTTCTGTGGTCACTAGGTGGTGCTTGACTGAAGCGGCAATGCAGAAGGGGGAAGGAAGTCGCGAGGAACTTGGTTCCTCTATGATTTTCTGTGGTCACTAGGTGGTGCTCGATCAAAGCGGCAATGCAGAAAGGAGAAGGAAGTCGTGAGGAACTTGGTTCCTCTATGATTTTCTGTGGTCACTAGGTGGTGCTCGAAACGAAGCGGCAATGCAGAAGGGGGAAGGAAGTCGCAAGGAACTTGGTTCCTCTATGATTTTCTGTGGTCACTAGGTGGTGCTTGACCGAAGCGGCAATGCAGAAGGGGGAAGGATGTCGTGAGGAACTTGGTGCCTCTATGATTTTCTGTGGTCACTAGGTGGTGCTTGACTGAAGCGGCAATGCAGAAGGGGGAAGGAATTGCGAGGAACTTGGTTCCTCTATGATTTTCTGTGGTCACTAGGTGGTGCTTGACTGAAGCGGCAATGCAGAAGGGGGCAGGAAGTCATGAGGAACTTGGTTCCTCTATGATTTTCTGTGGTCACTAGGTGGTGCTTGAGCAAAGCGGCAATGCAGAAGGAAGTCATGAGGAACTTGGTTCCTCTATGATTTTCTGTGGTCACTAGGTGGTGCTTGACCGAAGCGGCAATGCAGAAGGGGGAAGGAAGTCGTGAGGAACTTGGTTCCTCTATGATTTTCTGTGGTAACTAGGTGGTGCTTGATCGAAGCGGCAATACAGAAAGGGGAGGAAGTCGTGAGGAACTTGGTTACTCTATATCTTCCTGCGATCACTAGGGGAACAGCTGTCCGATTGGACACTGGCACCCCATGTGACCTCGGTGGCCATCTTTGGTCAGGGCAGTGTCTATTTAAGACTCTGGTTCCCAGGTTTGGCTCGCTTTGTGCGAGTGACTAGTGTAGGGACCAGGGGCGTTGCTAGGTCTACAAAAGATCCGGGGTTAGAGCAGGGGTGGACTGACAACTCATGGGGCCCCCGGCAATAGGAAATTATGGGGCCCCCGGGCAATAGAAGATTATGGGGCCCCCGGGCAATAGGAGATTATGGGGCCCCCGGGCAATAGGGGATTATGGGGCCACAGAGTATACACACACACAGACACATACTTTCCCTGGTTTTATTGAGGCTGGCAACCCTGATGGGGCCCCCTAGTAGCATGGTGCCCTTGGGCAGTACCGAGTGCCCCAATGGTCAGTCCGCCCCTGGGTTAGAGCCCATAGCAGTGTAGTAATGAAAGTAATATGCTTGGGCGGGCATACACACATATATATATACACAGTAATATACATGTGTTTATATATAACCCCAGAGAGCCCCCCACTTACATCCGGGTCCCTAGAGAGGCCCCCCTTACATCAGGGTTCCCAGAGAGCCCCCCTTACATTAGGTTCCTCAGAGAGCTTCTCCTCCAAAATCAGGGTCCCTAGAGAGCCTCCCCTCCACTTGGGGACCCCAGCGGAGACTTGGGGCTATAGCCCCAAAAGCCACCCCCTAGCGACACCACTGGTAGGGACATGTTTTCCGTCTGACAGGGACAGAGCATAGCAGCAGGGAAAGGTTCCTGAGGAGGCGTAGGGAAAGTGTAGGGAGTACATTATCTCCACTTAGGAAGCATCCTATTTGGGTAAGGACTGGCCAGGCTGCATCCCCGCTCCTCACTGCAGAAACTGTTGGCATCATTTCAAGCTCACGGTCCTCTACTACAGTTTGTAAGTGGCTCTCATTGGCTGTGTCCACTCGCCGGGCCTGATTACACACTGCTGGAACTCTCTTAATATACGGTTCTCCTCCATCTCAGCCACTTAGTGTATTCTTTGCTGCTGGCACTACACCGCAACCACATGCTCTTTGGTAAACTTCAGTCAAAAAAGCAATGTTTTTTTTGGAGAGCAGAAGCTTCCTCTGGGTTTTTCTGCCAAGGACACTGTTGTAGGCGGTGCCAATATGGGGGCGAGGAGAGAGCGCTCACTAGTGCCCCCAGAGGTGGGCTGAGGCTGCTATACAATTTCAAGTGTGGCATTTAAGGCAGCACTCTATCTTAAAAGCAACGCTTCTCACATCCAGTATCTCACAAAAGTCAGTACACCCCTCACCTTTTTGTAAATCTTTTCTTCTATCTTTTCATGTGGCAACACTGAAGAAATGACACTTGTCTACAATGTAAAGTAGTGAATGTACAGCTTGTATAACAGTATAAATTTGCTGTCCCCTCAAAATAACTCAACACACAGCCATTAATGTCTAAACTGCTGACAACAAAAAAGTGAGCCCACCCCTAAGTGAAAATGTCCAAATTGGGCCCAATTAGCCATTTTCCCTCATGTGTCTCATTAGCGTTACAAGGTCTCAGGTGTGAATGGGGAGCAGTTGTGTTACATACTGAAGCGGAGCATGAGCCCCTCCCTTCGAAGATTGAACCGCAGGGCAGTATCCCAACACGATAACGACCCCAAACACACCTCCAAGATGACCACTGCCTTGCTAAAGAAGCTGAGGGTAAAGGTGATGGACTGACCAAGCATGTCTCCAGACCTAAACCCTATTGAGCATCTGTGGGACATCCTCAAACGGAAGATGTAGGAGTGCAAGGTCTCCAACATCCACCAGCTCTGTGATGTCATCATGGAGGAGGGGAAGAGGACTCCAGTGGTGACCTGTGAAGCTCTGGTGAACTCCATACCCAAGAGGGTTAAGGCAGTGCTGGAAAATAATGGTGGCCACATAATATTGACACTTCGGGCCCAATTTGGACATTTTCACTTAAGGGTGTACTCACTTTTGTTGACAGCGGTTTAGACATTAATGGCTGTGTGTTGAGTTATTTTGGAGGGGACGGCAAATTTACACTGTTATACAAGCTGTACAATCACTACTTTACATTGTAGACAAGTGTCATTTCTTCAGTGTTGTCACATGAAAAGATAGAATAAAATATTTTACAAAAATGTGAGGGGCGTAATGACTTTTGAGAAACACTGTATTTAACTCCTACCCTGTTTCCCCGAAAATAAGACCTAGCGTGATTGTCGGTGATGGCTGCAATATAAGCCCTACCCCCCAAATATGCCCTACCCTGTTTCCCTGAAAATAAGCCCTACAAGGACTTTGACTAGGGCTTATTTGGAGGGTAGGGCTTATATTGCACCCATCACCAACAATCACGCTAGGTCTTATTTTCAGGGAAACGAGGTAGTAATCTGTGGCCCAACTACTCTACCTCTTTACATTGTACACTATAACTGTTGTGTAAACCTCACTATTGGGATTTTAAAAAGGCAATTCAAACAAAAATTGATTATTCTTAAAAAGAGTATCTTTAATTATTAACTTAAAAGAAATTGAATAGGATATTGTAAACAGTAAACCATCTTTACAGAATATTTCATCACATTATACACGGTAATATTCATGGTGTTGGGACATCAGAACATACTGAAGTGGTCTTCCCCAGCTCCTTGCTGTTCAATTGTGTACTAAATATGGTTTCCAGTAGGTGGGGGTTCCCAACGCGTTTCAAAATATAGACATAAGTCATTTTTCCTTCGGGGATTCATACTACTTTTTTTTGTAACATTTTAACATCAATGCTTCTTAAATTTGTATATAGGATTTTTTTTTCAGTGCATACATACACACTAAAAGGCCCATACACACGATCAGACTTTTTGACAACAAACATGCAAATTAGCTGTTTTAAGGCAACATCCGACCGCGTGTACGCTCCATCAGATGAACTTTTTTGGTTTTCATCTGACTTTTGTTGGCTGTGCGAACGGACAAACTTTCCAGCAGCAAAAGTCCGATAGAGCAAAGTCCGATCGTGTGTACAAACACTCATGCTCAGAACCAATGCAAAAGATCAGACAATACAGAAGTTGACCAAAGGTGGCGGTAAAGAGCAGAAAAAACACGTGATTTGGTGAGAGTTGGCTGAAAAAGTCCTGCCGTGTGCAATACAAGTTCACGGCCGACGCCCTTTGTACAAAAATCCACTGGAAAGTTTGTACAAAGTCCGATCGTGTGTATGAGGCTTAACATTACATTCCAGCTTTGGCTAGAGTGCTCTCCAAAATCAAAGAAAACTCCCACATCTTTGATGTGATGTGTTCTTCGTGTTATACAAGGACTGCTGGATAATATCCAAAGTTTTGTGGCACCAAAAAAAAGATGTTTGGCTAGAAAATAGTGAGAAGAGAGGAGAAAAAGGCAAACAAAAAAGGGAAATAAAGTATACTGGATGATCCAAACTCAAGTCAGACAATAAATGTCACCTGATATTACCCCAGAGTCTCCCAAGCACGGCCAGCATGGCTACCTACTAGCGAGTCACCTTTGCACAGCCAAGCTGTTAAAAGAAATGTCCACGCTCCACTTTAATCTGAAGTCCTAGAAAGTACAGGCCGACAAGTTGACAGCTTCTCCAAAGAAAATATTTATTTAAGCATTACAGCAATAACATCATCCAAAAAAAGCTGACGTGTTTCGGCCTTGATGAAGGCCTAAGGCTGAAACGCGTCAAGATTTTAGATGAGGTTATTGCTGTAATGCTTAAATAAATATTTTCTATGGAGAAGCTGTCAAGTTGCCGGCCTGTACTTTCTATGGATCTTTTGTGAGCTTAATTAGCCAGAGCACAGACTACTCTACACACCTACTATCCTATATTGCGGTAGAGCTTGGGTGGGTTTTTCTCTTGCTACTTAATCTCAAGCTGCCACCCAACCCATCCAGGTCTGCGGATGTGGAAGGAGTTATACAATCCCTGACGTCCCTCTATATTGCGTATGCGCGTCATGATGACATCATGTGTTGCCCCATCATATCCGGTCTCCGTGATGACAACTTCCAGAGACTGGTATATCGGGCCATATTGGGGACAAAAAGACGCAGACACAGCGTGTCTCCAGTGTCTGGGTATGGAGAATTTCTACATTAACTCCAGTACATATTGGAGAAAAAAGTAAGCCCCAAACAAAATTGTAGGGGTCTTTCTGTGCCAGGTATATACAGGAGATCCCTGAAGAGAGGAGAATTCTCGCCCCCAGTACATTAAAACATTGATATTGATAATATTATATATAAACTTATATGTGGAAAAAAAAAAACAGAAAAAAAAAAAATAATATATGTTCATTACCCATACTCATACATTGTACACGAAGGATGACATTTCCTTATTACATTTCACATCATAACTCTTCTCTCTGTTTTGTGCAGTATTTCTAAGCCGGTGCCATGGAGCACCGGACTCCACAAGCCTAGTTACCAGTCACCTCATCCCACTGACATCAATTTGTGTATTATACTTGAATACTAATAAGCTCAAATTTGTACCTCCCCATGACTAAGCTCCGGGGGGGGGAGGGGGGGGGGGGGTTGAAGTGAAACACGTTGGGGTGTGACCTGGTTGGAGTCCAGGCTGAGGTTGCCACTCCATCCATCTCTCTAGGCCAGTGATGGCGAACCTTGGCACCCCAGATGTTTTGGAACTACATTTCCCATTGAGCTCCACTACACGGTCGAGTGCATGAGCATCATGGGAAATGTAGTTCCAAAACATCTGGAGTGCCAAGGTTCGCCATCACTGCTCTAGGCCATCTAATATGTTCCAGAGGCTACCCTTTTTCTCTTGAACCTTGCAGGAGCCAGGACAGCTGTCAACACATGACTCCTTCCTACTGAGCAAGAACGGCACACATACACCTTCTAGTACATAACTCAGGGGTCAAACTACGACCCTCCAGCTGTTCAGCAACTACAATTCCCATCATGCCCAGTCACGTCTGTGAATCTCAGAGTTTTACAATGCCTCATGGGAGGTGTAGTTTCGCAAAAGCTGGATGGCCGTAGTTTGAAGATCCCCAACATAACCCATGCTTATTCTCTCCTGAGGCCTCACTCATCTTCCGTGACTTCCAGGTTGAGTCCCTAGGATGCTAAGGAAGGAGCTTAAGTGCACAAGCTCCTTCACGACCAGGTTCCTCCATCACCTATGCCAGGTCACACCTCTTCCCGACTGGCTGGTTGGATATTTTCAACACACATTTCTGTAAAAATCCTTGAAGAAGTGCAAATTGGTGCCCTTGCCCCTTGAGGAAGTTATACCATAGTGGATGAGAAAGTCCTTCAGAGCCCTTAGATGAGAAGCACAAGTCCATACCCCTGGAACCCCGACTGGGTTCCCATAAGGGGTGGTTAAATGCAAGTAATCACATTCTAATTATTCGTAAGGTATGGAAACCTGGAACAGAATTTCCAGCTGACTTACTAACAGAGGATGCCCCCGAGAAGTTGTTACCTCCCTCCTTTTTCATGAGTTTGCCCCAGCACAGGGCCGTACTTCCCAAAAAGCCTGGGAAAACCTGTGTTAACCCTTACCTTTCAGAGAGGACCACCTCAGCAGGGCAACACAACAAATCAATAATTACAACACAGAAATTCAACCAACAGATTTTAACTACGAAAGAACACAATATTTTGGCAAAACATAGGAACGCTTTACCACCATTTTGCCACCACCTGCTTACATCTTGCCTGTTCAAAGCCTGACGTATGGTAGACTCATAAACAGGGATGTTTGCATGTTCCAGCGATTTCTTCGAGCCTTTAGCTGTAACTCATGGGTTCTCCTTTACCACACTGAGAATTCTGCATTTTGACTTGGGAGTCATCCCGACTGGGCGCCCTCTTCTAGGAAGAGTAGCCACAGTACTAAACTGTCTCCATTTATAGGCAATTTGTCAGTCAACGGATGGAAGCCTAAACAGTTGGAGGTTGCCTTGTATCCCTTTCCAGCATTATGCAGATCCACTACTCTTGATTGTATGTCTTCAGGGAGCTCCTTTTTTTCGAGGCTTGGTTCACATTGGCTGATGCTTCTTATGAACAGCAATCTTAAAATGTTTGAGTGTTCTTTATCAGAGGAGCTCTAAACCACACTTTTAGAATCATTTCATTGGACTGGACTCCAAGCTGGCCGATTGTCTCTGGTGGATGGCCAAGTCCTGCAGCTGTTCCAGTACCAACAAGCCTATTGCAAGGTTACCCTGACTTTGGTATTTCACTGAAGCAGTCCATCCCTCCCTCTTCAACCTGACACAGAGGAAATTTTACAGAAAAAAGGAGTTTGGGCTTTAAAGGAACTTCTTCCGGAACTTGGATCTTGGTGCTGCGTGACTTTGGTGCACGACCTGCATGCTATCAGCACAGAGGCTCCTGGAACAGGACAAGACAGGTATGTAGAAAAATTGGGGTTAAGCATTAGGGGAGCTTAAATACAAAAAGGCAATTTTTTAGGGGGTGAAGTTAAGTGTTAAGGTTGGGGGATTAAGTTAGGAAACATGTTGGGGAGCTGCAGGGTTGTTTGGGGGGGGTTCGTCATTTTTCCGAAAACTACCACTCTCATGGCACTAGGAGCAAATAAAGCAACACTGGTTTGAAGTGCAGTATGGAGGCTTACTTCGATGGCCTGTCCTTGTAGTGTCCTGATTCTCATGCTTCAGAACGTCTTGAAGCTGGATTACTAGTTTCACTGCTGTCATTAACTGTTCAGCCATTTTCATAGCATGACTGGTGTGATGGGGTGTAAATCCTGCTGCCAACATTCCCACATTGGGGCCTATACAGCTTGCTCATAGCTGAGGTTAGCCGTCTCTGTGGTTAGCTGTCTGCAATAGCCAATTGTGTTCCTACACAAAAATACTGCACCTGTGTAGACACAAGATGGCGCTGTTGATGTACGTGTGAAAGATTGCAGTGCTCTCATTGACCACAAGATGCCACTATTACAGTATGTAATCACCATAAGAAATACCCCAGTGTGCAACAATGATAAATACATATTCAAGGAGAGGAAAATGGGAAGGAGGAGAGGGAGGAAAAAAAAAAAGAGGAGAGGGGGGGGAAAAAAGGGAAGGAAGGAAGGAGAGGGGGAAAAAAGAGAGGAGAGGGGGGAAGGAAGGAAGGAGAGGGGGGGAAAAAAGGGGAAGGAGGAGAGGAGAGAGGGAAGAAGGTAAAAGGAAGGAGAAAAGGAAAGAGGGAAGAAAGGTGAGGAAGCAAGAAGGCAGGGTGAGAGGAGAAAAGGATGGAGGGAAGAAGGGAATAAGGGAGGGGGAGAAGAGAAAAAAGGAAAGAGATAGAGGGGAAAAAAAAAAAGTAGGAGGAAAGGGGAAAAAAAGGGAAGGAAGGTGGAAAGGGGAAGGAGGAGAGGAGAGAGGGAAGAAGGTAAAAGGAAGGAGAGAAGAGAAAGTGAAGGAGGGAAGAAAGGTGAGGAAGCAAGAAGGCAGGGTGAGAGGAGAAAAGGATGGAGGGAAGAAGGGAGGGGAGGTGAGAAAAAAAGGAAAGGAGGGGAGATGGGAATGGAGAGGAGAAAAAAAGGAAGGAGGGAAGAAGGGAGGGGAGAGGAGAGAAAAAAAGGGAGGGAAGAGGTGAAAGGGAAGAGAGGAAAAGGGAGGGAGGGAAGACGGGAAAAGGAAGGAGGGAAGAAGAGAGGGGAGAGGAGAAAGGGGAGGAGGGAGGGAAGAGGAGAAAAAGAAGTCAGGGGAGCGGAGAGGAGAAAAGGAAGGAGTGAAGAAGGGAGGGGAGAGGTGAAAAGGAATGAGGGAAAAGGGAGGAGGAAAGACGGGAGGGGAGAGGAGGAAAGGAAAGGAGTGAAGAAGGGAGGGGAGAGGTGAAAAGGAATGAGGGAAAAGGGAGGAGGAAAGAAGGGAGGGGAGAGGAGGAAAGGAAAGGAGGGAAGTAGGGAGGAAAAAAAGAGGAAGCAAGAGGACAGGGGAGGAGATAAGGAGGAGGAGATGGAATAGGACAAGGGGTAGAATAGGGAGGGGAAAGAGGAATAGGAAAAGAGAGAGGATAGGAAAGAAGTGTAAAGGGGTGGAGGAAGGAAAAGAGAGGGGGGAAAGAAGAGGAGGAGATTATAGAGAGAGGGGGAGGAAGAGGAGAGGAAAAGTGGAGTTAAAAGAAGAGTAGGGATCAGGAGAGAAAAGAGAGAGGGGAATAGAGAAAAAGGGGGAAGAGAAGGGGGTCTGAGGGAAAGTAGAAGTTTAAGAGAAAAGGGTGAGAAAGTGGAGGGAAAAAGAGAGGAGGAGGATGATGGGGGGGGGGGGGTATAAGAGGAGGGGAGGAAGGAATGAGAGAGGAGTGTGGAGGAGAGGAGTGGAAGGGCTGCAAAGTAAAACCTTCTTCTGTGCACACTCGATGCTAATTGTTATATTAAACCAAAAAAGAGACACCGCACACAGCTACCATAATCATATTATTTATTTATAGAGCTCATTTATAATTACAATATAAATTACTGCAGCTCCTGCACGTCTGCTCGACTTTTACTGTCAGATTTACTGTAAACAAAAAAAATAGCGGTATTCTGAGTTGAGGCCGAGCTCAGCCCCGACCTGGCTGTCATGTCTGTACACCTACCTCACATAGAACTCTCCTTCATGCAATCAGAACCACCATATGCATCCGATACTTTGCATTCTGCCGGCCTGCACTTTCATTGAGCCTTCCCATGATAGCTGTTATATTTCAGTTACGGGTGGAGGAAATGAGCCATGCACCCGTTTCATACCAGGGGAGTAACAAGCTCCCCCCCCCGTGAAAATGCCTAGTTCTGTTTGTGTGGGCAGAGTCTTACTGCTCCTGCTGCATCCTGCTTAATGACTGCAGCAGATGGGCATCCTTGGGAACTCACATACACAGAGATCTAGCCCTTAGAGTCTGTAAGAGATATAAAATCCGGTAGGTGCTTCAGCTTGTATCTACAAATGAGTGAACTCTCCATAGTAAGTGGACTCCCCCATTTCACAACCCACAATTACACCTCCTTATTTCCATGTGTCCCCCCTTTACCTGCACCTTCTATCCCTTTAGGTTGGTTGTTACATAATGAAGAACCTCAGGCAATAATATAGAAAGCCTCCGGTCCATATATATATATATATATATATATTTGATTAACTTATTTGTATACTGTACAGTAAGTATCCACAACCCTTTGTGA
Source organism: Lithobates pipiens (assembly GCF_037356315.1). Classification (NCBI taxonomy): domain Eukaryota; kingdom Metazoa; phylum Chordata; class Amphibia; order Anura; family Ranidae; genus Lithobates; species Lithobates pipiens. The sequence goes on along the minus strand of NW_027507784.1, from coordinate 29,723,069 downwards.
TACTGAATCCCCACTATCCCCCATGCACACTAGCTTAAAGGTTTAATCTGGGTGACAGTGGGAGGTGCTTAAAGGGCATGTCCAGGCAAAACTTTTTTTTTTTTCTTTTTTTTTTTTTAGATTTGTATAGACTTCAAGCAGCACACTGAGGTCAGACGTGTCCGGGGATGTTTTTTTTCTTAGCTTTTTACATGCCCGATTTTAATATTGCCCTTGAATGACTGTCAAAGCTGAACATTTTTGAATGTGCCCTGACTGGGTACTTAATAAGGCAAGAGGGTAATAAAGGCCGCAGAACAACCATGAATGTTCCGCAGCCTGTCATTCAGCCCCCCCTGCTGTCCCTTTAAATATTGCACATGATCAGAATTCATTAAATAAATCACAATAAATATTCAGTAATATATAGATACACATAGAAACTACAAAACAGATGAAAATATTTCTGCATGAGGATTCTTTGAGCCTATGAAGAGGTAAAATGGATACAATGTATTTATTCATTTCCCCTTATATCCTTTATTTTTCTGGTCCCGAAACACCAAAGGCCGGCGGGCGTTCCGCTATTATGTTGGCCTTCCATAGAGAAGAAATAAAATGCTTTATTTTTACTTCTTTATAGTCTTCCATATCCTCCATATAAACATAAACCGATATAACACAATATGTAATAATAGATACAGCATATTGATCTGTCATCAGTGTGGGCAAACTCGCTATGTTTGTGCCTTGGCCTCTAGGTGGCACTGTGTAACACGTGGAAGCTCCGCCTAGAGGCCAAAAGACGGAACTACGTGGAAACATTGCCGCTTTGTTTTGTTTTTCTGGAATTATTTATGTGGCAAAATACAAAACAGATTCGTACAAAAAAAAAAGAATAAAACGTTTGACACGTTAATACTAAAGATGCTGAATTTTTCCCAGAAGAGACCGCAGCAGCAGCAGCATGAAAAAGAGCAACGTTAAAAGATTCAGCCATGGAGATTTAATGACCTATCCTTAAAGTAAACCCGTGAAGAGTGAAAAACGTGGAGGCGGCCATTGAAGACGACCAGCTGCCTGGCTGTCATACTGATCCCTTTGCTTCAAAAAGTCAATGACCTGGAAGAAGTTGACCGATAATGACCCCCTGACCTTTTTTTTTTTTTAACCCTTTTGATCTATCTATTTGTTTGGGTTAACATTGAAGATCGTGGATTAGCAGGACAGCTGGGCAACTAAATATTAGTTATTAAAGTATAACTAAAGACAAACTTTTTTTTTTATGTTTTGGACAGAGCGGAGAGAGGGATTAGAACCCCTGTCAGGCTTTTATTGCTGTTGGGCCCCGTTAGGGATATTCACACTCTCCATTTGTCCTGTTTACCGTTATCATGAAAGTGAAAGAAAATTCCACATGTTGGGTTGTCCCCAGAATAGGAATAGAGGGAAAGGTTTTTTTTAAATGGAGGACCCTAGTTCTGGCGATTCCCTTACTTTGGAGGGATTTCCTCCCACTTCCTGTTGTAGCTGTGGGACAGGAAATGAAGAGAAATTCCCCCAATGGGACACAGATGGTTAAAAAAAAAAAATGAAAAAAGGGTATAACCCTCCCTTATGCCCCGTACACAGGAGTGGATTTTCCATCGGAAAAAACTTGGATGTTTTTTCCGACGGAATTCCGCTCAAGCTTGGTTTGCATACACACGGGCTCACAAAAGTTCGCTGAACTGTTGACCGGCGAGAACGCAGTGACGTACAACACTAAGAGGAGCAGAGAAAATGAAGTTCAATGCTTCCGACCATGCGTCCAATTGTGCATGCGCAGGAATTGTGTGCGTCGGAATTTGCTACAGACGATCAGAACTTTTTCCGACCAAAAAATTGAGAACCTGCTCTCAATCTTTTGCTGGTCGGAAATTCGGCCAGCAAAAGTCCGATGGAGCCTACACACGGTCGCATTTTACGACCAAAACATCTCAACGGTCTTTTGCTGGCGGAATTTCCGATCGTGTGTACGGGGCATTACTCTATCCAAATAAAAGAAATAGAAAGTTCCTTCTTTAGTTTTACTTTAAATATAAAATCACTTTAAATGTAATTTGCCTTCCGATTTACTTTAAGGGGTCTATTTATATAAACATTCGTTGGAGGAATGTCACACAAGCTCAATGAATTTTAACCGTAATTTCTCCGATAGATTAATTCCTTTGTCCAGCAGCTCCGTCTAGTGGCCAAAATGCAGTATATTATTTTCCCATTGTGATATTTTAGTAAAAACTATAAATCACATTTCTGCCACATTTTGGAAAGTTTAAGGAGAGCAAGGTGAGAAAGTGGAGGGGAAAAAAAAAAAAAAAGCAGGAGGAGAGGAGAATGGGGGAGAAGAGTGGGGGAGGGGGAGAGGAGAGGATTTGCGCATACTCAGCGAATTTTAAAGCAATTTTCAGAGGTGGTCATAAACGAAAGACCACCTCTCCACCCCTCGTTTTTGGATATTAAAAAATAAAAATAAAATTAGCTTCCAACTTACCTTTTTTGGAAGTACTAAGAGTACTTCCGATCCAGCCGGGCCATGGCCGAGGACGTGACATCCTCTTCCCCGTTGTCTTCTGGGACATGTGTGTGTCCCCCAGAAGACAAGCCGGCCATTCACAAAGCGCCACGCAACTCGCGCATGTGCAGTTGGAAACCGGCAGTGAAGCCGCAAGGCTCCCTTAGTTGGAATGGCGACACCTGAAACCAATCCGATGGCACCCTTGGTGGGCCGACCTCGTGGGCTCCCTGGACAGGTAAGTGTCCTTATTAAAAGTCAGCAGCTACAGTGTTTGCAGCTGCTGACTTTAAAAAAAACTAAATAAATAATTTTGGCTGGAACACCGCTTTAACTGTAGTTTCTCTATTAGATTCAATTCCTATGATCGTCGGCTCCATCTAGTGGCAGAAAGGTAGGTATAGCCTCCATAATGATAATAAAGAATATATAGAAATTTGTATCATCCTCCAGAAATGTAGAAATATAGGAAACAGGAGCTTGGTAATGGACGGTGGGTCCGGGAATCGTGTACCATAGCACTACCGTGAGCTGCGCCTATTGGGCAGAAGTGTGCGTGCTTCACTGCACCCCAATTTCTTGCCCTTTTTGCCCACTATCTTATAGCAGTACAAATCCTTGCTTGGTATGGTTACCCTCATTCCCAGCTGGCCTTTACCTCCCTTAACCCACCGCACCTCCATAGAAGATACCAGTCTATTGACTTGTAATCCCCCCCCAGTCCCAGTCGCCGCGGGGGACCCTTTGGTGACGTGCTGTGCTCTATGCATGCTGGGTGCTAATATTCTCCTGATGAAGCAGCATTAGACAGCGAAACTAGTTGAGAGGCTATCCATGATCCCACTGTGATCTTCCCCATTTGGGGACCATTATTTTGGTGATACACATGGATTGTTACCCCACTGTGATCTTCCCCATTTGGGGACCATTATTTTGGTGATACACATGGATTGTTACCATGCTTTTAATCTCTTTTTGGTTATTACTAAATGGGTATTAATAAACTTTTATACATTTTTCTATACAGTTGTACAGTTCTACACTGGTTTCACGTGTAGCGCAATAGCCCAATTGCCTCTGTCCTCCAAGGTAGCTTGTTTGGGGGACCAAGCTCCCGTTTCATATATTTCCATCTAGTGGCAAAAATGCAGTACATGTTCTCATTGGGGCATTTTAGAAAACCATATCGCATTTTGGCCACTAGATGGAGTGGACGATAAAAGGAAATAATGTATTACAGAGATTACGGCCAAAATGTATTGAATTGTGACATTTGTCCGACCAATGCTTTATAAATAAACCCCTAAGTATCTGGAAAACACTTACTTTTGAAAAATAAAAAAATGGGAACAAAATAAAAATGATAGAAGGCACCTTCCAGATCTGGCGATTGGCTAGACGTCTGCTACTTATTTGCTCAATATTCGCCGCCGTTCCGCCTACCTGTCCCTCTCCAAACCACACACACCTTCCAAAATCTGCAGAGTACATTCGTTGGCCTCACTTTGTAAATAGCGGAAATGTTGGGGGGGGGGGGGGGGGTGGGTGTGATATGGGTTAGGGCCCTGATAGAAAAGTTATTGATTATTGATTAACTGTCAATGGCAGCGTAATTGTTACAACGAAAATACGATTTCCACCTCGTTTCACTCTAGGACTAGAACACTTGACATATTAGATTTCCTTGACCTTAAATAAAATACTATCTGTAGACTTCATAGCGAGGAAGGTGGAAGCGGAGGGGGTGGCGGACATTGCGACCTGCTCATGTGTGATAGTGTTGCGATGTAACGGAATGAATTTCGGGATGATTAAAGTGAATTTGGAAAGCCTTGCATTGTTCTCCCTCCACAACCATCTTAAAGCTTCCTTCTCCTTCCCACGTTGGAAGTAAAGTCTATATTCCCTTTAAGCTGTACAATGCACCATCATCGATCTTTGCCGTTCTGCTCGAAGCTCTTCACCCACTCTATGGTGTGCTGCTTGCTCTCCTGCCAACTGAAGAGAGGCCGGTAGCCGAAGTGCCTTTCGGCCTTGTCGGTCTGCACGGTGAAGGTGGTGCTGGCCACGGACAGGGTGTACGGGTTGAGGATGGGGGCGTAGATGCAGAACGGGTAGAGGAGCCATTGCAAGGCGACGTTAAGAAGGGCAATCAAGTAGAGCAGGAAGTAAGGGATCAGCGGGCGGCTACCGATCATGCGAAAGCTGCAGGAGGTCAGGAACTCCATGTTGAAATCCATGTAGCTCTTGTAAGGCGAGTCGTCGTAGCAGAAGTAGACTTGACCACCCAAGACAGATGGCCGTTCCTGCAGCTGGCGGGCAGCGAGGACATGCATCCACGCCACGTTACCTGGAGAAGAGAGGTGGACAACGTTATACATTTCTATACAATCTCTGATCTAATTTTGAAAAAGCAACATTGTTTTAAAATAAGGAGTTACCAAAAAAAAAAAACTGGTGGCAAATGGAGACCATAAGCCAGCCATCCTCAACTAAAGTTTCATGGAACCCTGAGGTTCCTTCAGAAGTTGCTAGAGGTTCCAGAGCTGTGGTAGATTGAGCTTCATTCCATGGTGCTGGCAGGGCTGGGACAAGGGGTGGGAGGAGGGGCAGCTTTCCTGGGCACTGTAGTACCATGTGAGGTTTGGGGGCACCACAAGGAGATTTGCAATGGGAAGGTGAATTTGGGAATGGGGGGGTATGCCAAGAGGGGTGATGGGGGGGCAGATTTGTGCTAGAAAAGGTAATATTGGCACTGTGATATTATGTGAGGTTTGGGGACACAAGGAGATTGGGGAGAGGGGATTTGTGTTGGGAGTAGGATTTGGGGGGGGGGGGGCAGCAGGAGGTAATAATTAGAGGTAATGTCCTAGAAGGGTACATTTCGGTAAATGTGCTAGGAGAGGTGATTTTGGGGGGGATTTGTGTTGAGGGGGGAGATGGGGAAGAGAGGGTCCCCCCCCAAAATTTCCCTCCCAGCACAAATGCCCCCCAATCATCCCTACTAGCACAAATCCCCCTCTCCCAAGAAAGTTTCCTCTCCTAGCACAAATCCCCCCCCCCCGATTCCCCCCCACCCCAAACATATATTTTCTAGCACAGGTGGGGATTTGTGCTAGGAGAGGAAACTTTCTTGGGAGAGGGGGATTTGTGCTAGTAGGGATGATTGGGGGCCATTTGTGCTAGGAGGGAAAATTTGGGGGGGGGGGGGATTTGTGTTAAAATGGGGGATTGGGAGAGGGTAATTTGTGCTGGGAGGAGGGATTTGGAGTGGGGGGGAGAGGATTTGTGCTCAGTGGGGAAATTTTAGGATTTGTGCTGGGGGGGGAGGGGGGATTGTGCTGGTAACATATGTCGAATGAGCGGATTTGAGATAAGCATGCAGATTAGCGCTCAGTTTTTTTGGGGGAGGGAATTCTTGCTGACACATAATGCACATACATCTTGGGGGGGGGGGGGGGGGTGCATGATTTGGCATGCTCACCCTGGGCTCTAGATGATCTTGTTTCAGCAAAGCCAATGGCAGTACGCCAACAACCTTTTAGCATTCTTCCTGCTGACTACAGAACTTCCTTTCTCATACGCATCCCTAATAGACGTGTGCAATTCGTTTAGTTCTGATTTGGTTTTTCGACTAAAGTCTACAAATTCGTTAATTCGGAAATATTCTAATTACCGAAATCCCATTTAACAAATTTTTCCGAAAACCGAAAATTTGGAAATTCGAAAATTCTAAATTCAAAAAGAAAAATCCGAAAATTCTAAAGAACCAAAATCCAAAAATAAGAACGAAAATTAGAAAACCCGAAAATTAGAAAATCGTAAATAACTAATAACTATTACTAACTTAAATTGTAGGTATTGGAATTTCCTTTCAAATTTGGCTGTTAGTGATTGTAAGGAATATAAATTTATCCAAAGTTACAAATTAACTGAAATAACGAATGGCGCATCTAAACGAATGGAATGTAATATTAATAAATAATAAAAACTTTTTATCATTGTTATTTATTATTGTTTATTATTAATTTTTTACGTTCCATCCGTTTAGATGCAGCATTTGTTATTTAGGATCATTCATAACCTCGGATAAATTCATATTTGTTACGTTCACCAACAGTCAAATTTGAAAGGAAATTCCAATACCTATAATTTAATAGTTAGTTATTATTAGTTATTATTTCGGATTTTCTAATTTTTGTGCTCATTTTCGTTCTTGTGATTTTTCGGATATTCTTTGTTAAATTTTTACATTTCTGAATTTTCCGGATTTCCGACTTTACAGATTTCGAATTTATTCGAAAGAACGAATTTAGATTATAGCGAATGACCCAAAAAAAAAAAAAAGAAAGAAACGAAAACGAAATTTCTGAGTTTATTCGAAATAACGAATTTTCAAATTTATTCGAAATAACGAATTTTCAAATTTATTCGAAATAACCAATTTTCTAATTTATTCGAAATAACCAATTTTCGAATTTATTCAAAATAACCAATTTTCGAATTTAAGAATTTATTCAAAATAACCAATTTTGATCATAATGAATGACCCGTAAAAAAAAACAACAAAAAAACGAATGAAACGAAAAATGAAATTTCCGAATTTATTCGAAATAACAAATTTTAAAATGTATTCGAAATAACTAATTTTCAAACTTATTCAAAATAATGAACTTTCAAATTTAAGAATTTATTCAAAATAACCAATTTCGATCACAATGAATGACCCGAAAAATGAAAAAAACTCCAAAAACGAATGAAACGAAAACAATGTTTTTGGCAGTGCACATGTCTAATCCCTAATGAAATGACGCATTCATGTTACGCCCCACCGATGTGATGGAGAGAATTTAGAGAGAATGTCGCAGGTAGGGATACAACTAAACTACAACCTAATCACATGCGTGAATGTGCTGTGGGGGGTGTTGGATTATACTTAAAAGTCCAAAGTTTCAAAGATATCTGTGACAGCTCCTCAATGAGACTGAAGTAATCTCTGTAATATATAAAAGGAAACATCAGATGGCGCCAACTAAGTGCAGTATATAGAGAAAAACTTTATTAAAAAGCACAAGTGGCAATTTACAAGATTCGTTGGAATAAGAGCATGTAATCTGCCCAGTGCGGTTTGCGGTTGAGCCTCAGTGTGTCTTCAGGAGACAGGGGTGCCGCTGTCAGGAGCTGCGTAGTAGGACACCAGAAACCAAACCCGAATTCCTGGAGCTCATAGACTGCACTACACGTTTCGGAGTGTAACCGCTTCTTTTTCAAGCCTTTTTAAAAGTAACACCCTGAAACATGTAGCCTTGCTCCCCACGCTGTGCCCCCCCCCCCCCGGTGTGACATCACTTCCGGTCCTGTACAGTCCATGCGCTCTAGGGTGGCTCCAGGATTTCTGGTTCTGTTTCTGGTGTCCTACCCAGCTCTCGACAGCGGCATCTGCTTCTTGGTTCCTGAAGACACACTGGGGCTCAACAGCAAGCCACATTGGGTGGATTACATGCTCTTACCCTTATGCATCTTGTGAGTTGACACTTTTAGTAAAGTCCTGCTCTATATACTGCGCTTCGTTGGCGCCCTCTGCGGTTTCCTTCACCAATATGATGGGCATTCTTCCTCTCGCCGATCACATGGAACGTCTTGGTCTTAGTATTTTACCTTGAGCTGTAGATATCATTTGTATCAGGGTTCCTTAGGGCTAAAAGGGTTGAGAAAGGCCACGGTAAACCATTGTTTTTCCTAGAAGAGGCGGCAACTTTCGTAAAACTGGCATCTAAGATGACCTAGGAAGCTTGTGACTCCCCAGATGCCCTGGTGCTACAATTGCTGGCAAGATCTCCTGCCCTTCTACGCATGCCATCGTCTCTCACCTACGTAAACTCTGCCGTGTTCTGTGGAGGTGGGGATGATTCTGAACACCCGGCGCCCGGCCCGCAGCCCCTGCTCATAGAACTCCTTCATTAGCATGTGGCCCTCGCCGTATATTCCTGTGGGCCTCAGGGAGCAGGTGTAAAGGGTTTTCCCGTCCTTTATCTGTAGGAAAAATACAAATGGAATAAAAAATGAAATAAAAAACACATAGACCTTCCCCTATAAAATAAATTACCACTAAACACAGAACCCTTCTGCTTCTCACCTTCAGGACTTCTCACATACCGTACTACTTCTCTGAAATCCCCTTCCTCTGGGCTTTGAGATGCACATGTCATCATGTAAGCACTAAATAATCCCCAAATCCCAACTTTTGTGCCCCCCAGGATGTGCTAGGAGGGTGAATTGGGAGGAGGATTTATGCTAGGAGGGGGGGGGTTGGGGAGAAGAGGATTTGAGCTGGGGGATTGGGGGAGAAGAGAATTTGTACTAAGAGGGGGAAATGGGAGGAGGATTTGTGCTTAGGAGGGTTTTGGAGGATTTGTGCTTGGGGGGATTGGGGAGGATTTGTGCTTGGGGGGGTTGGGGAGGATTTGTGCTTGGGGGGGTTGGGGAGGATTTGTGCTTGGGGGGGTTGGGGAGGATTTGTGCTTGGGGGGGTTGGGGGGGATTTGTACTAGGAGGAATTGGGGGGGATTTTTTCTAGGAGGAGGGTTGGGGGGGAGAGGCGTTGAGCTGAGGGGGATGGAGGGGCAAAGAATTTGTGCTGAGAAGGGGAATTTGTACAAGGAGGGGGAATTGGGAGGACAATTTGTGCTAGGAAGGGGATTCGTTGGAGAGGATTTGAGCTTGGGGAGGAAAAGATTTGTACTAAGACGGGGAATTGTATTTGTGTTAGGAGGGGGTTTGGGGGGGGGATTTGTATTAGGAGGGGGAATTGGGAGGAGGATTTATGCTAGGGGGTGTTGGGGGGGGGAAGAGGATTTGAGCTGGGGGGATTGGGGGGAGGCAAAAATTTGTACTAGGAGGGGGAATTGGGAGGAGGATTTGTACTAGAAGGGGGGTTTGGGGTAGTTGTACTAGGAGGGGGAATTGAGAATACGAATTGGGGGGATTTTTTTCTAGGAGGGGGTGAGGGATTTATGCTAGGAGGAGGGTTGGGGGGAGAGGCTTTGAGCTGGGGGGGGCGGCAAATATTTGTGCTGAGAGGGGAATTTGTACTAGGAGGGGGAATTGGGAGGATAATTTGTGCTAGGAAGGGGATTTGGGGGAGAGGATTTGAGCTGGGGGAGGAAAAGATTTGTACTAAGAGGGGGAATTGTATTTGTGCTAGGAGGGGGGGGTAGGGGGGATTTGTATTAGGAGGGGGAATTGGGAGGAGGATTTATGCTGGGGGGGGGTTGGAGGGAAGAGGATTTGAGCTGGGGAGTTTGGGGGGGGGCTGGATTTGTACTAGGAAGGGGAATTGGGGGGAATTTGTTCTAGGAGAGGGGGTGGGGAATTTATGCTAGGAGGAGGGTTGGGGGGGGGGAGAGGCTTTGAGCTAGGGAGGATGGGGGGGAATTTGTACTATTCCCATATATATGTAGAGCAGCAATACTTTCTTTCAGATCCTCAGATAGTTCTTTGTCATGAGGTGCCATGTTGAACTTCCAGTGACCAGTATGAGAGAGTGAGAGCGATCACATCAAATTTAACACACCTGCTCCCCATTCACACCTGAGACCTTGTAACACTAACGAGTCACATGACACCGGGGGAGGGAAAATGGCTAATTGGGCCCAATTTGGACATTTTCACTTAGGGGTGTACTCACTTTTGTTGCCAGCGGTTTAGACATTAATTGCTGTGTGTTGAGTTATTTTGAGGGGACAGCAAATTTACACTGTTATACAAGCTGTACACTCACTACTTTACATTGTAGACAAGTGTCATTTCTTCAGTGTTGTCACATAAAAAGAGTTACAGAAATGTGAGGGGTGTACTTACCTTTGTGAGATACTGTATATGCATATTATTCATTGTGACCACTAGAGGGAACCATTCAGCAGGCAGTTCTTTCTATTCCCTGGTCAGGGTGCCATTGACATGCTACAGACTTTGTATACCTCTTGTGCAACATTTGTTGCATTCTGACACACTCAGTGGGTTTAGCTTAGTAAATATGGTGTAGATAAGATAAGGGCAGAGTTTTTGTTTGCGTATGATTGGATAATTGAGGTAAACACTGTGTCACCTTATTCCTTGAGCTAAAGTGAACATTCATTTGGAGAATTGAAGACCCTCTACTCCTTCAGTAAACCATACTCAATAAAAGGTGTGCAAAAACAGTCGGGAATGTTCAGTAACTGATCCGCCTACAATAAAGTAAAATGTGATTGGCCGTTCGGAGTTTCGTCACTTTGTACTTTAATGCTCATTGCTCGGACTTCTTAAAGTGTTGTAAAGGGTTCTTTTTATTTTATTTTATTTTTTTATTAAATAACAAACATCATACTTACCTCCACTGTGCAGCTCATTTTGCACAGCGTGGCCCCGATCCTCCTCTTCTGGGGGCCCCCGGCGGCTCATCACATCAGATAACCCCCTAGGAGAAGCGCTCTCCCGAGGGGGTTACCTTGCGGGCACGCTCCCGAGTCCAGCTTTCAGCACCCATAGTCACCGAATGTATGACTCAGCCCCGCCCCCACCCCAGTGCCCGCATCATTGGATTTGATCGACAGCAGCAGTAGCCAATGGCTGCGCTGCTATCAGTCTATGCAATCAAGAGCCGAGAACCCCAAGAGACAGCGCGTCCCGCCGGTTTAAGTTCCAGGGTTCAGGTAAGTAAAACGGGGGCTGGGGGGGGCGGTCACTGCAAGGTGTTTTTTCACCTTAAAGCGGAGGTCCACCCTAAAGTGGACCTTCCGCTCATTGGAACCCTCCCCCCCTTCGGCGCCACAATTGGCACCTTTCAGGGGGGAGGGGGGTGCAGGTACCTGTACAGTACAGGTATCTGCACCCACTTCCGGTGTAGATTCTGCAGAAGGTACGCCCCTTTCCGCAGAATCTACGCCCCTTTCCGAAGGTCCCCCGCTGCCTGCTGGGAAACACACGGATCCCAGAGACAGCGGGGACCATCCTTATTGCGCAGCGCGACTCGCGCATGCGCAGTAGGGAACCGGGAAATGAAGCCGCAAGGCTCCACTTCCTGATTCCCATCCCCAAGATGGCGGCAGCACCCGAGAGACGATCGAGAGATCGGCTTCGGGTGCCGACATCGGGGGTGCGCTGGGCGGGTAAGTGTCATTATTTTAAAAGTCAGCAGCTGCAGTATTTGTAGCTGCTGGCTTTTAAAAAAAATAAAAAAACGGCGGACTCCCGGCGGACTCCCGCTTTAATACATTGGATGCATTAAAATGAAAAACCACGAGGGTTTCCAACCCCTTTAAGCCTGGTAAAGACAGACGTTGTAGGGTTACGCACCTTCCTTCCATTGGCCTCCAATACGATCTTCTCAGCTTTGGATTTGCTCAGTGGATAAGCTTGGTTGTGATACACGGTGTATTCCGTGTCCTCGTTACCTCTGGGATAAAAAAATAAAAATAAAATATAAATTTTATGGAGAATTAGATGGAGAATGGTTGAAGAATGGTTGAAGAAGGTGAATTAAGTCCTGCTCCCAGCACCAGAAGTGTACCCTTTAATTAGGGGTCCCAAAGCTTGGAATTCATCTCTAAAATGTCCAAATCGGAGCGCCAAGCGCTTTTAATGACATGTGCAGCCACAACAAGGCAATATAACATTTCCAACGCATTTCAGGGGGTACGATAAACTCTCACTTATTCAGGGCTCAATAGTTGTGTATACTTGGGGCAATCACCAAAATGAATTATTTAGAGAAGCCATTCTCAACCAGGTTCTGTAGAACTTTAGGGTTCTTCAAGAGGTTCTCAGGGGGTTCATTGGGCTGTAGCTAATTTTAGCTACAGCCCAATGAACCCCCTGGGAACCTCTTAAAGAACCCTGGGAGCCTCTTAAAGAACCCTGGGAACCTCAAAGAACCCTGGGAACCTCAAAGAACCCTGGGAATCTCTTGAAGAACCCTGGGAACCTCTTGAAGAACCCTGGGAACCTCTTGAAGAACCCTGGGAACCTCTTGAAGAACCCTGGGAACCTCAAAGAACACTGGGAACCTCAAAGAACACTGGGAACCTCAAAGAACACTGGGAACCTCTTGAAGAACACTGGGAACCTCTTGAAGAACCCTGGGAACCTCTTGAAGAACCCTGGGAACCTCTTGAAGAACCCTGGGAACCTCTTTAAGAACCCTGGGAACCTCTTTAAGAACCCTGGGAACCTCTTGAAGAACCCTGGGAACCTCTTGAAGAACCCTGGGAACCTCTTGAAGAACCCTGGGAACCTCTTGGAGAACCCTGGGAACCTCTCGAAGAACCCTGGGAACCTCTCGAAGACCCCTGGGAACCTCTTGAAGACCCCTGGGAACCTCTTGAAGAACCCTTAATAGTTCCAAGGCCAACACCACTTGGCATTTAGTTGCCTCCAAGAGCGACTTTATAACAACCACTGTATTGGCCATATTTCCCACACACCTTCGATGAAATGCTTTTAGGTTTGGTTCCCTGAGATCTGAAATTTGTCTTCTCTGTAGTAAAAAGGTGGAGAAAGGTTGTTTTAGAAGATGATCCAGGAGTAAAATAGCATCTGCTGCAACATAACCCCTCGGTATCAGATTCTGCATGAAAGTGCGTCATCTCCCAAGTAATTCATTTTTGATGAGTCCATCCACATAGACAATTTTTAAGCCCTAAAGAATGAGGAGTTTTTTTGTACCCTCAAAATGCATTGGTTGTTTAAGATTGCCTTGACTCAAATGAACATCGTCATTAACCTCTTGCCGCCCATGTAACTGCATATGTGTGATGGAAGAGAAGGGGGGCCTTTGCTGACAGAGCTGTTTTTTTGGGGTGTTTTTTGCAGACGTTTACAAAATAATTTTAGGCCGGAAAATAAACCCCCCAGAAAAATAATATATATTTTCTGAAAGCAGACACCCCAGAGAATAAAATAGTGGTAGTTCCAATTTTGTTCTGTCACACAATATTACCAAAAAGGTCAAAGGGCACACAAGTACAATAAATTACCCACATTTTTTGTAAAATGTAAAAAGGTGTGGTAAATAGATACCCAATGTGTTGAAACTTAAAAGTGCGTGTGCCTGGGAAATGGCGACAATCTTCAATATCCTAGATTTTCCCATAGATGACACTTTAAACATCCCCTACAAGTCATCAGTTTAGCCTTACAGAGAACACCTGGTGCTAGTAATGCGGGGGGCCGATTGGTGCAGCGGAAGGGGCAATTTACTGGAACTGATCCCATTGATCGCTCTCGCTGGCAGGAGGGAGAGGAGAAGAAGCCGGCTTTCAGCTGCTGCAGAAAAAGCCATACAGTGGTTCGGTTCCAGTAATTGGTCCCTCCACTGCATTGATCACCCTCCCGCTGGTCACATCTGATTCACCTTGCTGGCCCGGGCCCCATACAGGAGGTTAGGTCTTACCACCTTATCCACGGCTCTGGAAGGCAGGAGATATGAATCCATGCCCGAGGTTTCAGTGCTGACAGCACAGAGACAGCTCTCAGTTTCTAGAGCATGATCAGGAGCCAGAGAAAGGGCTTTCTGATCATGTGACCACTGCAACAGCCAGTCTTTGGTCTGGCATTCTTTTGAGGTTTTTTTTTTAGGAGCATATGAAAGAGTGAGAGGGGAGGAGCATATGAAAGTGAGAGGGGAGGAGCATATGAAAGAGTGAGAGGGGAGGGGCATATGAAAGAGTGAGAGGGGAGGGGCATATGAGAGCGAGAGGGGAGGGGAATATGAGAGCGAGAGGGGAGGGGCATATGAGAGCGAGAGGGGAGGGGCATATGAGAGCGAGAGGGGAGGAGCACATGAAAGCGAAAGGGGAGGAGCACATGAAAGAGTGAGAGGGGAGGGGCATATGAAAGAGTGAGAGGGGAGGGGCATATGAAAGAGTTAGATGGGCACATGAAAGAGTGAGAGGGGAGGGGCATATGAGAGCGAGAGGGGAGGGGCATATGAGAGCGAGAGGGGAGGGGCATATGAAAGTGTGAGGGGAGGGACATATGAGAGTGAGAGGGGAGGGGCATATGAAAGAGTGAGAGGGGAGGAGCATATGAAAGAGTGAGAGGGGCACATGTAAGAGAGAGAGGGGAGGAACATATGAAAGAGTGAGAGAGGAGGGGCATGTGAACGAGGGGAGGGGCATGTGAAAGAGGGGAGGGGCATATGAAAGAGGGGAGGAGCACATGAAAGAGGGGAGGAGCACATGAAAGAGGGGAGGAGCACATGAAAGAGGGGAGGAGCATAGTTGGCAGTGTAGGCCATGTTTAAGTTGCGAAACGCGACCACACAGCGTTAATCGCGGTGGAGCATGGTCCCGATTCATCTCCCAAGGGTCTACTGTCCGCATCCAGCATGGAGGCTGGGCAGAGAGGGTGCCCTTGGGTAGGTCTGGCATACGCATTGAACAATTCACGCATAGAAACCTGTGGAGTCCATTACTAGAAAAATACAAAACTGAATCCAGAAAAAAAAAATGTTACATTGTAAAAATACAGTATGTATCCAGCCTGACAAAACCCCCATCATTATTCTGTTGGGATGCTGGTTACCTGAAGAATGGATCTCCATGGATATTTGGACCCACGACCTCCATACTGCTGGTGTAGACCAGATATTGGATGCCTTCCTCCTCGCATGCCTTCAGGACATTCTCCGTTCCTGCAAAGCCAAAAGGATTGACAGTCAGATGACAGCAAGGAGAATGCTATAGTAAGGGTAGATTGAGTCATATGGGTGACATGGACAAGGTCACCCAGTTTGACAAATATGTCTAAAATGACTACATTAGAAGGATTTTCCTGTAAAACTGGTCACACTGACCTAAGCCCCTGTAAACTATATAAATTTGTACAGCCTCCACCTCTTATTAGGATTGCCAGCCATCAAGCCCATCAATCATAAGAGTTACAGTACATATGTAACATCAGAGCTACAGAGTCTTGCGACTCCTCCGAGCAATGCCTCTGAACCCCCTTGGCAATTTTGCTGTTAGATTTACCCCAAGTGTTGAAAGATGTAAAGGACAAGAAGACAATTCTGAAATTTTAGGAAAGATGGTGTCAGTGGATGGTGCCGTAGACACTGACCCAGCAGTGTGGACATTGACCTCGTTATGACCAACTGAGCTGCCCAGGCCTCGTCTTGCATATAACCAAAATCCAAAGACTCAAGGCAAACATTTTTGATTAGAACACCCGTTGGGTGAAAAAGGGATCTAAAAAATATTTGGCGCGCGTCGGTTGCGGGCACGAAGCGGCACCTCCCTGAAATGAGTTTTTTTATACACATGCGAGAAGCAGAAAAGTGAGGAGTTACAGTAATCTCCGTCTCCATGGCTCAAGTATTTATAGGAAGTTTCCTCCCTACATGTGGACAGAATGAATTAGCTGACAACTATATCAAATTAAAAACAGGAAAACGCCCTCTGACTATATAAAATATCCGTGGGTATGGAAAATTTCTATTTCCCCACATCAAAGGATATTGAGCTGTATATTACACTCTCCATCTGTCACCTATCTACACACCGACTAGCCATAACATCATACCCACTGATAGGTAAAATGAATACCATTGATTATCTCCTTGCCAGGGCATAGGAAGGTCAGTGGGATATATTAGGCAGCAAGTAAACATGTTGTCCTTGAAGTTGATGTTTTGAAAGCATAAAAAATGGGCATCACAGTTTGTTGTTTGTAGCACCCTGATGGTTAGGAAGGGTTGCTAGTAAATTTACCTGCCAGGTATAGTTGCCTTGGTCAATTGTTCCAATTGTTCAATTGATTCCACCCTAATTCTGGAATTGCTGCACTTCTCTCTTCTGTCACTAGATGGCCGGGTATCTGGTGGTATTAGATAAGACCAGGCACCCTGCACAAAGAGGGCAGAATTGTAGGAGGGGCTCCACCTACTACAGGCTGCCTGCGTGAAACTACAGGAGGGGGCGGAGACTAGACCAGTCACCCTGTAAAAGGAGAGAGAGCATAGGTGTAGGAGGGGGCCCACAGGCTCCACCCACTACAGGCTGCCTGCAGAAAACCACAGGAAAACACACCTCCAAGGCAACCACTGCCTTGCTAAAGAAGCTGAGGGTAAAGGTGATGGACTGGCCAAGCATGTCTCCAGACCTAAACCCTATTGATCATCTGTGGGACATCCTCAAACGGAAGGCGGAGGAGCGCAAGGTCTCCAACATCCACCAGCTCTGTGATGTCATCATGGGGGAGGGGAAGAGGACTCCAGTGGTGACCTGTGAAGCTCTGGTGACCTCCATGCCCAAGAAGGTTAAGGCAGTGCTGGAAAATAATGGTGGCCACACAAAATATTGACACTTTGGGCCCAATTTGGACATTTTCACTTAGGGGTGTACTCACTTTTGTTGCCAGCGGTTTAGACATTAATGTCCATCACCTTTACCTTCAGCTTCTTTAGCAAGGCAGTGGTCATCTTGGACGTGTGTTTGGGGTCGTTATCGTGTTGGGATACTGCCCTACGGCTCAGTCTCCGAAGGGAGGGGCTCATGCTCCGCTTCAGTATGTAACACACCCGCTCCCCATTCACACCTGAGACCTTGTAACACTAACGAGACACATGAGGGAAAATGGCTAATTGGGCCCAACTTGGACATTTTCACTTAGGGGTGTGCTCACTTTTGTTCCCAGCGGTTTAGACATTAACGGCTGTGTGTTTAATTATTTTGAGGGGACAGCAAATTGACACTGTTATACAAGCTGTACACTCACTACTTTACATTGTAGACAAGTGTCATTTCTTCAGTGTTGTCACATGAAAGGATAGAAGAAAAGATTTACAAAAATGTGAGGGGTGTACCAGGGGCGGATCCAGGGGGGGGGCAACGGGTCAATTGCCCCCTCCGAGAATACTGGCAGCTGATGACAGCAAAGCCGGTTCCGCGGGTCCAATCGCGGCCGGTTCCGCAGGTACCAGCGGGCCGGTTCCGTGGGTCCAATCGCGGCCGGTTCCGCGGGTACCAGCGGGCCGGTTCCGCGGGTCCAATCGCGGTCAGTTCCGCGGGTACCCGCGCTGAGTGGATGGGTGAGGGGGGGGCAGCTGGGCAGCTTAGGAGGGCTGCTGGCCAATCAGGAAGCCAGCAGGCAGGGGAGCAGGGAGATAACATCATCTCTCACTGCCCTGCATCCCTCCAGTCCTGCCCTCACTGTGTAGGAAGCTGTGTGCAGCAGAGAGATTGCATCATCTCTCTGCTGCCTATCTTCACTCTGGGACCCAACAAAAGACCACCTTAGCAGAAAAGTGACACAGTAGGTGACAATCCGCAATGTGTGGCAGGCTTCGTGGCAAGTGGCAATCCGCAATGTGTGGCAGACTACGTGGCAAGTGGCAATCCGCAATGTGTGGCAGACTACGTGGCAAGTGGCAATCCACAATGTGTGGCAGACTACGTGGCAAGTGGCAATCCGCAATGTGTGGCAGACTACGTGGCAAGTGGCAATCCGCAATGTGTGGCAGACTACGTGGCAAGTGGCAATTCGCAATGTGTGGCAGGTGACGTGGCAAGTGACAATCCGCAATGTGTGGCAGGTGACCTGGCAAGTGACAATCCGCAATGTGTGGCAGGTGATGTGGCAAGTGACAATCCGCAATGTGTGGCAGGTGATGTGGCAAGCGACAATCCGCAATGTGTGGCAGGTGACGTGGCAAGTGGAAATCCGCAATGTGTGGCAGGTGACGTGGCAAGTGACAATCCGCAATGTGTGGCAGGTGATGTGGCAAGCGACAATCCGCAATGTGTGGCAGGTGACGTGGCAAGTGGAAATCCGCAATGTGTGGCAGGTGATGTGGCAAGTGACAATCCGCAATGTGTGGCAGGCTACGTGGCAAGTGGCAATCCGCAATGTGTGGCAGGCAACGTGGCAAGTGACAATCCGCAATGTGTGGCAGGTGACGTGGCAAGTGACAATCCGCAATGTGTGGCAGGTGACGTGGCAAGTGACAATCCGCAATGTGTGGCAGGCTACGTGGCAAGTGGCAATCCGCAATGTGTGGCAGGTGACGTGGCAAGTGACAATCCGCAATGTGTGGCAGGCTACGTGGCAAGTGGCAATCCGCAATGTGTGGCAGGCTACGTGGCAAGTGACAATCCGCAATGTGTGGCAGGTGACGTGGCAAGTGGCAATCCGCAATGTGTGGCAGGCAACGTGGCAAGTGACAATCCGCAATGTGTGGCAGGTGACGTGGCAAGTGACAATCCCCAATGTGTGGCAGGTGACGTGGCAAGTGGCAATCCGCAATGTGTGGCAGGCTACGTGGCAATCCGCATCTGGTGGCAGGCGACGTGGCAAGTGACAATCCGCAATGTGTGGCAGGTGACGTGGCAAGTGACAATCCGCAATGTGTGGCAGGTGACGTGGCAAGTGACAATCCGCAATGTGTGGCAGGTGACGTGGCAAGTGACAATCCACATTTGGTGGCAGGCAACATGGCAAGTGACATCCTCAGGGCTCCCACTGATTCTGCATTATGGTGAGATGAACCATTTAATTTTATATTACAATGTATTAATAGAAATAATGCGCTTCAATCATCCTGACACCATAACAACCATGGTGCCGTAATGATTGAAGCGCAAATACCAGCCATTTCCCATATAAATTGCCCCCAAAAAAACATATTTTATAGCAGTGCCCCTCCCGAGACTAGACTCTGGATCCGCCCCTGGGGTGTACTGACTTTTGTGAGATACTGTGTATATATACTAAATATATATCTCTTTATGTTCTGCATGCGGATAGTCCATGGACTGATAGTACGGCTCTGCCAGATGTGCTATGTTTGCTCCTGGACACGTGCAGCGATTTTTATTTTGTTTATATTTCTTTGTTCAGCCTTGTTAACTAAGAAATCTATGTAACCATCTCCTGACCCTCATTTATAAGAAGTCGCTCGTGTCAAACAAGAAGTGCATTGATACATTACAACTGTATATGTACAGTGCTCATCATAAATGAGTACACCCCTTTTACAAAAGTTAGATTTTAATCAATATCTCAATGAACACAAGAACAATTTCCAACTTTTTAACAAAACTGAGTTTTATCGAACATTTGTTTAGCTCATTACATGAAAGTAAGTTTAATAATATAACTTAGATTACAACATCTTCACTTTTACTCAAATTAGTTGATGCAAAAATAAATACACCCCCAAAAAAAAACTACTCCATCTAGTATTTTGTATGACCTCCATGATTTGTATGGCCAGCACCAAGTCTTCTAGGCATGGAATCAGTGGCGCAACTAGAACCTTCAGGGCTCCGATGCAGGAAACCTTGGAGGGCCCCCCCCCCCGACCTCCGGACAGGGCTCTTTTCTCCGAGCCCGATGGTGGAACACCAGGGCCCAGTCCCAAGTGGGTGGCCGCATATAAAGGAACCGATT
Source organism: Lithobates pipiens (assembly GCF_037356315.1). Classification (NCBI taxonomy): domain Eukaryota; kingdom Metazoa; phylum Chordata; class Amphibia; order Anura; family Ranidae; genus Lithobates; species Lithobates pipiens. The sequence goes on along the minus strand of NW_027507784.1, from coordinate 29,703,106 downwards.
TAAAAAACATAAATTAAAGCCACTGTGCCCATCAAACGCCACCACTGTACCATCAAATGTCACCGCTGTGCCCATCAAATGCTGCCAGTGTACCCATCAAATGCTGCCACTGTGCCCATCAAATGCTGCCACTGTGCCCATCAAACGCCACCACTGTACCATCAAATGTCACCGCTGTGCCCATCAAACTCTGCCGCTGTGCCCATCAAATGCTGCCAGTGTACCCATCAAATGCTGCCACTGTGCCCATCAAATGCTGCCACTGTGCCCATCAAATGCCGCCACTGTGAATCCCCACCACCCGCTCGCTGTCTGCTCGCCACTTACCCTGTCTTGGTGGGGCAGCGGGTAACGGTCTCCTGCCATCCTCATCTCCTGTCCTCTCCTCCTGATAGGCGTCCAATAGCTGCGCCTATCGTTTCAGCCAATCAGGTGATGGGTAACAGACCCGCACACCTGATTGGTGGAGAGGCGGTTCAGTGTTAGGAAAGTGAATATTAATTCACTTTTCTAACACACCTGGGTAGACTGTGAGCGTCAAGCATGGCGCTCGCAGTTCACCTATTTTGAAGCCTATTAGAGCCCATGACTCTAATCAAGTGCTGCAAAAACACCCCCCGCCGCTGTAATTCAGGCGCCCGACACCTCAAAAGGGACCAGACACCTATATGGGGGTGGCAGCGGTGGCCATGGATAGATTCATGCTATGCTATGGATGAATCTATCCATTGGTCATAGAGGGTGTGGCTGGAGAGAGGGGGTGGCACCATTGCACCCCCGCCACTGATAAACACATGCACATTCATATGCATACATGCACACTCACATACATGTGCACACACACATGCATACATACACATACATATATGAACACACACACACATACAAGCATGCTCACACACATGCATGCTCACACACAAGCATGCTCACACACGCACACACAAGCATGCTCACACACGCACACACAAGCATGCTCACACACACACATACGCACATACAAGCATGCTCACACACATGCATGCTCACACGCATGCATGCTCACACACACACACACACACACACACACACACACACAAGCATGCTCACACGCACATACATACAAGCATGCTCACACGCACATACATACAAGCATGCTCACACGCACATACATACAAGCATGCTCACACGCACATACAAGCATGCTCACACGCACGCACATACAAGCATGCTCACACACACGCACATACAAGCATGCTCACACGCACACACATACAAGCATGCTCACACATACACGCACACACATACAAGCATGCTCACACATACACGCACACACATACAAGCATGCTCACACACACACATATAAACACAAATGCAGTAGATAGTCTTATAAAAAAAAAAAACGGTAGACATTTACAGTACCTTGGCTCTTCCTGCCGGGTACTGCACTGTAGGGGGAGACAAAGAGCACACACTTTACCCTAATGTGAGGAGCTCCCGCACAGAGCCAATTTCAGTTCGGCTGATGATAGAGGAGCTCCTCTCAGCCTCCCCTCCTACGGAAGAGTACAGGGGGCCTGAGGGCCCCCTGCAGCAAGGGGCCTGGTCGCCATGGCGATCTTGGCGACCCCTATAATTCCGCCACTGCATGGAATGAACAAGTTGGTGACATATTGCAACATCGATCTTTTTCCATTCTTCAAGGACGATCTCCTTTGGAGCCTGGATGATGGATGGAAAGTGTTGCTTAACTTGTCTCTTCAGAATTCCCCGTAGGTGTACAATTGGGTTCAAATCAGGAGACATACTTGGCCACTGAATCACTTACATCCTGTTCTTCTGAAATGCAACAGTGGCCTTCAGGTGCATCTCTTAAAATTAGAATATCATCAAAAAGTTCAAGTATTTAAGTAATTTAATAGCAAAACTCGTATTTGTTTATATATCCGTTACACACAGAGTGAAATATTTCAAGCATTTCTTTCTTTTACTTTAGAGGATTACAGCTTACAGCTCGTGAAAACCCGAAATGTAATATCTCAGAAAGTTTGATTACATAAGGATTTTTAATACAGGAATGTTGGCTTACTGAATAGTCTGTCCATGTACAGTATAGGATGCACTCAATACTTGGTCGGGGCTCCTTTTGCATGAATTACGACATCATTGTGGCGTGCCATGGAGGTGATCAGCCTCCATGGCACGCCAGGAAGCCCAGGTTGCTTTGATAGCGGCCTTCAGAATGTCTGCATTGTTGTGCCTGGTGTCTCATCTTCCTCTTCCATAGAATCTCTATGGGTCAGGCGAGTTTGCTGGCCAATGAAGCACAGCGATACCGTGATCATTAAACCAGGTATTGGTAGTTTTGACAGTGTGGGCGGTGCCAAGTCCTGCTGGGAAATGAAATCAGCTTCTCCATAAAGCTGGTCAGCAGAGGGAAGCATGAAGTGCTCTAGAATGTCCTGGTAGAAGGTTGCGCTGACGTTGGACTTGATAAAACACAGAGGACCAACACCAGCAGATGACACGACTCCCCACATCATCACTGACTGTGGAAACTTCACACCTAACCTCATGCAACTTGGATTCTGTGCCTCTACACTCTTCCTCCAGACTCCGGGACCACGATTTCCAAATGTAATGCAACATTTTTCAAGTAAACCAACATTTCTGTATTAAAAATCCTTTTTTTTTTATTGGTTTTATGTAATAATCTCATCTTCTGGAGATACTGAATTTTGGGTTTTCACTCGCTGCAAGCCTTAAATCATCAACATTAAAAGAAAGAAATACTTGAAATATATCACTTTTTGATGATATTCTAATTTTACGAGACGCACCTGTAGATGTGTGTTTTGGATTATGGTCATGTTGGAAAATGATACAATGACCAATGGTACGGAGTGATGGTAGCATCTTCTCTTTCAATATAGAGCAGTACATCTGGGAATTCAGGATACCATCAATGAAATGCAGTTCCTCCGACACCAGCAGCCCCACAGAAGGACACGGCCACCACCATGTTTCACTGTAGGTACCATGCATTTTTCTTTGCACTCCTCACGTTTGTGACGCCATACAGTTTTGAAGCCATCAGTTCCAAAAACATTTATCCTGGTCTCATCACTCCAGAGTACAGAGCCCCAGTATTCATCCTCTTTTTCAGCATGGGCCCTGACAAATTCTAGGCAGGCTTTTTTTCTGCAAGGAGAGGCTTCCTTCGTGGACAACACCCATGTCATTCCCCTGCGGTGTACGCCGTATTGTATCATGGCAAACAATCACCCCAGTTTGGCTTTCTACTTCTTTAGCCAACTGCAGTGAACTTGCACAGCAATTTTCTTCAACCCTTCTCATTAAACGCTCCCGTCGAGGTGTTAAAGTGATTATAAAGTCTTGGGGTTTTTTTTTATAATAATAACAAACATGTTATACTTTCCTGCTCTGTTGCAGTGGATTTGCACAGAGCAGCCCAGTTCCTCCTCTTCTCGGGTCCCTCTTCGTGATCCTGGCCCCTCCCTCCTGCTCAGTGCCCCCCACAGCAAGCAGATATGGGGGGCACCCGGGCCGTGTCACAGCTCCCTGTTGTCATGGTAATGCAATAGTTTGTCTGCTTACCTGTTCCCATGTGTATCTAGAGACCAGCTGACCATCACCTGTCTGCTTTTGTATCCATCCTCTGTCATGGCTCCACCCTAGCTCCTATCAGGGAGCTCTATATTAACCTGTGCACTGCAGGCCAGCCCTGCTGATCAACCTTTGTGTGTTATCTTCACGTTTCCTGCCGTGTGCTTTTCTACTGTTTTCCGTTACCGACTTTGGCGTGTCCTTGACTATCCCTGTTTGCCTGTGATCCTGACCATTTGACGTGTCCCTGACTATTCCTGTCTGCTTGTGGCCCCGACCTTGGCTTTGTCCCTCACCATCCCTATCCTCCTGTTGCCTACTGTGTGTGTGAGCTGGGGGACACTGGGGGCGCGACCTGGAGCCAGTTGCAGCCAAGTCCATCCTCACCACTAGAGGCGCTGGTGAACACTTGCTGGCTCTTAGACTCCGCGCCCCAGGGAATCTTAAGCTCTAACCCCAGTGGGATCTGTCCCCCGTCTGCAGCAGTCAGCCGTAGGGTCCACAACCTTGCGGTGCACTCCTGATCCCTACGGTGTGCACCTGCCACCTCGCCTCAAGGTGACCTGACACCTGTGTCCATTCAGACATGGAGACCTGTCCCTGCCCCACCCCCTCTCTCCCCTGATTGGCTAGCCGACTTTGATTGACAGCAGTGGCAGTCAAGGGCACCGTTGCTGCGTCTTAGCCAATCAGGAGGGAGAATCTTGGATGGCTGAGACACTCGTGGAGATTGCAGGACAGAGAGGGACCTCAGGTAGGTATTAGGGGGGGGGGGGGTTGTTGCATATAGAAGACTTTTTATCTTAATGCATAGAATGTATTAAGATAAAAAAGAAACTTCTGGCTTTACAATCCCTTTAACGTCTGCGGACGGCCTGGACGTCCCTGAGATGGTCGCAGGTCCATCTTTGTCACATTTTTGTATCACTTTTGCTCCAGTATTGTGAATGATAAGTAAAGCTTTGCTGATCTTCTTGCAGCCTTCACCTTTCTTGTGTAAAGAAATTAGTATTTTGTAGTATGGAGTCCCATAGAAAATGTTGATTCTGAAAGGAAAGGAAAGGTTTTCTGACAAATCTGTTGGGGTGAACTCATTTATGCTGAGCGCTGTACATAAATATTGGAGATGAAGAAAGGGAAAGGTCACGTAATGTGGATCAGAGGTCTCCAAACTTTCCAGCTTCTCTAATGTCCTTCAGACTTTAAGGAGACTGGACTATAGCCATTGGTTAGTAGAAATTGTCCTGGTGTCAGTGGGAGGAAACACATCTTTGGTATTGGGGGGAGGAAAGAGCCACATCTTTGGTGTAAGTGGGAGGAATAGTACCCCACCATTGGTGTCAGTGGGAGGAATAGTGCCCCATCTTTGGCTTCAGTGGGAGGAATAGTGCCCCATCTTTGGTGTCAGTGGGAGGAATAGTGCCCCATTTTTGGTGTCAGTGGGAGGAATAGTGCCTCATCTTTGGTGTCAGTGGGAGGAATAGTGCCCCATCTTTGGTGTCAGTGGGAGGAATAGTGCCTCATCTTTGGTGTCAGTGGGAGGAATAGTACCCCACCATTGGCTTCAGTGGGAGGAATAGTGCCCCATCTTTGGTGTCAGTGGGAGGAATAGTGCCCCATCTTTGGCGTCAGTGGGAGGAATAGTACCCCACCCATTGGTGTCAGTGGGAGGAATAGTACCCCACCATTGGTGTCAGTGGGAGGAATAGTGCCCCATCATTGGTGTCAGTGGGAGGAATAGGGCCTCATCTTTGGTGTCAGTGGGAGGAATAGTGCCTCATCATTGGTGTCAGTGGGAGAAATAGTGTCCCATCTTTGGTGTCAGTCAGAGGAATTGTGCCCCATTGTTGCTGTCAGTGGGCAGAAAAGAACCCCATCATTGGTATCAGTTTGAAGAATAGTGCCCTATTGTTGTAGTGTAGTTGTTGTTGCAGAGGATCATTATAACCTGCTATACCAAACTATTTATATAACAAGTATTTACATGTAGGTTCCTCCTTACATGTGGGAAGAGTTTATTAGCTGACAGTTGTATCAAACCAAAGCAGAAAATGCCCTCTGACCTTAGGTGTGCGCAGCCTATTGCATTAGGGTGTGCACCCCAAAGTTCAAACACACATGTGCAGTAGAGCAGTGGATGGTGTTGGTGTCAGATTTCCCAGTCCCTTTCTCAGTAGCTGCCATGGGGGTTAAGCAGGGGGAATCTGCATTGCACAGGGTGATTAGGGTGTGCCCAGGTACACCTGACACACCCTGTGCGCACACCTATGCCTCTGACTATATAGAATGTCCATGGATAGGGTAGAATTCCTATTTCCCCACATGGAAGGATATTGAGCTGTATGTATGAACTGCATTGTACATAGAATACTATGGAGTGACATACCGCAAACACTCCATTGTCCTGTGAAGGGTCATTCCACACACTGTGCTGTACACGGCATGCTATGGACACCACACTCTACACCAGCCTCTCTCAGCCAGGGTTCCTTCACAGTTTGATCGGGGGGGGGGGGGGGGGGGCACCTCCACTTCTCCCCCTGAATCGTATTTAAATGAAGTGACTAACAAGGAGTACATTGATTGGACGGTATGTATATACTGTATATACAGACAGAGAGTCATCTCCATCTGCGAGGCTCATTGTAAACTTATCACACAAGACTATTTATATGACAAGTATTTCTATGTTATTCCCTCCCTGGATGTGGGAAAAGGTTATCAGATGACTATCATGTCATACTAAGCCGGAAAACTCCCCCACTGTATAGAATGGAAAATTCCTATGTCCATCCATCTGCTTTGTGTGGATAGAGGAAGCAGATATGGAGAAAAAAATAAAAATAAAAAGATGTGGACGGCCATATATTGAAGCACGATATTCCATATCCATGTACTATACTGCAGAACTCCGCACCACGTATTACACACTCCGAGACACCATGTGCTATACACTGTGCTGTACATTACATACTTCAGAGAACTCCTTAGGAGAAAAGTACATTGTGTACCCTGGAATGCCACAAATTATACTCTGTACTGTACATACTGTATGCTGCACTGTACTGAACTACACAGCATTCAACTCTGTACCCTCTATACCTCTACACTCTGTACACGGTGCTGTGTATAGTATACCTCTTCACTCTGTACACTGTGCTGTGTATAGTATACCTCTCCACACTGTGCTGTACATATTATTCCTCTCCACACTGTACCCTGTGCTATATCTATTATTATACATCTTCACTCTGCACATTGTGCTGTAACATAATAATTCTCTCCATTTCATACACTGTGCTGTACATATTATACCCCCCCCCCCCCCCCGCCATTCTACATAATGTTCTGTATATTGTACCTCCATACTCGATACTTTATGCTGTATATAATATAATGCACCTCCCTATTCTGGACACTGTGCTGTACATCAGTGGTTCTCAGCCCTGTCCTCAAGTACCCCCAACAGGCCATGTTTGCAGGTTTTCCCTTATCTTGCACAGGCGCTTTAAATCAGAGAGCCAATTACTTGGTATTTTTGAACAGATATTTTATCTAAAAGTAATCCACAAGACATGTCCTGGTGGGGTTACTTGAGGACAGGTTTGAGAACCACTGCTGTACATAGTATGCCTCTTCACTCTATACACTGTGCTGTATATATTATACCTTTCCACGCTGTACACTGTGCTGTATATTATACCTTTCCACTCTATACACTGTGCTGTATATATTATACCTTTCCACTCTGTACACTGTGCTGTATATATTATACCTTTCCACTCTGTACACTGTGCTGTATATATTATACCTTTCCACGCTGTACACTGTGCTGTATATTATACCTTTCCACACTCTACTGTAAATATTATACCTTTGCACTCTGTACACTCTACTGTAAATATTATACCTTTGCACTCTGTACACTGTGCTGTATATATTATACCTTTGCACTCTGTACACTGTGCTGTACATAGTATAGCTCTCCACCTTGTACAGTGTTCTGTATATATTATACCTCCACACTCTGTACTTTGTGCTGTACATATTATATCTCTCCACTGTGCTGTACATAGTATAACTCTTCATTCTATACACGGTGCTGTACATAGTATAACTCTCCATTCTATACACTGTGCTGTACATAGTATAACTCTCCATTCTATACACTGTGCTGTACATAGTATAACTCTCCATTCTATACACTGTGCTGTACATAGTATAACTCTCCATTCTATACACTGTGCTGTACATAGTATAACTCTCCATTCTATACACTGTGCTGTACATAGTATAACTCTCCATTCTATACACTGTGCTGTACATAGTATAACGCTCCATTCTACACACTGTGCTGTACATAGTATAACCCTCCATTCTATACACTGTGCTGTACATAGTATAACCCTCCATTCTATACACTGTGCTGTACATAGTATAACTCTCCATTCTATACACTGTGCTGTACATAGTATAACGCTCCATTCTATACACTGTGCTGTACATAGTATAACCCTCCATTCTATACACTGTGCTGTACATAGTATAACCCTCCATTCTATACACTGTGCTGTACATAGTATAACCCTCCATTCTATACACTGTGCTGTACATAGTATAACGCTCCATTCTATACACTGTGCTGTACATAGTATAACTCTCCATTCTATACACTGTGCTGTACATAGTATAACTGTCCATTCTATACACTGTGCTGTACATAGTATAACTCTCCATTCTATACACTGTGCTGTACATAGTATAACCCTCCATTCTATACACTGTGCTGTACATAGTATAACGCTCCATTCTATACACTGTGCTGTACATAGTATAACTCTCCATTCTATACACTGTGCTGTACATAGTATAACTGTCCATTCTATACACTGTGCTGTACATAGTATAACTCTCCATTCTATACACTGTGCTGTACATAGTATAACTCTCCATTCTATACACTGCGCTGTACATAAAATGCCTCTCCACTCTGTACACTGTGCTGTACACAGTATACTCCTCCCAGACTGTTTAGGCCGGGGATACACATACAGAGAGTCTATCGGCCTGTGTCCTCTCCAAATGACTGGCTTCTTTCGAACGGCCTCATTGGAAAGACAGCATTCGTTCAGAGCATGTAGCCAATGGTTGCAGGGCTGCTCTGTGTATTCAGGCGGTGGGGGGGGGGGGGGGAGAGCCCCACAGTCAGACTACAATAGCACAGAAGGGGAGATCCCCGTGTCATGTGGATGTGGGGTTCTGACGGTTTTCCTCCTCCGGCCCTTTGATTGAAGGAAGTCATACAGTGCGTGTTTATCCAGCCTTAGATCTCCGGATCTTCATCCCATCCCAGGGCCGGGCACACATTTTCCTTCTATTTTTATTCCAGCCGCAGATGACAGGTTTATTATTTTCCTGCTGGCATGGCGCTCTGGAAATCCCCTCATTAAAAAGATGAACTTCAAATGTTTTCGGTTTATGTGCCTGGAGGAGGGGGGAGGGGACGGCATTCTAGAGAGTGGAGAAATCCCAATATATCCACCACAATCAGATGGAAGGAATGTGTAATGTACGGAGCCCAGCAACCAGAAGATCCATCAGAAAAAATAAATCACCCTTTACATAAACCCCCCCGGGGGGCGTACACGTACACATGACCGAATAAAGTTATATATTTCATGTAAAAAAAAAAAAAAAAACACCTCTAACTTGCCATGAATGAAAAACTGCAGCTACTAAGAAGAGTCAACTGACCCGGAACCCGTCTACGAAGCCCGGATCACACGGCGTCTGGTTATTGGGGGCTTTGATGGGGTTTCATGTCGTTAGAGATTGTAGTATATTGGTAAAACGGTGTAGACTAGGAGATTTTTATTTTTTATTTTTTTTACCAATGTAATAGAAGCAATGGGGTGTAGAGGAAGGTGGGCCTAGTATCCTCTTACCCCCCGGGTTCAAGGCTCTGCAGACTCTACTTAAACCCAAGTAAGAGTGCCTGATGGCAGGGGGCTTAGGAAGATCGGGGGTTCCAATGAGAAGGAACACTTGACTGCATTTTCTAGACAGTGACAAATATTATTTATCAGATGGGGCAACCAGGATGGAAAGTCCATAGAATCCATATAGCGATCATGGTGTGCTCCGATAATTACGATTGCATTCCTCTGTATCAGGTTCTCCAGACTTTCTAAACAAAAAGGGCCAGTTTACTGTCCTGCAGACTTTAGGCAGAGCCAGATTGTGATAAGTGGGAGTGGAAATTGGCCCAGCGTCAGTGGAAGTAAACAATGCCCCATAAATGGTTTTAGTATAAGAAATAATGCCCTATTGTTGGGTTAGGAGGAATAGCATTAGTATCAGTGGGTGGAAAAATGCCCCACCATTGGCATCAGTGGGAAGAATAGTGAGCCATTATAGCAGTGGGAAGAATAGTGAGCCATTATAGCAGTGGGAAGAATAGTGAGCCATTATAGCAGTGGGAGGAATAGCACCTCATCATTGGCGTCAGTGGGAGGAAAAGCACCCCCGTCATTGGCGTCAGAGGGAGGAAAAGCACCCCCGTCATTGGCGTCAGAGGGAGGAAAAGCACCCCCGTCATTGGCGTCAGAGGGAGGAAAAGCACCCCCGTCATTGGCGTCAGTGGGAGGAAAAGCACCCCCGTCATTGGCGTCAGTGGGAGGAAAAGCACCCCCGTCATTGGCGTCAGTGGGAGGAAAAGCACCCCCGTCATTGGCGTCAGTGGGAGGAATGGCACCCCGTCATTGGCGTCAGTGGGAGGAATGGCACCCCGTCATTGGCGTCAGTGGGAGGAATGGCACACCGTCATTGGCGTCAGTGGGAGGAATGGCACCCCGTCAGTGGGAGGAATGGCACCCCGTCATTGGCGTCAGTGGGAGGAATGGCACCCCGTCATTGGCGTCAGTGGGAGGAATGGCACCCCGTCATTGGCGTCAGTGGGAGGAATGGCACCTCGTCATTGGCGTCAGTGGGAGGAATGGCACCTCGTCATTGGCGTCAGTGGGAGGAATGGCACCTCGTCATTGGCGTCAGTGGGAGGAATGGCACCTCGTCATTGGCGTCAGTGGGAGGAATGGCACCCCGTCATTGGCGTCAGTGGGAGGAATGGCACCCCGTCATTGGCGTCAGTGGGAGGAATGGCACCCCGTCATTGGCGTCAGTGGGAGGAATGGCACCCCATCATTGGCGTCAGTGGGAGGAATAGCATCCCATCATTGGCGTCAGTGGGAGGAATAGCATCCCATCATTGGCGTCAGTGGGAGGAATAGCATCCCATCATTGGCGTCAGTGGGAGGAATAGCATCCCATCATTGGCGTCAGTGGGAGGAATAGCATCCCATCATTGGCGTCAGTGGGAGGAAAAGCATCCCATCATTGGCGTCAGTGGGAGGAAAAGCATCCCATCATTGGCGTCAGTGGGAGGAAAAGCATCCCATCATTGGCGTCAGTGGGAGGAAAAGCATCCCATCATTGGCGTCAGTGGGAGGAAAAGCATCCCATCATTGGTATCAGTGGGAAGAATAGTGTCCTATTGTTGATATCAGTGGCAGGAATAGCACCCCATCATTGGTATCAGTGGGAGGAACAGTGGACTATTGTTGATATCAGTGGGAGAAATAGCACCCCATCATTGGTTGGGAAAAGTGCCTCACCATTGGTATCAGTGGGAAGAATAGTGAGCCATTATAGCAGTGGGAGGAATAGCATCTCATCATTGGTATCAGTGGGAGGAATAGTGTCCTATTGTTGATATCAGTAGGAGGAAAAGCATCCCATCATTGGTATCAGTGGGAATAAAAGGACCCCATCATTGGTGTCAGTGGGAGGAATAGCCCCAACCCTTGGTATCAGTGAGAAGATTAGTGACTTATTGTTGCCATCAGTGGGAGGAATAGCGCCCCATCATTGGTATCAGTGGGAGGAATAGCACCCCATCATTGGTATCAGTGGGAGGAATACTTCCCAACCACTGGTGTCAATGGGAGTTATAGTGCCCCCACTATTCGTGTCAGTTGTTGAGTTGAGTTTGGAGGCCACAGCTTTGTACCAATAAATATTGGGTCCTCTTACCTGTGACATTGACTTCAGTGATTTTACTTGGGGGTACCCTTCCCCAGACATCCACCAGGCTAGCTGTATGTATGACCAGATGGCTTCCACTCAGGACGCCTCGGACGTCATCGTAAGAAGAGATATCTCCACGGACAAGCTTGACCTTTACTCTGTCTAAGAAAGAGTAAAAACGGAGACAGCTCAGGACAAATGAAAATAACTTCACTAAAACTTGACTACTACTGGCTATACCATGACCTTTGTGACGTTTAACTGGACATGTTCTGTATTGTTGTTTTGTACCTCCTCCAAGTCACTTCTTCAATTCCATGGAGTGTCAGGAAAATACTCCACCATTCATAGCCACACAAGTGCCACCAACACCATAACCCAATTAGCATGGAATGTGTAGATTTTAATTCTCCAAGAACAGGATGGATAATATATATCTACAAGAAGCCATCTTGATCTTGGAAATTCAACATCTACAAGTATCTGTTTTTGTTCTTGGACAATGTTGATGTGGAAGACATTTTGTAGCTTATCCGAGTTACTTTATCAATACATTTCAGGAAGATACGTCTGCATTTTTGCCCACGTAGGTAGCACCAACTCCATAATACAATCACCATTGAAGGCATAGCTATTAAAAAAGGAGCATTGGTTTCTTTTATTTTCAGTTTTATACTTACCTCGTGGAGATTCAGTACGGGTCCCATGCTGTATCTGTACCCCGGCATCTCTGCACTTAAAACTGAGCGATCGAACCACGCCGACAACGTTTTCACAGTTCTGAGAGCTGTAGTGGAACTGCACTGCTGTGATCCATAGAAGTCATCCAGCCAAGCGAGCTTTGACCGGACTTCTCTTTTAATTGTCCAAAAAAAGGAATGGAAAAAATCAACATCTACAAGAATGTCCTATTTTCGGACAGTGTTGGACGTTTCGTAGCTTATCTTCCTCAGTTTTAATAAGTGTCAGGAAGATACCCCAGAATTTATATCCATGCAAGTAGCACCAACACCTCAATCCGATTACCATGGAAGGTGTAGCTATTGATGATCGAAAAACAACATCTACTAGACCCATCCTCTAGTTGGACAACGTTGTTTGATAAGGAAGAGCTTATTCTCCTCAGTTCTAAAGAGTGTCAAGAAGATACCCATCCTGTTCTTGGACATGTTGATTGATGTGGAAGACATTTCATAGCTTATCCAAGCCACCTTCTCAGTTCCAATGAGCGTCAGGAAGATACCCCAGTATTTATATCCACACAGGTCGCACCGACACCTCAATCCAATCACCATGGAATGTATAGATATTGATTGTCCAAAAACAGAATGGACAATCAACATCTACCAAAACTAATGCTAGTCTTGAATGCTTGACATCTACAAGAACCCATCCTAGTCTTATGCCGCGTACACACGGTCGGATAATCCGTCGGAATGCGTCTTATCGGACCTTGTCGTCAGATAATCCAACTGTGTGTGGTATGCATCGGACTGATTCCGTCCGAATCTCCGTCCGACCCAATTTTCCAACATGTTGGAAATATTTCCCGACCAACTGGTTCGATCGGACATACTCCGATCATGTGTAGAGAATTTTGATCGGATCAAGTGCCACGCATGCTCAGATCAAATTCCTACATCAAAGCTATTGGCTACTAGCCTGAATGTAGTCCCGTCGTAACGAAATTACGTCATCACGTTCTGAAAGATCGGATTTTTCGACAACTTAGTCCGACCGTGTGTATGCAACAGTTTCGGACAAGATCAGACGGAAAAAATCCGACGGGCAAAATCTGACGGATTTGGTTGTGGAAATCTCCGACCGTGTGTACGTGGGCTTAGACGATTTAGATCTACAAAAATCTATCTTATACTTAGACAACATTGATTGACAAATTCATTTTGTAGCTTACCCAAGACACCTCCTCAGTTCTAAAGAGTGTCAGGAAGATACCCCACCATTTATATTCACACAGGTTGCACCAACACCTCAATCCAAATATCATGGAATGTGTAGAACTGGTTTGTCTAAAAACAGGATGGAAAATTACCATCTGCAAAAACCCATCCTAGTCTTGGACATCTACACAATCCCATCCTAATCTTGGATGATCAACATCTACAAAAACCCATCTTCGTCTTGAACAATTGACAGCTACAGAAACCCATCCTACTCTTGGACGATTAACATCTACAAGAATCCATCTTGTACTTAGACAATGTTGATTGACACTGAAGCCATTTTGTAGCTTATCCAAGCCAACGCCTTCGTTCTGAGTGTCAGAAAGATGCCCCAGAACTTCTATCCACACATAGCACAGACACCTCAATCCAATCACCATGGAATGTGTACATGTTGAGAGTCCAAGAACAGGATGGACACTTAGCATCTACAAGAAACCATCCTAGTCTTGGAGAATAAACATCTACAAGAACCCATAGGCTGGCCATACATTATGCAATGTTGTTGTTCAATTGCCTTTAGATTTACCTTAAACTATGTAGTGCAAGGGCCTGCCTTATTGAAATTGTATAATGTATGACCAGCCATATTGTTCTGGGACAATGTAGGGGTCAGCAGTATGTAATGCACAGAGGGCAGGGGTCAGCAGTGTGTAATGCACAGAGGGCAGGGGTCAGCAGTGTGTAATGCACAGAGGGCAGGGGTCAGCAGTGTGTAATGCACAGAGGGCAGAAGTATGTAATGTACAGGGTGCAGGGGTCAGCAGTGTGTAATTCAGATGGCAGGGGTCAGTAGTATGTAACATACATAGTGCGGGGCAGGAGTACGTTGTGTACAGAGTACAGGGGTATGTAATGTACAGAGTGCAGGAGTCAGCAGCGAGTTAAGTACAGAAAGCAGGGGTCAGTAGTATGTAACATACATAGTGCGGGGCAGGAGTATGTTGTGTACAGGGGTATGTAATGTACAGAGTGCAGGAGTCAGCAGCGGGTTAAGTACAGAAAGCAGTGGTCAGTAGTATGTAACATACATAGTGCAGGGTCAGGACTCTGTCAGTAGTACCGTGTTTCCCTGAAAATAAGCCCGGTCTTATATTGATTTTGGCAACAAAAGAAACAACAGGGCTTATTTTCGGGGTAGGTCTTATGTCATGTGCGGTCTTCTCTCCCCCTCTCCCTCCCTGCCCGTCAGAAATCCCCAGTGGAACAGAGTAAAATACTAGAGTACGACTGTAGTAATACTACAGTATTATATAATGTAAACTATGTATGTTTCTGTGATATAATTGTGCCCAATACCCTCTTATAGTGCTGCCCTGCACTTCTGTGACCCACTAGAGCTCTTTTCCGCACTCCGAGCACTGTAGAGGGGGGCTGAGATCCCCCCGCTGACAGCTGTGAGAAGAGAAGGAGAGCAGCGAGAGGTCAGCTGAGTGCCGCTATAATGAGGGTATTTGGCACAATTATATTACAGAAACACACACACTGTACATTATATACTACGGTGATGGAGTGGATTCTTGGATTTTTCAAACACTTTAAACAAGGGCTTATTTTCAGGGTAGGGCTTAGATTGTACCCCCCCCCCCCCCCAAAAAAAAATCACAGTAGGTCTTATTGTCAGGGGAAACACAGTATGCAACAAAAGGATCAGGAGTATGTAATGTAAATTTACAGATTACAGTGGTGAGCAGTGGGTAAAACACAGAATGCAGGGGTCAGTAATATGTAACATACATAGTGCAGGGGTCAAGGGGTATCTAAAATGCGCAGAGTGCAGGGGTCAAGGAGAATGTAATGCACAGAGTGCAGGGGTCTGTAATGCACAGAGTGCAGGGGTCTGTAATGCACAGAGTGCAGGGGTCAGGAGTATGTCAAGTATGTAATGCAGGAGCCAGGCATATGTAATGTACACAGGGCTGGGGTCAGGAGTATGTAACATACAGAGTACAGGGGTCAGGTATGTGTAATGTACAGAGTGAATGTGTCAGGAGTTTAAGGGCTTATTTTTGGGGTAGGGCTTAGATTGCAGCCCACCCCAAAAATCACAGTAGATCTTATTGTCGGGGGGGGGGGGGGGAACACAGTATGTAGTATAAATAGGATCAGGAGTATGTAATGTAAATGTACAGATTACAGTGGTGAGCAGAGGGTAAAACACAGAATGCAGGGGTCAGTAATATGTAACATACATAGTGCAGGGGTCAAGGAGAATGTAATGCACAGAGTGAGGGGTCAAGCAGAATGTAATGCACAGAGTGCAGGGGTCAAGGAGAATGTAATGCACAGAGTGCAGGGGTCTGTAATGTACATAGTGCAGGAGTCTGTAATGTACATAGTGCAGGAGTCTGTAATGTACATAGTGCAGGAGTCTGTAATGTACATAGTGCAGGAGTCTGTAATGTACATAGTGCAGGAGTCTGTAATGTACATAGTGCAGGAGTCAGGAGTATGTCAATTATGTAATGCAGGAGCCCGGCATATGTAATGTACACAGGGCTGGGGTCAGGAGTATGTAACATAAAGAGTACAGGGGTCAGGTATGTGTAACGTACAGAGTGAAGGTGTCAGGAGTATGTAATATACACAGTGCAGGGGTCAGGTGTTCACCAACCAGAAATACCATTCTATTGCTCTTGCATGCTAATACTCATTAGCAGCAGGATGGATAGATCCACTTGATTCAAGAATTACAAAAAAATAAAAAAAATGCATCAGCGCGTAGAATCATTTTAACTATTCTTAATATAGGAAGCTCTGCATTGTGCTGGAGAACTTTGTGCTTTGAATTTGTTTTTCTGAAACAAGCCGTCTGACCTCATTAGCGTCCCTGGACACCCTTGTCATTTCAATGTGTTTCCTCAAATGTTTCCAAATACTTCTGAGCCAGCAATGGAATGTAAGGAAGAGCTGAACCCTTCAGAGAGCAGTATGAAGACATTTACTGAGCGCGGAGGGTTACGGAATTCAGCACAGATGTATTAGGTGGGGAGTTTAAGCGCTGGGTGTGTCCAGAGGTTACAAAAAAATAAATTAAAAAAACGTTCCTTTCTTCATTTGGCAAGGAAAGACAGAGAAAATTGAGTACTGTCCATGATACTTTTTTTATTTGCACTAACATACAATTTTTCAGGACAAGCTTTCGGGTATGTCCCCTTCTTCAAGGTCCAAGCAGTACTGATTTACAAATTTTTACAAATTTACTGATTTACAAATTTACTGATTTACAAATTACAAGGAAAGACAAAATCTAGCAGGGGAACATTCCTCTATAGTAAGAAAACAACCCAGCAACAAGCATTAAAGCATCAAAAATTACCCACAAATTACATCCCACTGTGATCCTTCATCATTAAAATCTTCACACATTTCCTTTTATTTATTTAAAAAAAAATGTTTTATTAGTTTTGGATAGAATGGGGATAAGTTAAAGCTGGCCTCCAGGAAAAATATCCAAATTCTCAATTGAAATGCCTGGAAGCAAGTTACCTGCTAAATGATTTGGCGTTTTTTGTCCACCCAAATCTGAGACTTGGCACATCTCGGACACACGGCGCAGCCGGGCAGATGATGCCACATACTCAATTAAGGAATATTGTGGCCCTATCTCTAGCCTGCTGACCAGACAGTGAAAGAGCAGCAGCTGATTGATGAGGTCAGCTCTCTTTTCACTTTTCTTTCTCTTCCTATTAACATGTTCCTAGTCAAAACATTTGCGAGGAGCACACCCGATTGGCTCCCAGTGATGCCCCTCCCTCCCTGGGAATAAACAATGCCCCGTCTTTGGTATCAGCGGTTGTATACTCAAATTTTACACTTTTGCCAACAGATAAGCCTATAATAAGGCTTACCTGTAGGTAAAATTAATATCTCCTAAACCTGTACGGGAGCGACGTCATCGAGGCTCCGGCCACTCACAGCGCCAGAGCCGCGAACCCAAAAGACACGCGTCGAGGGCAAGATGTCAGCTCCCTTGGCGTGGACTGGGCACCGATACGGGGTCTTCGTTCTGAGGTAAGTATTTGATAATGAGCTAGTATGCTGCATACTAGCTCATTATACCTTTGCCTTGCTGGGTTTTTTTTTTTTTTTTATGTGTTACTACGGCTTTAAGGAATGGCGCCCCATCGTTGATGACATTGGGAGGAATTGTGCCCCATCATTTTTGTCTTTGGGTCCCATTGTTGGTGTCCTTGAGAGGACATGTGCCCCATCATTGGTGTAATTGGGAGGAATTCTGTCCCTTCATTGGAGTCAGTGGGGAGAATTATCTCCCATTGTTGGTATCAGTGGATGAATCTAGTGCCCCAAGGGCTGGATAAAAGCCAGCAAAGACCCCAGAGCAAAGTTTGGAGTCCCCTGATATACAGTATGCATTGAGTTCAGCTTTTTAGATTTACATTGCTGTCTAGGTCCTTTCTTGAGACATGGACCCCAAGAGAGACACAAACTGCAATTATACCTGACTCAATTCACACTCCCCCACCCCCCAAGTTTTTACTTCCGAAATGAGATTTGGGTTCTTAACAGAAGGGGGGGGGGGGGGGGTGTTCTGAAGAGCGATCTGTGATCCTACCCACATACCGCATGTAGGGAGATGTAGTTCTGGGAGGGTGCCTACATCATTAGGAACTGATCTTCCAGCAGCAGCCCCATCAAGAATATTTCAAGCCAAGGGCAAAAGGAAGAAATAATACTGGGGCATGATCTAGAGCAGGGGTAGGCAACCTCGGCCCTCCAGCTGTTTTGAAACTACAAGTCCCACGAGACATTGCAAGACCCCGACAATCACAGGCAAGACTCCTAGAGGCATGATGGGATTTGTAGTTTCACCACAGCTGGAGGACCGAGGTTGCCGACCCCTGGTACAGAGGTATGGTTGGGGGTTGGTATGTCTGTATGAACTCTAAAGCCTCATACACATGATCGGACTTTGTACAAAACTTTCCCATGGACTTTTGTACAAAGGGGCGTTGGCCCTGAACTTGTTAAGCATACACACCATCCGACTTTTTCAGCCAACTTTCACCAAATCACGTGGTTTTTCTGCTCTTTACCGCCACCCTTTGGTCAACTTCTGTATTGTTGTCTGATCTTTTGCTTTGGTCCCCAGCATGCGTGTTTGTAAAGTCCGATGGTTTTCTGTACACACGATCGGACTTTGCTCTATCGGACTTATGAAGTGGAGAAAAAGTGGCAGTAGGGTTTTGGATAAGGCACCTCATCCCAAAATATCAGATCAAAAAATCCCTTCCTCCTTTCCCACTTTTTGATCCATCGGACTTATGTTGTCGAAAGGTTTGTTTGTTAGCACAGCCAACAAAAGTCCGATGAAAAACGAAAAAGTTTGTCCGATGGAGCGTACACACGGTCGGATGTTGCCTTAAAACAGCTAATTTGCATGTTTGTTTTCAAAAATTCCGATCATGTGTACGGACCTTTAAGCTGGACTCTAGATTTGTTCTTTAATGCATTATTACATTAGGTCCAATTTAGCACAAAGTACACAGTTATCCTACCTGAGGGATCACTGGGAAGGCTGGAAGTCACTGTGCTCTTCTAGGTCCTGTGCAAACAACTTCCCCCCTCTGTCCATGACCCCAGCAGCCCATTCACTTGGCATCACCATCCTTTATAGAATGCCACTCTCAACCTTTTCAACACAGAGGAACCCTTGAAATAGTTCTCTGGTCTCGGGAACCCCTGCTAAAAATTAGAAATCTACAACTACAGAATGGTCCTTACACTTGTGGTCATTGGGAAGAATTACCTCCTTACAGATAGCTAAAAAGATCAATGGTGTCGGTGGGAACTTATCTGAGAGGCAGAAATGGCCCAATTCTGAAGGAACCCCTAGCAACCTTTGGAGGAACCCTGGTTGAGAATCACTGCTTTATAGAATGCCTTTTTGTTAAATGAATACAAGGCGGTGGAGAGGAGGAGCCACGATGTCAAGATCCCCGCCTTGTCCAATCACAGATTTTCTTGTTGAAAAGAATACAAGGTGTTCTAAGAGTGGAGGAAGGGCTGAGCACTGGACTCCTTGGGTGTATTTACTAAAACTGCAGAGTGTGAAATCTGGTTCAGCTCTGCAGAGAAACCAATCAGGTTCCAGGTTTCATTGGCATTGCTTAATTGAACAAGCAGAAGTTAGAAGCCGATTGGCTACCATGCAGAGCTGCATCAGATTTTGCACTCTCCCGTTTTAGTAAATCAACCCCTTAGTGTTCTGTGTACAGAGGGGGAAGCCACTGGCATAGAACCCAAGTAGGACCTGGAAGATATTGGTGATCACTGTAGTAGCGTCGACTACTAAAGTGATTCTCAGATTCCCCAACGTCTCATCAAGTACGAGATATGAATACTTACATTGTGGCAAGCCGGACCAAGGTAACCATGTCATACAGATAATTCCTGGAATTCAGTTTTACTAGGACTATTACTGATTAAAATTATTGCATTTGATTAATCGACTAATTTCGATAAATTTTAATGCACATACAGATCCAACTACTTTTAGCTGATCTCCTTGCATTGCAGCTCTGCATTAGTCAGTGGTAAATGTGGTATACACTATATACAATCACCCAACACTAGTTAGTTTCCACAATCCATGACTTAACTTCACAGTTCACACAAATACCTTTTAAATTCAAACTGTAGCACTGACGCAAGTATTTTTTTTTCCCCACAGTAGCGTGACAATCCCTCCACCTCCGGTCTAACTAATCACTCTCACCTTATGGAATGGACCCCTGTGCAAACAGGTGGTCATGCAAGCGGGTATCAAAAGGGTTAACATGGACCATAAACTTCTCTCACGTCTACTTAGATCTCAGCAAGGACGCCAGGTCATGGGTAGAAAGAAAAGACCTAAGTGCTCACCGCTTAAGTATAAGATTTCATTTTTGTGTTCAAACACAAACTACTCACATAAAGATGATAAAAACAGAGCATGTAAAGCCGACTATCGTGTTAGTTCCATAGGGCAGCAGCGGGTGACGTCATGCGTAGCTCCGCCCCGTACGAGTTACGTTCAATCAGAACTTCAACGTCACCAGACTCCTCCCCCTTCTCTTGGTTAGCAGACGGAGGCACTTGGGGAAGGGGGAGTCGTCCGGTGACGTTGATGCCCATGACATCACCAGATCCCCGACGGAACTCCCTGAAGCCGGTAGAGAGGTGAGTTCCGATCAAAAAAATTTAATTGAGCAATTCATCTTTAATTTCCACAGGCCTAAGTTTTAACAAATAAAAATTAAGGTGAAGTAATATTCATAGCAAACATCCAGTCATGTGTGAACCTTGGGATTTCTCCAGCTCTTAATTAGACAACAAAAGAAAACACAAGTTCAGGACTTGTGATCCTCTAACCGTCTGCACACCCCCTACCTATTACAGCAAGAGACTGGGGCAGTAGAGTTGGATGGAAGCAACCACAAAAGGTGATTCATATTCTGGTTGGTTGCCAGATGGCTGCGTATTTCTTCGGAATAAAAGAGGGCCGTTGATGAGGCCATTCAGCGCCCTCGTGGCAGGTGTGATAGCCCAAACAATGGCTGAATGCGTCAACCGGAAGACAGGAACAAAGTGAAGGTATACACAACGGCGAGAGTGGCCAAACTTTATCGGGAAAGGGAAACGGTCACATTATAATTATAGTGAATGCCCAACATTGTTCACTGGATTAGGTGTGACGTTTCCTGTACCTATAGCAAACCAAAAATGAAAAATTTCCCATAGCCCCTCATCTTTCACTTAATACCTACCATCCCCATTCTACTTTATCGAACCTGTAAGGATAGGTTCACACTTTTACACTAAGATTCAATGCATTAGCGCATAAGGGTTAACATGCATTGTGTTAGGACAGGTTGTTGGAATACAGAACAACTACTTCATATAAATATTTAGTAGAGATATATTCTTCAACCAGTAAGAGCAACACACAGGGGCAACACGACTTCCAGCAAGACTTTGGGAGGCGACCTGGACACGACTTGAGTATGAATCTCAGCACGACTTAAGGCAACTTACAAGGAAACTTGAAGTTGCCACCAGGACAGGGGACTTTGCCAGCGGCCAATCACATAATAATCAGCTCTGTGGGAGGGAGGGGTTTGCCTAGAAAACGATTTTTACTTCCTGGAAAGTTTCTTCAATTAAGACAGGGGATCCGACTTGGAGGCAACTTCCATTGAAATGGATGGGTACAAGTCGCCTAGAAGTCGGATTGAAGTCGTACAGGAACCTTTTTCTGAAGCCGGAGCGACTTCAGTAGTGTACATCAAGATGGCTCCATTCACGTCCATTGGCTTTCTCAACCGCGAGACTTGGCACGACTTGAAGTCCGATCCCAGGTTGCACCATGGGAACCGTCTCTAAATGGCAGTGTTTATATTTTTAGCTGCATCTATGGTATGCTCTATGTCTTTTCTCTGAAAAAAGTTCCTGTTTCCTGTTTGCAGTTAAGCAGCAAAGCCTGAGTGTACTGACTGTCTGTTCTGTAGGGCAATATATAGAATTTCTAACACAAGTCATTCAGAAGAATGGGCTGGCAATGCACCAAAAGGTCCAAGAAAATGGACATGATGTCCCCTCTAGGTCTTTGTAGCTGGTACCCCTGATGGTGTACAACCGTGCCTGTGCAGTGTATTCTAAATAGCTCTATAAACCTCCTAAAATGCATGACATGGGTATCTCAGGAGGGTTTGTGCAAGGGCGGGGATCAAGATGAGGAAGTCGGAAAGTATGAGGCATTTCCCCACAAAACTGTATTGCAATTTCCTATGTTAAAGTGGAACTTTAGGTCCAAATGAAGTCCTGCTAGATCACTTCAGACTGGTCTCTTTTGCAGGTATAGCTATGTAAAGCTTTAAAAATAAGTGCCTCTACATTGTTAACATCCAGTAACACACTGTGTCACCCTGCTCTGCACATGCTTAGATGCTCTCCATTCTTGGCACTGTGCAGAAAACGTAGAAGCCAATCTGCTGATAGCCTAAAGATTTACTGCTGCCTAGGGTCTCTGGGCTTCAGCAAAATGGCTGCCTCCAGCGAGAAGAAACAAGAACAATGCTGGAGGCAATTTACAGCACACACTACTTTTGGTACTATCATTATTAATGTGGAATGTATGTTCCTTGCTAAAGAGCATGATTTGTTATCAAGTTGTTCTGGGTAAAGTTCCACTTTAAGGGTCAAGGAGCAAAATTAAAGTAAACGGGAGGGAATGCCCCCTTTAGGGTGTCCAGCACACATTTAAAGTGATACTAAAGGTTCAGCTTTTTTTTCCCGTTAAATAAACATGTTACACTTACCTGCTCTGTGTAATGTTTTTGCACAGAGCAGCCCTAATCCTCCTCTTCTTGGGTCCCTAGTGGCGCTCCTGGCTCCTCCTCTGCGGCTGAGTGCCCCTAGAGCAAGCTCCTTGCTCCCGAGCCGGCTCTGTGTCCATAAGGCACACAGAGCACGGCTCGGCCCCGCCCCTGCTCCCCCCTCACTGGCTGTGATTGATCTTGCTGCTGTGACTCAGCCAGTGAGGAAACAGAGACCAAGGAGAGCCCCTGCTCTCATGCTCATCACTGGATCGGGCTAGAGTAAGTATTAGGGGGAGCTGCACACTGAAGGTTGTTTAACCTTCATGCATAGAATGCCTTTACAACCACTTTAATGTACAACATATATTTATATTCACTAAATAGTTACATAGTAACTAAGTGGTGTTACTATATATGTTAGTCATACGGCAGGAACATTCCGATGGATTGGTGGTATCTACAAGCTGTGTTTTGTGCACGTGGCGTAATGATTGGTGCCATAATGGTGTCACATGCCATAATGTTCAAGCAAGGAGTTAATTTTGAAACCGTACACTTCCAGTTCTCTATAGGAGAAAGCCAGACTCCGGAAACACAACAGATCATTAAATAAAATTGGAAGTATTATTTTTAGCATGCACCTGCTAGACTCTACCGTGCGTGTCCGGTCAACCGCTGATTTTATCCCAGCTGTTTCCTTCTAAGCATTTTTTTTTTTATACAGGAGGCATCTGGAGTCCTGGGAAATGTACAGTAATGCCCTGTACACACGGTCGGAATTTCCGATGGAAAATGTGCGATCAGATCGTTTCGTCGGAAAATCCGATCGTGTGTGGGCTCCGTCTGACTTTTTCCCATCGGAATTTCCGACACACAAAGTTTGAGAGCAGGATCTAAAATTTTCCGAGAACAAAATCCGATCGTGTGTAGACAATTCCGTCGGGACAAAGTGGCACCCATGCTCAGAATAAATTAAGAGACCACAGCTATTGGCTACTGGCCCGACGTACGTGTTGTACGTCACCTCGTTAAGAACGATCGGATTTTCCGACAACTTTGGCACAAAAACTGTCGGAAAAAATGTGATGGATTTTGTTGTCGGAATGTCCGACTGTGTGTACAGGGCATAAGAGGTGGACACGCTATGACGATAATCCTGTCCTTTAGAGCTATGGGCAGGCGTGGTAAGATACACGTATCCACTAAAAGAACAAGGGTGGGGGGGGGGGGGTGGACAGGATATTGGGTGCTACTAATGACAGGAAGCCTCGTGTAATGGAGCTGCAGAGTTGCGATCAGTCACATAGTAGAGTTAGATAGGATACGTCTCTCTTTTGCGCTTGTGTGGATTTTCAAAGCCAACTCCAGCTTAAAAAAAAACTTTTAAAAGAAATAAATAAAAAATAATAATAATAAATAAATAAATAAATAAATAAATAAATAAAGTATCCACCAGCAATTTTTTTTTTCATTTTGGACAGAATCAGGATGGATTGGAGCCCCTGTCAAGTATTTATTGCTAAAGTATTGAAAAGATGGGAGTGCCACACTAGTTTGTACAGTCCAAAAAAAAAAAAATGATTTTATTCTGCAGCAACATCCAACACATTTTGGAAGCCCAACACTCCCCCTTCATCAGGGCTTGTAGAGCAATAACCATAGAGTGAAGGATGCTACCTGAACTGTAAGTTGGAACCCATGCAGGAATGTACAGGTCATGCCTATGCTGCCTATCTCTATCCAGGCTCTTGGTTGATCTTTATACATCTACCTGGATTCCAAATTACTGTCCAGGACGGTCTTCCTTAAACCTATGGTTATCGCTCTACAAGCCTTGATGAAGGGGAGTGTTGAGCCCCGGAAACATGTTGGCTGTTGTTGCAGAATAAAATATTTTAATAGTCATGCCTATGGCTATCGCTTTCCAGGCTCTTGGTTGATCTGTATACGCCTACCTGGGTTCCAACTTACTGCTCAGGAAGGTATCCCTCATCCTATGGTTATAACTCTACAAGCCTTGATGAAGGGGAGTGTTGAGCCCCCTGAAACACGTTGGCTGTTGCAGAATAAAATAATATTTTAATGGACCGCACAAGCTAGTGCGGCACTCCCATCTTTTCAATACTTTAGCAAACTCCTCCATGGTTCCAGCAGGACACCATAGTTGCTGGAGAGCAGCCTTTAGGACCACACATCACGTATTACGTTGTATCAAACCACCATAAGCTTCTTTTTTGCCGTCTCTGTCCGCGCTTAGTGGATTCGGTCTTACCAAATCTGAGATATATGGAAATTCTAAAGCAAGAGGGGAGGATAAATCTTTCAATGGGCATACCTGTTCTGGTGACTACTGTCCAAGAGGGGAATTCTTCTCACTTTGGAGAGGCTTCTTCCCACTTCATGACTGATTTCCAGGAAAAGAAAATTGGGGTCACAGAGAAAAACTAATATAATATAATATAATATAATATATATATATATATATATATATATATATATATATACACACACACACACACACACACACACACACACACATACACACACACATATACATATATGCTTTCTACACACACTGTAGAAAGCAGTAAAGGCGCCACACCACAAGTCATAGAGTTCAGAAAAGTTTTTAGTTATCATTGGTAGAAGAAATGAGCCAATGCATTTCAGGGGTTCTGACACTCCCCCTTTATCAAGGCTTATATAGTTAAGTAACCTCAAAATTGACTGGACTCAGTAGGATATTGATGCTATTCATATATAGGAGGTAAATGGAAATATCACCAGCAGATTGTGTAGTGGGGACAACATTATGTACAACACTACATACATTCAAGGCCTGATGAAGAGGGAGTGCCTGAATCTCCAAAACACGTTGGCTCTCATTTTCTACCAGCGATTTCTTTAAAAACGTTTCTGGACTCTATAGTTTTTGGTATGATGCCAGGGCCTCTGGCTCAGGCCCTCACCTCCATGCTCACCACTTTCACATGTAAACACAGAAGTTCAGCTTCTGTGTTTACTAATGACAGTTTGTCTTCCAACAGCTCCCGCAGATCTGATCTCCTGAGCGGGTCCCACTGAGTGCAGGATGGGGACAAGCGAGGTGAAGGTAGGTGCCTAGAGTGCAGTGTGGATAACGACAATCCCACTGGATGATTTAGGTGGCACAGTGGTGTAGTGGGTAGCGCTCTCGCCTAGCAGTAAATAGAGTCGCTGATTTGAATCCCAACCACGACACTACCTGCCTGGAGCACCTGGGCCTCCTCCCCCCCCCCCCCCCCCCTTCCCGGGGGAGAACAGAGCAAGCAGGACAACACAGTAGGGATCATTGCTACCCATAAAGTAGTCACCGGAGCTCAAGACAAGATAACAGGACGGATGGCAGACTGCATTCTTCTGTGAGTCACAATTGTTCTGCCTTCCACACTGTATAAATATGTGCTTTAAACTTGTCCTGTACATCAGCAGGACAGGTCTGGTGAATGTAAAATTCTTGAATATGTTAAGAATATACTGGAACTTTTCACCTACTACATACATCAGATGTATTTTCACAAAATAATTCTTTTTAATATATGTGTATGTAGAATATCTCTGTAGCACCTGAAAAGTCCCAGTATATTTCTAACATATTCATGAATTTGCGCAATAACAGCAAAGGACGTGGTGCCACAATACAGCCCATCTCCAGGAAATTAAGATAAAGTCCATTCTTGCAGTGTGTGTGTGACACTGTGCATGCGCAGTGACATAATGGCACCGGGCAGCACCATTTTTAAATGTAAGGCAGCAGTGGCACTTTGTGAGGTTTCAGGAGTGGCGCGCACCTCTCATCACCTCTCATCACAGCCTAGTAAGACCCCTCAGCCTCTGACCCCTGTACCATGACCGCAGCCTCTGACCCCTGTACCATGACCGCAGCCTCTGACCCCTGTACCATGACCGCAGCCTCTGACCCCTGTACCATGACCGCAGCCTCTGACCCCTGTACCATGACCGCAGCCTCTGACCCTGTACCATGACCGCAGCCTCTGACCCCTGTACCATGACCGCAGCCTCTGACCCTGTACCATGACCGCAGCCTCTGACCCCTGTACCCTGTCCGCAGCCTCTGACCCCTGTACCCTGTCCGCAGCCTCTGACCCCTGTACCCTGTCTGCAGCCTCTGACCCCTGTACCCTGTCCGCAGCCTCTGACCCCTGTACCCTGTCCGCAGCCTTTGCAGTGTGTGTGTATATTATATACTTTCTTTACTTTGCTGCTATGGGCTCTAGCCTCAGAATCTAATTTCTCCATCAGTTTAGGCCTATATGTATTTTCTACATGTTGGTAAAAATCCCAATATGCTATGGGATATTTTTATAGAATTTTTTTTTTTTGTTACTAGTAATGGTTAACTGTACTAATGACACTGGTAGGGAAGGGGTTAACACCAAGGGGCAATCAAAGGGTTACATGTGTTCCTAGAAAGTGCTTTCTAACTGTGTGGGGGAGGTGCTTTAAATGTGGGAAGACAGATCTGTGTTCCTGTTTAGCAGACACACAGGATCTCGGTCTTCCCTACTAACAGAATGGCGATCTAACTTGTTTACATCGGCAGACCACCGTTCTGCCTCTGATGGAAACGATCGTCTGGACCCAGTGGACATCTGGTCCACCAGACCCACTAATTAGCTCTCGGTGTGTCCAATCAAAGCGGCAGTGGGTCAAACAGCGCACAGACCCACAAGTGTAGAAGTACCATACCTGTGCGTGATTCTGCTCACAGGAAACGCAGCCCCACAGAAAATGTACGTGGTTATATGTGCGTTTATTGTTCTTTATTTTCTTAACTCTTTAAACATATATTTTGAACATACAGTAGAGAAATTCTGTGACCAATGCATGTAATGTAACAGTGCAATATATATGTGGGGCTTTGTGAGGGTGTGGCTTGTGCGTGGGTGGGTGGTGACAAAGGGGGCCCCATGATCCCCTATTTCCCGGGGGCCCCATGGGTTGTCAGTCCGCCCCTGTATGTAGTGCACCCCTGAACTCTGCACTCTGTATGCAACGCACTACTGAACACTGTATTATGCATGTAGCTCACCCCTGAACGCTGCACTCTGTATTATGCATGTGGCTCTCCCCTGAACTCTGCACTCTGTATGCAACACACTACTGAACACTGTATTATGTATGTAGCTCACCCCTGAACTCTGCACTCTGTGTGTGTACTCCCCCCTCGAACTCTGCATGTAATGCGCTCCTGGTATTTAATGCCACTTTTAGACCGTCCCACTGTTTGACCTCACCCACTATTTGATGCGTTTGGTGGGTGTGTGTGGGGGAGGGAGGTTTTTTTGGGGGGTTTGTGGTTGAGTTCCTGCACCTAATTGCTGAGTGAAAAAAAGCCTCGTATGATGCTATTACTGTTTTCTACAAATTTGGACTTCCCTCAGGACCCCTCCATGTTAGAGATATTCTGGAGTATCCCTTGAAGATGTCACATTACCTTTGACACAACGCGTTGGGAGGAGTCAGTGATGCCACTTCCGGTGCCATAAGGCGAGCGGGTATTGCGCCCAGTGGTGGAGGTGGTGGCACTTATCACTGGAAAGGTTTTTTGGAGGAGCACTTTATGAAGTTCTAAGTTATTAAGTCTTTAAGAGGACTTTTTCAACAATTTTTCATAATTTGTTGTGTCACGTTTATATATACACTTTGATTGACACTATGTTGGAATAAGCGCAGAATTTTTCTTTTATCAATTCTGGAGTACGTGAGCGGCCTCACTGAGCGAGCTTACTCAGAATAACAGTCATTCACAGCACTGAATATCAAAAATTTGGCACCTCTTATGCATGAATTTCTGCAAAATAAAACACAGATTCTAACCCTTCCCTACTCAAACCAAATAGGCGTTTTGGCATACATACACTTTAATTACTATGCAAGGACTAAAATAAAAAAATAACCTCTCCCACTATATTCTGGTGAGGTCACCGGTTGACTTACTGCTCTGCAATCTGGTGCCGGTCATCTTTTTTTTTTATTTTTATTTCTTTATTTGACATATTACAAGTTATAACAGACCAAGTTACAGTATCAGTATATATTTTACAGTTTTGTTTCCTTATACCGCTAGTACATCATATTCTCGTTTTCCTATTTATTTCAATTGATCCGTGCAAAACAACTTTTTATATTTTTCTCTTATTCATACTTGCCACTATCATATATACTAACATACACATAGACACAAAAAACTAAAAACACACGCACTCTCCGGGCGACAAATCCATAAAGTAGTTTCCATAGTGAGTTATATATCACAAGCTGACAAAGGCGAAGATTGTTTCTACCCAAATCTTTTATCGTTACAATTTTTTCTTTTTTCTTTTTTTTTCCTGCCCTCTGGTACAACTCTCTACCCCATTTTCCTTTGAATACCGCGTTTACTGTCCCACTCAAACAGAAAAAAAAACCATACTAACCACTCAATACAGACTCCCCCATTACCAGTGAGGGTGGAGCTAACCGTGGATCCGATATCCATTGTTTCCATATTTTAATCCAGTTATTGGATTCTCCCCTATTGCAATCAATTTGTTGTTCTTTCAAGATGTTTTCATTTACCTGAAGACGCCAGTCCTCAAGTAAAGGTGCATTCGAAGATATCCACCTTAGAGCAATTAACTTACGTGCAATAAACAATAGTCTGGTAACTAATATCATCACCTCCCTGGGAAAGAAGCCTTCCTCGTCAAAATATCCCAGTAGACATGTCATAGGGGTCCTGTCGATATGTGTATTACATGTAGCATTGATTGCATTAACCACCTTTCGCCAATATCTAGCCACTTTTGGACAATTCCACATCATGTGTATTAAATCAGCTGGAGACTTTTGACATCTAGGACACTCCGGAGACTCACGTCTGCCCCACTTAAATAATTTAACTGGTGTTCTATATACCCTATATATTATAAATAGTTGCGTCAGGCATTGAGCCAGTGATAAAGATACTAGGGGTACCCTTCTCAAGATAATTTGCCAGTTTTCATCTGAGATGTCCCCTATGTCTCTCTCCCAGCCTGTTCTACCCGGGCTGACAACTTTATCCTGATATAGTCTCATCAATTGACCATATAAAGACGAGATCAAGCCCTTTTTTTCCTCCCCCCTTGCTAATGATGTTATAAGTGGGGTAGGTTTTATCACCATCTTTTCCCTTCTAAACTGAGTTTGAATCGCATGCCGTAGTTGTAAATATTTATAGAAGTGACTAGAAGGCAGTTGAAAGGATTCTTGCAGGTTCTGAAAGGAGCGCAGAACATTATGCGTAAACATCTGTTCTATATATTGGAGCCCCTTAGAGAGCCAGCTTTCGAATCCCTCCAATTTATATAATTCTTTGTATTGCTTATTCCCCCAAAGCAGGGAGTATTTTGAAACTCCTTCAAATTTCATCATACTCCTCATTTCCTTCCAGACTCTATTCATAAGTGTCGTTGTTAGACCCCTACCGGTGTTACCCAGGGCTCCGGATTCCAACTGAGCCACAAGATTATATCGAAAACTGTTATTCAACAGTAAAACCTGTATGGGGTCTTCCCAATTACTTTCCCCCCAGCCTGCAAAATGCTGAAGCTGGGAGGCTATGAAGTAGAGTCTTGGCTGTGGTACCGCTAATCCACGCCAATCCCTTGCCCCCTGGAGAATTGATAACTTAATTCTCGGGGTTTTTCCTTTCCATAATAGTCTACGAAATATTGATTCTGTTTTTTTGAACCATTTTAAAGTTATCCATATCGGTGAATTATGGAGTATATATATAACAATTGAGGGGTCCAGATCATTTTTATGAGATTTGCACGGCCTACCACCGATAATGGCAGTTTGGTCCACGCCATGCTCTTAAGTTGGAATTTGTTAAGAATAGGTGACAAGTTATCCATTAAATAGTTTTCTATTCTAGAGTTTATCATTATTCCCAAGTATTTAAATGATGACACTATTTTAACTTGAGGGGCCTCTTTTAACCTGGACAGACTAGGATTGTCTAAGGGAAGTAGTACGGATTTATCCCAATTAATAATGTAACCAGAAAACGATCCAAATTTTTTTATTAGTGACATTAAGGAGCTTAAAGAACCTTCTGTATCCCCAAGAAACAGTAATGCATCATCAGCATACAAGGAGATTTTTTCAATCCTCGTTCCTCTATTAAATCCACAAATAGATTCTGCCTGTCGGACAGTGGTTCAAGGGCCAGTGCGAAAAGTAAAGGAGACAGGGGACACCCCTGTCTTGTTCCTCTGTATAATGGGAAAAATTCTGAAACCGTGCCATTTATTTGCATACATGCCCTCTGAGTGGCATACAGCATCCTGATCCACCTTATAAACTTGTCCCCCAGGCCAAACAAACCCAACACCTCCCACAGATATGTCCAATCGACACTGTCGAAAGCTTTCGCAGCGTCGAGTGACAAAATCGCTCTTGTCCCAATATTATCAGTTGGTATTTGCATATTCAAATAAAGCCTCCTTATATTAACCACTTGCCGCCCGCCCTATAGCAAATGGACGGCGGCAAAGTGGTTTCATAATCCTGACCGGACGTCATATGACGTGATCAGGATTATGAGCCGCTGCGCGCCCCCGGGGGAGCGCGCATCGCGGCGATCGTTGTTGCGGGGTGTCAGTCTGACACCCGGCAACTACGATCTCGGTAAAGAGTCTCCGACGGAGACTCTTTACCACGTGATCAGCCGTGTCCAATCACGGCTGATCACAGTGTAAATAGGAAAAGCCGGTGATCAGGTTTTCCTCACTCTCGTCTGTCAGACGCGAGTAGAGGAGAGCCGATCGGCTGCTCCTCTGACAGTGGGGGTCTGTGCTGATCGATTATCAGCACAGCCCCCCCGAGGATGCCCACAATGGACCACCAGGGACGCCACCAGACCACCAGGGATGCCAAGGACAAGGTATGCCACCCTAGACCACCAGGGATTCTAGTCAGTGCCA
Source organism: Lithobates pipiens (assembly GCF_037356315.1). Classification (NCBI taxonomy): domain Eukaryota; kingdom Metazoa; phylum Chordata; class Amphibia; order Anura; family Ranidae; genus Lithobates; species Lithobates pipiens. The sequence goes on along the minus strand of NW_027507784.1, from coordinate 29,671,123 downwards.
CAATGGATGCCAATCAGTGCCCATAATGGATGCCAATCAGTGCCCACAATGGGCATCACTGATTGGCATGCATTGATTGGCACTGATTGGCATCCATTAGTGCAATATATTATAATACAATGCCGCCTATCAGTTCCCATCTGTGCCGCCTATCAGTGCCTACCCATGCCCACCTGTGCCGCCTACCCATGCCCACCTGTGCCGCCTACCCATGCCCACCTGTGCCACTTATCCATGCCCATCCATGCCAATCCATGCCAATTTGTGCCACCTATCAGTGCCCATCCGTGTCGCCCATCAGTGCCACCCATCAGTGCCGCCTATCAGTGCCACATATCAGTGTCCATCAATGCCACCTCAGCAGTGCCACTTCATTGGTGCCACCTCATCGGTGCCCATCAGTGCCGCCTTATCATTGCCCATCAGTGTAAACCCATCAGTGCCCATCAGTGAAGGAGAAAACTTACTTATTTGCAAAGTTTTGAAACTGAAACGAAAAAAAACATTTTTTTTTTCAAAATTTTCGGTATTTTTTTATTTGTTTAGCAAAAAATAAAAACCGTAGAGGTGCTCAAATACCACCAAAAGAAAGCTCTATTTGTGGGAAAAAAATGATACAAATTTCAATTGGGTACAGTGTAGCATGACCGCGCAATTGTCATTCAAAGTGCGACAGCTCTGAAAGCTCAAAATTGGTCTGGGCAGGAAGGAGTTTAAGTACCCGGTATTGAAGTGGTTAATAGCTGTAGACCTTGTTGGGATAAAGCCACATTGGTCACGATGAATCAATCCCTGCATATGTCTACTTAGTCTTTTAGCCAGGACCCTGGCTAGAATCCTAGAGTCCGAGTTCAACAATGATATCGGGCGGTAGGATTCCTTTCCCGGCTTTGGTAATACAATAATACAAGCATCCCTCATAGATTCAGGAAGCCTGAATGATTCCAAAGCCTGGTTAAGGACCTTCAATAATTCTGGAAGCAAAACCTCACCATATTGTTTATATACTTCTGAAGGTAACCCATCAATACCTGGGCTTTATCATTTGGACTTTCTTCCACTGCCTTAATTAACTCCTCCAATGTCAGAGGAGCTCCCAGTTCTTGTTTATCGTTTTCAGAAAGAGGGGAGTTTTAAAGGTTCTAAAAATTCTCTAAGTCTTGTCTCGGAACAATTAACTTTATTTTGATATAAATTACTATAAAAATGAACAAAGGATCGCATTATTTCCTTCTGGTCATAAGTAATAAGTAGACATAAGTCATAAGTAATATCTCCCTCCACTGTACGAATAGCAGAAATAATTTTACTATCTTCTTGGGATTTGGTTATTACTGATAGCATTCTGCCTGATTTTTCCCCTTCTTCAAATCTGCGACATCTAGACAAAAAGTCAGACCGCGCAGCCTTTTTCATAGAAGTCTGTTTATATAATAATTGTGCATCCTTCCACACCCTACGATTAGAGGTAGTAGGACTCTGAATATACTGAACTTCTTTCTGCTGCGCTTCTGCTGCTAACAGCGATTCCCGTTCTCTACATGCTTTTTTGTAGACGCTTATGGCCTTAACCAATAATCCTCTCAAAAATGCCTTCATGGTGTCCCATACTACCTGAGGTGATGTTGAGTTATTATTAATTTGAAAAAATTCAACTAAGGCCAACCTCATTGCATCCCCCTGATGGGGAACTTGAAAACAGGAACTCTCCAGTTAGACCTAATTTTAGGCTTTATTTTATCTAGTGTTACTACTAACGGTGAATGATCTGATAAATCCCTCGTTAAGTAATAAACATCAGAAACCCAAACAATAGCTGAGTCTGTTCCCAAGAACATATCTAACCTTGATGGGGTCTGAAAAGTACCAGAGCAACAAGAATATTCTTTAGAAGATGGATTCCTAAGCCGCCATATGTCATACAGTCCAAGCTCCTTAATAGAATTCAGTGCCGGTCATCTTCCCAGTTGGATGACATTAAGCGGACTCGCCCCTCTCCTTGACACCGATCAGCATTGACCCAAGCAACCAGTTGTCGGGCCTCAGCATGTGGCACAAAGTGTATCTGTCCTTAGGAACCCCCTGAGAGCAGGTCCGGTTGGTGGCAATCCATTGGTGGCTGTACAGTGCACCCACACCTCCCAACATTTTGAGATGGCAATGAGGGCCACCTACTAGCAAATGTATATAGGCATAGAACACGACCCCGTCACACCCCCTTAAAGAAGAATTAACCCCCAAAAAAAAGGTTAATTAAATCTACAAGCGCTTTTTTTATTTTTTAACCACTACTATTGCTTTATATTGGCTTTTAAAATTTACAAATGCAGAAATTTAGATTATGGATAAAAGGTTTAGCACTGAGACACTTTTTTAGAAGATAAAAACAATATATAAATAAATAATAAAATAAAAGATAAAAAAAAATAATAATAATAATAATAATAATAATAAAATATAAAAATAATAATGATAATGAAAATAATAAAAAGTGCATTTTATATACAATTATATAGATCAGACCAAAATGAGGGACAAATGAGGGGGAAAGAGGGACATTGCTCCAAATCAGCGACAGTCCCTCCAAACATCAGCGACAGTCCCTCCAAACAATCAGTGTCAGTCCCTCCAAACAATCAGCGCCAGTCCCACCAAACAATCAGCGTCAGTCCCTCCAAACAATCAGCGTCAGTCCCTCCAAACAATCAGCGTCAGTCCCTCCAAACAATCAGCGTCAGTCCCTCCAAACAATCAGCGTCAGTCCCTCCAAACAATCAGCGTCAGTCCCTCCAAACAATCAGCGACAGTCCCTCGAACAATCAGCGACAGTCCCTCGAACAATCAGCGACAGTCCCTTGAACAATCAGCGACAGTCCCTTGAACAATCAGCGACAGTCCCTCGAACAATCAGCGACAGCCCCTCGAACAATCAGCGACAGTCCCTTGAACAATCAGCGACAGTCCCTTGAACAATCAGCGACAGTCCCTCGAACAATCAGCGACAGCCCCTCGAACAATCAGCGACAGCCCCTCGAACAATCAGCGACAGCCCCTTCGAAAAATCAGCGATAGTTGGGAGCTATGTGTACCTCTTCTGATACTTTATCCAATAACTGAGCCCTATCTAAATCTCCAGAGTTTTGTTATTGCAGCATGTTGTTGTGTAAGGAAAGTTAGGACACAGCTTTTGCCACAAGGGTACGTGTCTCTGTTATTATTACACTCAGAAATTAAATGAGGCCATAGGCGTGCACTCCAAAGCTCAGACAGACGTCAACTCTTGTGTGAAGGCTGCCCACAAGGTTTAGGAGTGTGTCTATGGGGAATGTTTGACCATTCTTCCAGAAGAGCAATTGTGAGGTCAGGTACTAATGATGGACAAGAAGGTCTGGTTCGCAATCTCCAGTCGAATTCTTCCCAAAGGTGTTCTATCGGGTTTAGATCAGGCCAGTCAAGTTCCTCCACCCCACACTTGCTCATCCATGTCTTTATGGACCTTGCTTTGTGCACTGGTCCAAATCATTTGGTGGAGGGGGGATTATGGTGTGGGGGGTTGTTTTGCAGTGCTTGGCCCCTCAGTTCCAGAGAAGGGAACTATTAAGGCGTCAGCATACCAAGACATTTTGGACAATTTCATGCTCCCAACTTTGTGGGAACAGTTTGGGGGATGACCCCTTCCTGTTCCAACATGACTGCGCACCAATGCACAAAGCAAGGTCCATAAAGACTTGTTTTAACAGGGGTAGTGGAAAATGAACTTCAAGTGCAATAGTTCACATTTTAATACCAATTAACCACTTAGGTACCGCGCTATTGCAAAATGACGGCAATAGCGCGGACCCACATTTCCGGGACTACGTCTATTGACGTCATCCCGGATACGAGCGGCCTGCGCGCCCCCTGAGGGGCGCGCGCGGCGCGCTCTGTGATCGGCGAGTCCGTGAGACTCGCCTGATCACCGATCCGTGTAAGGGGTCGAGCCCGACCCCTTATCACGTGATCAGCTGTCAGCCAATGACAGCTGATCATGTGATAAAACGGAGCCGGTAATCGGCTAGTATTCCTCCTCGCGCTGACAGCGCGAGGAGAAAAAAAAAAAGCCGATCGCCGGCGGCCGTGTTCGGGACATCAGTCCCGATCACGGCCAGCAATTTAAACGGACACCTGCCCCCTGCCAGTGCCCACCTGCCACCCGCAGTGCCATCCTGAAATAAAGTAAGTGCCCCCCTGTCAGTGCCACCCAGCAGTGCCCATAGTGCCCACAGTGCCACCCAGCAGTGCCCACAGTGCCACCCAGCAGTGCCCACAGTGCCACCCACAGTGCCACCCAGCAGTGCCACCCACAGTGCCACCCAAAATCTGCCTCAAAGGTGCTGCACCCCAGTGCCGCCCATCAGTGCCCAGCAGTGCCGCCCATCAGTGCCCAGCAGTGCCGCCCATCAGTGCCCAGCAGTGCCACCTATCAGAGCCACCTATCAGTGCCCATCAGTCCCATCTATCTGTGGTACCTATCAGTGCCCATCCGTGCCACCCATCCGTGCCACTTATCCGTGCCATCTTATCTGTGCCCATCTTTGCCCATCAGTGCCGCCTTATCTGTGCCCATCGGTGCCGCCTTATCTGTGCCTATTAGTGCCGCCTTAACTATGCCTATCAGTGCCCACCAGTGCAGCCCATCAGTGCCCACCAATGCAGCCTATCAGTGCCGCCTAATCAGCGCACTTCAATGAAGGAGAAAAATGACCCGTTTGCAAAATTTTATAACAAACTATTAAAACATGATTTTTTTTTTTTTTTTTTTGCATCTTTTTTTGTTTGTTTAGCAAAAAATAAAACTCCGAGCTGTAACTAAATACCACCAAAAGAAAGCTCTATTTGTGGGAAAAAAATGATAAAAATTTCATTTGGGTACAGTGTTGTATGCCCGCGCAATTGTCATTCAAAGTGCATCAGCGCTGAAAGCTGAAAATTGGTCTGGGACTGAGGGGGGTTTAAGTGCCCAGTAAGCAAGTGGTTAAAACATATAAAATTAAGTGTAACAATCTAAAAAAATAAAAATTCCAAAGTGCTAAACAGTTGTTGCACTTGAAGTTACCGTATATACTCGAGTATAGGCCGACCCGAATATAAGCCGAGGCCCCCAATTTACCCCCAAAAAAACTGGCAAACTTATTGACTCGTGTATAAGCCGAGGGTGAGACATGCCTGTCCATCCCTGTGTGTGTGTCCGTCCATCCCTGTGTGTCCGTCCATCCCTGTGTGTCCGTCCATCCCTGTGTGTCCGTCCATCCCTGTGTGTCCGTCCATCCATCCCTGTGTGTGTGTCCATCCATCCATCCATCCCTGTGTGTGTGTGTCTCCATCCATCCATCCATCCATCCCTGTGTGTGTGTGTGTCTCCATCCATCCATCCATCCATCCCTGTGTGTGTGTGTGTCTCCATCCATCCATCCATCCCTGTGTGTGTCTCCATCCGTGTGTGTGTGTGTGTGTGTGTGTGTGTGTGTGTGTGTGTGTGTGTGTGTGTCCAGCCTACCTTTGTCCCGAGCCTCCGTCCCGTGCCTTGCCTCCTTGCCTCCGTCCCGTGCCGTGACTTGCCTCCTTGCATCCGTCCCGTGTCGTGCCTTGCCTTGCCTTGCCGCCGCCGTCCCGTCCCGTCCCGTCCCGTGCCGTGCCTTCCCTTGCCTCCGTCCCGTGCCCTCTTCGTCGGCGGCCATTGTAAAGTTCAAAAGCTGCGCCGCCGCCTTCGCCTGTGATAGGCGGAACACTGAATTTCCCAGCAGCCTGTGTTCCGCCTATCACAGACGTCGTATCATCCTCGTCCGTAGTACGAGGATGATACGATGTCCGTGATAGGCGGAACACAGGCTGCTGGGAAATTCAGTGTTCCGCCTATCACAGGCGAAGGCGGAGCCGGAGGCGCGGCTTTTGAATAGAATGGCCGCTGTCTGTCTGCTCGACACGCTGATCGAGCGGGCAGACAGCGATGACTCGAGTATAAGCCGAGGGGGGCACTTTCAGCCTCAAAAAAGAGGCTGAAAATCTCGGCTTATACTCGAGTATATACGGTAATTTGTTTTGCAATTATCTGTAGAGGGGTTTCCACCATCCCTGCTGAGTTTTATTTATGTCTTGTTTTCAGTTTAATGTGTATTATATGTGAAGTTGCGTATGACAGAGACTAATATTGTGGTAATATTGAAGTTTGAGATTTCCATACATTAGAGGGTTCCACCATTATTGTTAAGTTATTGATTAGTAAGTTAGCGCTGCACCTTTTTTTTTTGTAGCGTGGGAACACATAACAGTGCTTAGCGGCAAACCTTTTACCGACACTTTTTTTATTTTACCCCCAGTAAATATAAATAGTAGTTTGGAGATGACCTATTATCTACTACTCAGCCACTCAGTGTGTGGCACTGCCAGATAATGTAACCGCTGGCAGCGGGAGACCAGCTGTCACAACTCAGCCGCGATGTCGGGGATGGGCGGGACCGAACAGCTATCAAACACCAGCCAATGATTGAGCTGCTTAAGAAAGGGGGCGGAGCCACATAAATGTAGCGGCCCACCCAGACCCCATCCCATTGGCTGGTGTCTGATAGCTGTTCCGTCCCGCCCACCCCCAAAATCACCGCTGAGTTTTGGCAGCTGGTCCCTCTCCCTGCAAGCAGTTACATTACATGACAGTTTGACACACTGAGCGGCTCTTACAAGCCTCACGATCTGCTGCATGTGATATGGTTTCACAGGCAGCGTGGGCTACACACTCCTAGGATGCATTTCAGATCAGATCTCAGGAGACAGCTTAGGGTGTGCCCAGGCACACCCGGCACACCCTGTGCGATTGTCGATGAATGAGATCATCTGACGTGTTGATCTTCTGCCAATCTTGTGACATTTAATGAATATGTGCGTAGACATAAATGCATAAGATGCAGAGGATTCAGTCAAAGACAGACAGACTAGAGAAGACAGCAAAGATGTGTAGTGTTTGTTTAATACACTTTACTTGTGCCCCATATCTCTGCATGCCAGTTTGCCAGGGTGACCCTTGTCAAATGTCAATCTGTTTGGAGAAGTGTCTGGCAAAAGGTTCCAAAAACAGAATAGTATTGGCAACCGAACCAATGATTTCACTTATGTACATCATCTTCCTTTGCTGATGCTTCAGAGCTCTGCTTGCCTTCTCAAATGAGTGTAGGAGGCCAGGGGTCACCATCGGCCCTCAGAGCCTCTGCCAGGTGCTGTACGCCTCTACTCAACCACCCTCCCTTCACCACTGCTACGCTATTTGAACAGGACTTGCATCTGGTCTGACAATGCAAGGAAAACCCTCATTCTCCCAAATTGGGCCTCTAGTATTTTGGCTCCCACTATGGACAAGCAGTGGGCCCTCCCGAAACAAGGCGCAGCTATGAAATATTCCTCCAGGAACTTCACATCCCATTTCATGATATTTTCCTATTAATAGACGTCATTATTGGTGTTATGTTTCCTGACCAGTGTAGAACCGGAGATATTTGTACATCTCCAAGACGGTTTCATCGTCAGTCTTTTCCTTCCTTCCAATAAACAGGTAATAGTGCCAAATGTTTAGGACTTTCCACTGCTGTAAATATTCTGTACCCAAAATATAAAGAGGAAGAGACAATTCCCTCCACATTTCCTTACTGTTTTCAGTTTAGAGATGAAAGGCCATTTCTGTCCTGGCATCAGTTAACTGTTCATACAGGCAAGATGCCAGAGCAGCTACGGGGCTGTACCCTCTTCTTATCTATAATATGCACGATATGCAGAGTGGTGAAAGGAAGCGGAGATGGGACACATCTACCTGTCCTGGCATACTCATCCCTGCTGATCCACCTCTCGCATCCATCCCATGTGCTTGTATGGGATGTATGGGATGTATGCGATTTATGCGATTTATGCGATGTCACATACAAGCATTTGCAATTTATGCACAATGATGAGCTCAGGTCAGGGTAATTTTCTGAAAGCAGTGGGCCTGTGTGCAAGATCGGGGCCCCCCGCAGCTGAGAAAAAGTGCAGTGCCCAGTGGCGCAGCAAAATTGGGTGTGATTTTCATTGCACTGAATACTGGCTGTGGCTTAAAGGGACACGGAGTGTTGGGGTTCAGTAGTGACACCAAGTTCAGGGGTTGGGAGTAGGCGATGTAGAGGTTGGTGGTAGTAGATGAAGCAGAGCTGAGGGGTCAGTGGTAAGTGACACATACACACACACACACACACACACACACACACACACACACACAAATATAATATAAATAAAAATATACATATAAAACATTTTTTTATTATTTAAGTTCCCAGAAGCTCAACAGTAACTCCACAAACTGTCACCTGATTGGGGTTTTCTCAATCACAGTGAAATCCCTTCTTTCTGAGATTGGTAGTGGCAACCAAGCGAGTCATCTTCCTCCAGATGGTGGACGGGGCTATCAGGACTGTGATTGGCTTTGGCAGTGGCCAAACAAGTCCTCCTCCTCCTGGAAACAGGGACACCCCCCCCCCCAGCAGAATTGAACCCAATATCTTCCCCATCACAAGAGCTGACGATCACAGCTACAACAAAGTTAGATAACCAATATCTGATTGTTTACAATGTGTGGGGGCCACAGTGCAGGTGCGGCGTGGGGGTTTGTGCGATTGGAAATCATTAGCATCTCACTGACACTTCCCTGCACTGCTCTGCTGTTGGGGATGGAGTTGGGTGCAGGCGAAAGAGGCTTTGCTTGCCGTTTGCGGCAACAGTGCCGGGGGAGGGGACCTACCCCTGGCATAGATGCTCTAAAATGGCAAACATGCCCATATTCCAAATCGTATGAACAAATCAATGGAATGTCATACAGGAGTTCTCCACCTCTGCACATCCACCACCAGTCTCCACTGCCTGTTACCTCCATGGCCGACCTACACAGTGGTAAGGTCAACCAGAGATCTCCCAGACACCCGAGTGTAACTATTGCAGCAATCCTCCAAAGAACAGGTGAGATCAGATCCTCAGACAATGCCTCAGGATACGTATCACTCAGTAGCATAAATGAAACAAAAAACCTTCCATAGTGTAATATGTTCAGATCAAAACCATTTAGTCAGCAAAAGATTAATACTCAAAATGTGCACTGCGAATCCTGTGTACAAAAGGTAAAAGTAAGAAGTAATTACATGTATATTGCCCCATTTAGCATGGACATCTGGAGAGAATGTGTTTAAATGGCTGCTACACAACTTCGGGACGTGATGTGGCTCCGTCTCTAACACGTTTCGTCACGTGATCTGTGACTTCTTTTCCCCAGCAGGAAGTCACAAATCATGTGATGAAGGGGCTTGAGGTCCCTCACTGGCATCTTTAGATCTCTAGGACAGTCAAGTGGCCTAGTGGTCACCCACCCTAGCTCCTTCATCAGCCTGATCTCTTATGTGATTAACTGAAAAAAAAATTACACATTCCCTTTTAAACTTAGGGGAGCAGTCCATTTCATGTCTCCGATTTAGTGTGGAGTTTATGGACTTGGCCGTTTTCTATTTTGCTGATTTCATGGATGCCGGTGTTCTGCCGTATAGTGTCCGGCCATCATATAGCGTCCGCCCCGTACTGCGCATGCGCAGTACGGAGCAGACGAAGCTTCGGAAAATTTCTGAAGCTGAACGGCGCCTGCGCCGTGAGTGGAGGTGGTAGCCCCACCATCCAAGCGGACATAGGGTTGTGAGTATTAAAGGGCCCCTCGCGGGCGAGCTTGGCTCGCCACGCTTCGGGCTGGGCCTCGCTGCGCTCGGCTCTTTTTTATTCCTATGTCCACTTGGATAGTGGGGATAAAACCTGGACTCACGGCACAGGCGCCGTTCATCCTCGTCAATTTTCGGAATCTGTGTTGCTGTGTACTGCGCATGCGCAGTACACAGCGGACACTATCCGATGGAGGACGTTATTAGACAAGACACCGGCACTGTCCAGCATCCTCTGGGAAGTGCATTTGTTCCATAGAATGATGTTCTCCATTTCTTCACACCATCTCCCACACATATCTAATCCCTTAAACTAGATAGTCCCTTGCCACTTTGTAATGATATCAGCTGGATTGTGCTTACCAGGCTAAGCTTACAGCTTTTCCTGGAAGATCCAAGTCAGACGACAGCTGGAAATCCACTCACTTGGTTTAGGAGTTCATTTTTTGGGGGGGTTATTATTGTAGCGCCAACCCATACGCTATTTTTACACCATGCTGTTCTATATTTCCAGAACTGTATTCCAGAAAGGGATGACTATCCAGTTAGTGGTTTAGGTCAGGCTGTACACTGCGTGACCATGCTTTATCGCTGCAGAGACTACAGAGCCTTCTATGTTCTGTTAGTTCAAGCACACAGAATTTCAGTGAAAGAGAAACAGTAAAGCAAAATCACTGTGGTGGTTGGCACTATCACTTGCCTGCTCCAAAGTACCTCCTCTGCCTGCTCCAAAGTACCTCCCCTGCCTGCTCCCCTGCCTGAACCCAAGCACCTCCCCTGCCTGAACCCAAGCACCTCCCCTGCCTGTTTCAAAGTACCTCCCCGCCTGTTTCAAAGCACCCCCCCGCCTGAACCCAAGCACCTCCCCCCGCCTGAACCCAAGCACCTCCCCCTGCCTGAACCCAAGCACCTCCCCCTGCCTGAACCCAAGCACCTCCCCCTGCCTGAACCCAAGCACCTCCCCCTGCCTGAACCCAAGCACCTCCCCCTGCCTGAACCCAAGCACCTCCCCCTGCCTGAACCCAAGCACCTCCCCTGCCAGAACCCAAGCACCTCCCCTGCCAGAACCCAAGCACCTCCCCTGCCAGAACCCAAGCACCTCCCCTGCCAGAACCCAAGCACCTCCCCTGCCAGAACCTAAGTACCTCCCCTGCCTGTTCTGTTCCTATATGCAGTACATTCTCTTTCTGCATCTAAGCACCTCCCTTACCTGGTCCTAGGTACCTCCCCTACCAGTTCGACAATGATTACAATGGAAAAGGACTTTTGAAATGACGTTAACATATCACAGATTATTATATAAGACTTTATTGATTGGGTTTAAATTTACGTTAACACTGAAAAGTACTTGATGAAAAAAGAAAGGTAGGTGGTGACCTACAAGGAAAACAAGTCAAAGTCACCTGCAGATCCTGACATGCAAGCATCGAAATTGATATGCACTCCTTGACTCCTCCAGTAAACATCTAACTTGGTGCTGTTCCCAAGAATCTGTATTGGCCAGATTTGCCGCCCCTCATATTAAAGAGCCAGTGAGAAATCCTACAGGACGAGATGAGCGGGGTGAACCTTGACTTTTGGAAGGAAAGTCAAGGTTCACACACAGGTTTTCCTGTCCATATTTTTCGATTCGCTTTGGAGCGTCCATTGCTTGTGGAAGGTTTACTGTAAACTGGGTGAGATGATTGTCCTAGGTTATCCTCCTCATCTAGTTCTGTAAATCAAACCATTTAGACTCTGCCAAGCGGCCCGTGACCCTTCCTGGTCTCTCTTGTGTGCATTGTCTCATATAACCGGGTAAGCTTGGGGGTCTTAGGAACACGTAATACAACACACATTGCACCAATGAATGGAGTCATTATTTCCATTCCTGGAGTACGTGGAATAAATGAATACCGGATGACAAAACCCGATTCACAACAGAAGAATAGGAAATACACTGAGAAATCTTTGTCATAGCATTTGATCCCGGAGCACAATAAGAAAACTACGGGGATGTACGAAGATCAGACAATGGCGAGACTGATACAAAGTATCAAAAGCAAAGCCTCATTGTTACTCGCAGGACTCCTAAGTGGGAAAATACTGAGTCAGCATTACTACTTAGTTTACCGCAAAGTAATTGTTAACTCTGTTTTTCTATTTTTACCTGCCATCTGTCAAATGCGTTAGTGAATGTATTTTCAAACGCAAAATTTGTAGACTCCTTTTGCTGAGATTTTCACAACAGATTAAAGCTGGACTATGGAAACTAATGGATGCCCTACTCCACTAGCTCAGCACGTTATACGTGATGTAAAAAGCCCCAGCCTCCTCCTTTGCCATCATACTGACGCGTTTTGCCCCAGCCCCCACTCCGGAAGGTTTACCGCCTCCCCCTTCATGACCAGGCCATTTTTTGCGATATGCCACTGCATTACGTTAACTGACAATTGTGCGGTTGTGCGACATTGTACCCAAATAAAATTTATGTTAACCCCCCCTACCCACAAATATGGCTTTCTTTTGGTGGTATTTGATCACCTCTGCGGTTTTAAATTTTTGTGCTATAAATAAAAAAATGCAGACAATTTTGAAAAAAAAAAAAATAATAATAATAATAATAATACTTTTTACAAAATTTAGCCCAATATGTATTCTGCTACATTTTTTTATGGACATATGAGAATAATATATATATATATATACACATACATACACACACACATACATAGAGAGACCATAAAACAATAATACGGACGCATTTCGGCCTTAGTTGTAGCTAGTTTGGCAAGATAGATATGGAAATATATATTTTGAAATGAATATTGCAAGAGATATAGATATTATACACACACACACACACACACACACACACATTATATACACACACACACACATATATATATATACACACACACACACACACACACACACACCTTGCCATATCCGTTTCAAAATATATATTTCTATATCTGTCTTGCCATATCTGTTGCAAACTAGCTACGACTAAGGCCGAAACGCGTCAGTTTTATTGTTTTATGGTCACTCTGATGTACCAATAAATGACACCTCAAGAACTACAGTCTTGCCAGCTCTTCTTACTATTATTGCACAGAGCGACAGAAAAATACAAAAGCAGAAAGGAGATGGAGCATTAGACAGTGGAGTTTTCAGGAAGCACAGTCAATCACCCTGTGAGGTTGCTAGTGGCCCCAGTGCAAATCTTGAAGCGGGGCCTTCATACTTCACTGCACACCCCCTTCTCCTGCCCTGATGTGTGACTTAGGAGTGACCTGACAAATAATGGAATAAGTAGATTGACTGGCACTTCTCATGCATATCCTGCTCTCAGTCATGTGAGCTCGAAGATTACAGGAACATGGGAAGGGTCACCGTATCCAATGTCACCAAGGATCAACTAATAATCACACTTATTTTCTCAGGATTACAAAGGAGAGTGGTGGAACCGATCCAAACACAGAGAACTGGCTTCTGCCACTGCGTTCCCTAATATATATATATATATATATATATATATATATATATATATATATATATATATATATATATATATATACATATATACACACACATATATACATACACACACACACATACACACTATATTATAATTATATATAATTTATATATATTATATATATATATATATATATATATATTTTTTTTTTTTTTTTTTTTTTTTTTATACGCAAGTGAAGTAGATACAATAAAAAAAAAGGGTCTTTTGCACTTTAGACATTAGAGTGTAACTCCATTTTTGTTGAGGAAAAAAAAAACCCTCTGGGTGATCTATATACATTGCAGGGATTTTAGAAAACTTTGTTGCAGATTCCAACCTTTTGTTATTCTAAAGAAATAGTGGTTTGTTTGTCTGTATCCATGTGCATATGAATCTGAATGGGAGTGATTTTATAATTATCAATTAGCTTCTGCACCTGCAGGGTTGTAATGGGGAAAGTGGTAGGGTCTGCATCCCTTTGGATCCAATTTGCCTTTGGCAGTATCCTGCTAAAAATTTAATTTTTGTTGCAGGGGATGCCCAAAATCCCACTTGTATATTGTGCAGACTTCAGGGAAAATCAGTGAGCCAATCACACAAACAGGAATTTTTTTTTTGGGGTGGGAGTAAGTGTGGGGTTCTGTATACCATCTGTAACCCATCAGGACGTCATATTGCATATGACTTATGTAGCAATCGTGTATGCGATGCAAATCATTTATTTTAAATTTGCTAATTTTTTCCCCTCTAAGGACTGTACAAATTCAGCCACCACACCTAAGGACTGTACAAATGCAGCCACCACACCTAAGGACTGTACAAATGCAGCCACCACACCTAAGGACTGTACAAATGCAGCCACCACACCCAAGGACTGTACAAATTCAGCCACCACACCCAAGGACTGTACAAATTCAGCCACCACACCCAAGGACTGTACAAATTCAGCCACCACATCTAAGGACTGTACTAATTCAGCCACCACATCTAAGGACTGTACTAATTCAGCCACCACATCTAAGGACTGTACTAATTCAGCCACCGCATCCCAGTGGCGGCTGGTGCTCACAATTTTTTTTTGGGGGGGGCGCAAAAAAAAAACCTTACATCAATTGCAGCCTCAGTGTGCCCATAAAATGCAGCCACTGTGCCCATCAACTACAGCCACTGTGCCCGCCTGCTCGCTGACCGGCACTTACCCCATCTTGATGGCGGGTCAGGCAGCAGGTGATGGTGGCAAGCTGTGGGACAGGCAGTTGGTCAGGTGACGGCGCCTGTGTCCTCCATTCTTCCCGTGCGTCTCTTCTCGCCTTCTGCTGGGCATCCAAAAGGATTGCCTGTGCCTTCAGCCAATCAGGCGACGGGTATTAGACCCACACTTCCTGATTGGCGGAGAGGGGTTTCAGTGTTAGAAAAGCAAATATCCATTTGCTTTTCTAACGCACCTGGATGGGCTCCGAGCGCAATGCTCTGCGCTTCGAGTCCACCCTATTTTGAAGCCTATTGGAGCCTATGGCTCTAATCAGGTGCTAACAAAAAAAAAAAAAAAACACACCCCGCCGCTGTAATTCAGGTGCCCAGTTTCTGAAAAGGGTCCGGAGCCGGACGCCTGAATGGGGGGGTCATGGAGAGATTCATGCTATGCATGAGTCTATCCATTCTACATATAAGGGGATGTCGTGATAGAGGGGGCAGTGCCCGTGCACCCCTAATGGATGGACCACCCCTGCTGCATCCACTTAGGCAATCATGATTCTGCAAAAACACAAATCCCATACTTCTCTTTTAATATTCATAATAATAATTACACTGTATACGAGGCGATACCCAGTGGGGATCAGGAGGGAACGGAGTCACGCTTTCCTCCCTTTTTTTGCCTTCCTCTGGATCCAGTGCAGGTCCAGGGCTCAGAGTACACACGTTTTTAATTGACTTACATTTTTGGATTTTGGTCGATTTCGAATGGCAGGTCTTTCTTCAACAACCTATGAAGCATCGCCATCCTCTCCAAGTTATATCTGGTCATTTGTAATTCCCCAGAATTCCACCAGCACCGATTTCCCTTTAAATGCCTGTCAGAGCCCTCGGCCCCCCTGCGCTGGATCAGAGTGCCCTTTCTGCTGGCCTGGCACACCTCTCCCTGAACTCTGTGGGCTGTTAAACTGGCACACTCATCAAATCAGCAGTTATTTTCCCCCCCCAGCGCCTTCCGGAGGGGGATTATGTCAGCGATTCTGCGTTGGTGCTAATTACAGGCCCAATGCCGCGCCCCTCGATGCTGGCTGGAGATATAAACATTACTGTGCGTCTGGTCTGGGGGATAATTACAGCATTTCTCTTTTAACTCCTAGAAATAGAAAAAAAGTTTTTATGACTTTATCTCCCTCTCTGGCCGTCTCCGATGTCACCACAGCTTTCACACGGCTTATCACTACACAAAACAAAAGCTTCATCACCCCAACCACATCCTGGTGCCTCCGACTTCATATTTGCATGAAAATGATTAATGCCTTTGTGCACATTTAATGTGCGTTCCGTTTTTTTTTTTTTTTTACGTGTCACCGCACCCAGAAGTGACAGTTCAGTCTATGCCAGCAGGAGCTCAACAATGGTTTACGGAGCTCCATAGCAAAACATTAAAATGGGGCCCCTCCAGCTAACTCGCTCTGTAGCAATTGTGACACTATGGGGTTGGTTTACTAAAACTTTGCAAAGTGCAATTGCTCCAGAGCTTAGTAAATGTGGGGAAGCGCTGACGATTTTCATCATCCAGCCATGTGTAAGCAAAAAATGCATTTTTTGTTTTTCCTTCCTCGCACGCGATTCTTTGCAAAGTGAAGCTTTACCTCATTACCATACTCCTACTGCTTGACCGCTCTGCAGCCTTTGATACTGTTGACCACCCGCTCCTTCTCAATAAACTCCATTCCCTTGGCCCCCGAGATTCTGCTCCATCCTGGTTCTCTGCCTATCACAGGGCTCCTTCAGTGTCACCTACAACTCCGTCTCCTCCTCTCCATTGCCCCTTTCTATGGGGGTCCCTCTGTTCTTGGACCCCTTCTCTTCTCTATCTACACCTCCTCCCTTGGTCACTTGATAACCACCCATGGCTTCCAATACCACTTCTATGCCGATGACACCCAAATCTATTCGTCTACTCCTCACCTCACTCCTTCAGTCTCCTCTCACATTACTAACCTACTAATGGACATATCAGCATGGATGTCGCTCCACTTCCTTGAACAAAATCTCTCTAAAACTGGGTGCCCCCCTCCCTGACTTTTCCAGCAAAATCAATAATACAACCATCGGTCCCCCCCCCCTCCCCTACAGGGTACTTGGTGTAATTCTAGACTTTGACTTGTCCTTTCAGCCTCAAGTCCAATCATTGTCAAAAGTTTGTAGAATTCACCTCCATAACATCTCTAAAATTCGCCCCTTTTTAACAAATGAAACCACCAAGCTCCTCGTTCACTCCCTTGTAATCCCTCACCTTGACTATTGTAACGCCCTCCTCATTGGTTTGCCTCTCCATAGGCCAGTGATGGCGAACCTTGGCACCCCAGATGTTTTAGAACTACATTTCCCCATGATGCTCATGCACTATCTAGTGTAGTTGAGCATCATGGGATATATAGTTCAGAAACATCTGGTGTGCCAAGGTTGGCCATCACTGCCATAGGCTATTCCCTCTTCAGTCTATCATGAATGCTGCTGCCAGGCTTATCCACCTTACCAACCGCTCAGCGTCCACCAACCCTCTCCTCCAATCCCTACACTGGCTCCCAATCACCCAGCGAATTCAATTCAAAATACAAACCACAACATACAAAGCCATTCATAACTCTGCCCCGAGCTACATCACCAATCTAGTCTCCAAATATCACCCAAACCGTCCCCTCCGCTCTTCTCAAGACCTCCTATACTCAAGCTCTCTGGTCTCCTCCTCCCACACTCGTCTCCAGGATTTCTCCAGAGCCTCTCCAATCCTCTAGAACTCGCTACCTCCACTGGTCCGGCTATCCCCTACTCTTGCTACCTTCAGGCGATCCCTGAAATCTCTTCAGGGAAGCCCATCATGTCTCCAACTAATCTCCTACCACTTCCATCAGCTCATTCCCCACAGTTACAACCTTTTGTACCACCTGCCCCAGTAAGCTCTTCTGAGAAGGGCCCTCCTAATGCTCTTGTATTTTATTGTATTATAACTGTATTGTCTCCTTTTTATATTGTATAAATATATTGTAAAGCGCTGCGTAAACTGTTGGCACTATATAAATCCTGTATAATAATATTAATAATAATAATAATAATAATAATAAACTAAGCTCTGGAGCAACTGCACTTGCTGAGTCTAACTGCACTTGGCACAGTTTATTTGCATTTGGTAAATCAACCCTTGTGTGTCATTAATCATTACATAAAGCACACCTCCCAACTTTCTGAGATAGGTTCGAGGGACACCTCTTAGTAAAAGTATGTAGGTGAAGAGGGACAGAGGGACATTGCTCCAAATCAGGGACAGTTTGGAGCTATGTATAAAGTAAGTCCGACTCAAGATCCGTCAGCATAGTCAGTACATTACTAGGGACCAGAGCTCTGGATTAAATATATAGTTGTAGCAGCAGTAATAATAATGACCATAATGATATTTTATTACTATAATAATAATAATAATAATAATTAAAAAAAATAACAATAATAATAATAATAATAATAATAAAAAAAATAACAATAATAATAGTAATAAAGTGCTCTTGCACATGGTTATTTTTAAACCTGATACAGAAATGTTTAAACTCTAGCTTTTTCACACATTTTTGTAGAACTACAAATCTCAGCTGGCCCATCTGGTTTTAGCAAAGAGAAACTCCAGGATTTGTGATTGTATTGTTATCATTATTGACAGACGGGGTTAATCGCAAGCCGAGAATCTGCATTAGACATTCAGGCAGTGGCGGTCCGTTAATTAGGGGAAGATGGGCGCCGTCCCCTATCCATCCATGCAGCCCCCTAATCTACATGCAGGGCACCGGACGCATGGATTCCAATGGGGTATTTTTTTTTAAGCACGTGATTAGAGCCAGAGGCGCTAATAGGCTTAAAAAAAAAAAAAAAAGGAGGGGGGTGGGCTTGGGGCACAGAGCACTGCGCCTGAAGCCCACCCAGTTTTGTGACATTAGCGAATTAATTTTCACTATTGTAACACCGATTCTCCTCCCGGCCAATCAGTAAGCGTGAGACCCATCACCCAATTAGCCGAAAGGAGATCCGATTGGATTGGCCGTCAGGAGGGAGGAGACACAGGGAAAGTGAGGAAGCAGCCAGGAGAGAACAACCCGGAAAGAAGCCGATGCCACAAGATGGGGCATGTGTGGAGCCCCACTACTGTCTGACCAACCCAGGGGGGTGTTCCGCCCGTGGCCCCCATCCACCAGCTGACCTGGGGGGGGGAGTGGCGGGTGCCATCTGTAACCCGACCGACTGGTGGGGGGGTGGTCACAGATTTATTTACATTTTTTGAGGGGCTGCAGTAAACAAACACCAGCCGCCACTGCATTCGGGGGTTATAGCAGTGGAGAAACTCTGGATTTGTGACTGCATCGGCCATGCAAGGTATAGGGTAGGCAGGGCTGGTGCAAGGATTTTTGACACCCTAGGCGAAAACCTAATTTTAGCGCCCCCATTGGCTCCACTCCTGACTCCACCCACTTTGCCCTGTCCATGAGACAGAAGACACCACTATACGGGAAGCATTGGCTCTTCTTCCTCTAGCGTTGCACCTCTACTTACACTACTGGTCGGACAGAGCAGCTGGCTGAGACTGAGTTACATGCTGCAGCCTGCAGAGCATGCAGACACAGAGGCAAACCAGTGGCAAGGCGCCCCTAGGCAGCAATGCGCCCTAGGCGGCTGCCTAGTTTGCCTAGTGGTAGCACCGGCCCTGAGGGTAGGAGACACTCTGGTATTTATGACTGCATTAAATATACAGGGTTATAGCAGAGGAGAAAATCTGGGATTTGAGAGTGCATTGAGCCCCTTTCACATGGAGCCGATCCACTCAGTGGACTCCGCTAGCTGAGCGGGAGATCACTCCGTTGATCCCCACTGAACAGGCAGATGACAGGTCAGATGTGCAGGGATGGATCTGTCAGAGCCCTGCTGTTCTCTATGGGAAGATAAGATGTAAACAGACGGCATGTCCGTTCGCCATCCGTCCAGCGGATTGGATGAAAAACGTATCGCCATCCATCCGTTTTCAGCGGATCGGATGGCAGGCGGGTGTCAGCGGACACACATATCCGCTGACATCCGCCCGCCCATAGGAGTCAATAGCTAAGATCCTGAAAAAACGGACAGGTGGGTCTTTTGCGGGCCAATCACATGAAAGGGGCCTTAGACATACAGGGAGCAACTCTGGGATTTGTGAGCGCATTAGACATTCAGGGCGGGATTTCAGTTTGTAGTACAAGTTCAGAGGGCAATAAATCTACAATGCGAAGACAGATAAGCAAACGCTTCTTCCTTCACAGAGTGGGAAGATCTGTAACTATTGATGATTCTAAAGTCCGACTCTAAGCCCTCTATAATGGAAACTTCATGGTTTAGATTTCCTCGACAGCCTCCCTAATGGGGTTCCCATCCTATCCCAGGCTCCGTAGCAGCCACATGGGCCGCCATGGCTATTGTTAGGCCATTAGTTGGCAGATGCCAAACACTTATGGCAAGCGCCCATGTACGCAGATGATTAGGGATGAAAAAATAAAAAAATAAAGTGCTCTGCCATTAAAGCCGACCATACACCAGTAGAATGTAGTTCAAAGAATTTGGTTTTTTGAACATTGGTTTGGTTTTTTCTAATAGTTAATGGGGTCAAACGGATGAGGAAATGAGGAGACTTTGACGTTGGTTGGAAAAACTCTTCTCACATGAACAAACTTTAAACTATGAATGTGTTTTTCATTGTGGAAAAATGTTACTTATTGTAATGCATATGTGCACCCCGGAATTGAACATAAAAGTTTAAAACATTGGCATGGCAATCAAATTGAATTTTGCTAAAAATTAGTTGAGTCTATAATAGTCCGATGAACAATTTGGATGAATTTCTGTATGTACAGTGGTGTGAAAAAGTGTTTGTCCCCTTCCTCATTTCCTGTTCCTTTGCATGTTTGTCACACTTAAGTGTTTCGGAACATCAAACCAATTTAAACAATAGTCAAGGACAACACAAGTAAACACAAAATGCAATTTGTAAATGAAGGTGTTTATTATTAAAGGTGAAAAAAAATCCAAACCATCATGGCCCTGTGTGAAAAAGTGATTGCCCCCTAAACCTAATAACTGGTTGGGCCACCCTTAGCAGCAACAACTGCAACCAAGCGTTTGCGATAACGTGCAATAAGGCTTTTACAGCGTCCTGGAGGAATTTTGGCCCACTCATCTTTGCAGAATTGTCCTAATTCAGTTACATTAGAGGGTTTTCGAGCATGAACGGCCTTTTTAAGGTCATACCACAACATCTCAATAGGATTCAGGTCAGGACTTTGGCTAGGCCACTCCAAAGTCTTCATTTTGTTTTTCTTCAGCCATTCGGTGGTGGACTTGCTGGTGTGTTTAGGATCATTGTCCTGCTGCAGAACCCAAGTTCGTTTCAGCTTGAGTACACGAACAGATGGTCGGACATTCTCCTTCAGGATCTCTTGGTAGACAGCAGAATTCATAGTTCCTTTTATCACGGCAAGTCTTCCAGGTCCTGAAGCAGCAAAACAGCCCCAGACCATCACACTACCACCACCATATTTTACTGTTGGTATAATGTTCTTTTTATGAAATGCAGTGTTCCTTCTACGCCAGATATACTTGGACACACACCTTTCAAAGAGTTCCACTTTTGTCTCATCGCTCCACAGAATGTTGTCCCAAAAGTCTTGGGGATCATCAAGATGTGTTGTGGAGAAATTGAGACGAGCTTTGATGTTCTTTTTGCTCAGCAGTGGTTTTCTCCTTGGAACTCTGCCATGCAGGCCATTTTTGCCCAGTCTTTTCCTGATGGTGGAGGCATGAACGCTGACCTTAACTGAGGCAAGTGAGGCCTGCAGTTCCTTGGACGTTGTTGTGGGGTCTTTTGTGACCTCTTGGATGAGTCGTCGCTGCGCTCTTGGGGTAATTTTGGGCGGCCGGCCACTCCTGGGAAGGTTCACCACTGTTCCATGTCTTCGCCATTTGTGGATAATGGCTCTCACTGTGGTTCGCTGGATTCCCAAAGCTTTGGAAATGGCTTTATAACCCTTTCCAGACTGATAGATCTCAATTCCTTTCTTTCTCAATTGTTCCTGAATTTCTTTGGGTCTCGGCATGATGTGTAGCTTTTAAGGATCTTCTGGTGGACCTTACGGTGTCAAGCAGCTCCTATTTAAGTGATGCCTTGATTGTGAACAGGTCTGGCAATAATCAGGCCTGGGTGTGGCTAGAGAAATTGAACTCAGGTGTGGA
Organism: Lithobates pipiens; assembly: GCF_037356315.1. Lineage (NCBI taxonomy): Eukaryota > Metazoa > Chordata > Amphibia > Anura > Ranidae > Lithobates > Lithobates pipiens. The sequence goes on along the minus strand of NW_027507784.1, from coordinate 29,649,376 downwards.
CAACCACAGTTATAGTATGTTTTAACAAGGGGGGCAATCACTTTTTCACACAGGGCCATGATGGTTTGGATTTTTTTTCACCTTTAATAATAAACACCTTCATTTACAAATTGCATTTTGTGTTTACTTGTGTTGTCCTTGACTATTGTTTAAATTGGTTTGATGTTCCGAAACACTTAAGTGTGACAAACATGCAAAGGAACAGGAAATGAGGAAGGGGGCAAACACTTTTTCACACCACTGTACGTCTGAATGAAATTGAATGATTCAAAATGAAGCCTCCTTGGGGATCTAAGGGACCAGGGGAAGGCTGAAGATTCTACTGTAGCTCTTCCAAGAGAGCGAAGAGGTAGCTCTTCTCTTTTTTGAGTTCATTTTTTATTTTGTGATGAGATGTCTTCAGATAACAACGGGTTCCCGGGCCCTCTCCACTCTTGGTGTGCCCATTATGAGGGGTTCCCGCTAACCCAGATGAATTTTTTTTATGTATTGTATATTATGGGAAATGCAGCAGGAGGATCTTCACGCCATGGGTAACTCATCTCCATAAATGTGTTTACGTACTTGTGACTGAGGAATGCAAATATTTGCCTAGCTGCCAAAGTCTACCACATGCACTAATCCACATTATCCTGACCGACCGGTCTAAAGTTATCTGGAAAGGGTCAGTAAACAAAAATCACAAAACTGTCCTTCAGGAGGTAAAAAAAAAATAAAAAAAATAAAAAAAAAAACTCTACTTTAGCCAAGACATGCATATCAATTTACCAGCTGTAACAATGGTTATTTGCCATAACGACACTTCGGTTTGCTATAGCAGCCAACAAGAGATGGATAATATATTGTAAAGCACTGCGTAAATTGTTGGCGCTATATAAATCCTGTATAATAATAATAATAATAATAATAACAACAGCCACGTTGCTAAAATTAAGGACCATCATGACAAATACCACAGCTTAGTGAATTAAGCCTATTGCCTGATGATCTCCCCAAACAAAATTAACCATTTACTGATTCCATTCCCCACTACTAAAATAAAAATAAAAAATAAATAAAAAAAATAATCACGCCCACCAGAAGGCCCCCAGATCCATTATTTTATATCATGATAATTACAACTAAAAATTACATTTATCAGGAAGTCAGATTTACATGCGACAGCACCATGTCTATATGCAAAATTATAGGACATACCATTATGTTCAATTCCAAGGGGCTGGATAGGGCAGGATATAGACGGGCCAAGGCAGGATATAGACGGGCCAGGGCAGGATATAGACGGGCCAGGGCAGGATATAGACGGGCCAGGGCAGGATATAGACGGGCCAGGGCAGGATATAGACGGGCCAGGGCTGGATATAGACGGGCCAGGGCTGGATATAGACGGGCCAGGGCTGGATATAGACGGGCCAGGGCTGGATATAGACGGGCCAGGGCTGGATATAGACGGGCCAGGGCTGGATATAGACGGGCCAGGGCAGGATATAGACGGGCCAGGGCAGTAGGTCGACGGGCCAGGGCAGTAGGTCGACAGGCCAGGGCAGTAGGTCGACAGGCCAGGGCAGGATATAGACAGGCCAGGGCAGGATATAGACAGGCTAGGGCAGGATATAGACAGGCCAGGGCAGGATATAGACAGGCCAGGGCTGGATATAGACTGGCCAGGGCTGGATATAGACAGGCCAGGGCTGGATATAGACTGGCCAGGGCTGGATATAGACTGGCCAGGGCTGGATATAGACTGGCCAGGGCTGGATATAGACAGGCCAGGGCTGGATATAGACAGGCCAGGACTGGATATAGACAGGCCAGGGCTACAAAGAGGTGGGCTAGGGTAGTATATAGACAGGCTAGAACAGTATAGAGGTGGGCTAGGGTAGTATAGGGGCAGGCGGAGTGGCCTGGGGGACAGTTGTCTTCAAAAAACTGGTGGACAAAAATTTTGGTCAACAATTTGCTGGGTAAAGAGAAGAGAAGGAGAGGCAGCCGTGGTTCAATTTGCTGCCCCTCATAAAAGTGCTGCCTGGGTCAAATGGACCCACTGGGACCCATGGTAGGGCCAGCCCTGCCAGTATGTCCCCTCCACATCAGACACAAACTGCCTACAAGTCCATCCTCCATTGTGACATGACTGGGTGGTGTCCAGCTTTGATCATTTGCTCTATCCTCCCAGTTTAATGCAGGAGCATGAAGGCTGAAGCTGGGCCCCCTAGACACCCACCGAATGCATGTCTGCTCTGGTTGCCTTATGGAATAGCGTAGCTCTGTTTAGGGGAGGAAGGGGTCACAAAGGGACTATTGAGCAAAAGCAAAAAGAATGTGCCTGTACCCAGTAGCGGCCTGTCCATTGGAGCCGCCACCCTCCTAATCCAACGTGCCCAGCCCCTAATCTACATGCAGGGGACCGGATGCATGGATTTCAATTTTTTCTTCTTTTTCTTTAAGCACACCATTAGAGCCTGAGGCTCTAATTGGCTTCAAAAAAAGCTTGAGCCTACCCAGTTGTGTGACAATAGCGAATTAATATTTGCTATTGTCTGCCCGATTCTCCTCCCGGCCAATCAAGAAGCGGCTCCTGAGAACCA
>NW_027507784.1:29636788-29641788 GCF_037356315.1 Lithobates pipiens | reverse complement strand
CGTTTCATTAAAAAGGTGGGCAGGGGAAAGGGGGTGGACCCAAGGGGGGGTGGCAAAATGAGGTTTCACCTAGGGTGTCAAAAATCCTTGCAACCAGCCCTACTACCTGATATATATGATATAACATAACAACATTATACTGATAATACTAACACATATAATACAAATACAGTAAATTAATGCAATGTAATACATTCAATTTCTGTGTTTGTATCATATTAGTATTATATTGCATTAAAGTACTGTATGTGTATTATAGGTTAGTATTATATTAGCATCATAATGTGTTGAGTTATATCATATTAGTATTACTAATATAATACAAACACAGAAATTTAATGTAATACTAATATTATATAAAACACATTATGATACTAATATAATATTAACCTATAATACGCATACAGTAATTTAATGCAATATAATACTAATATGATACAAACACAGAAATTGAATGTATTACATTGCATTAATTTACTGTATTTGTATTATATGTGTTAGTATTATCAGTATAATGTTGTTATGTTATATCATATTAGTATTATGTTATATTGCATTAAATAACTGTGTTTGTTAAGATATATTATTTTATAGTAGCATTATTTTACATTTCTGTATTTGTATTATATTAGTAATACATTGCATTCAACTACTGTATTTGTATTATAATACTAATACTAACATATACTACAAATACAGTAATTGAATGCAAAGTATTACTAATATAATACCAATACAGAAATGTCATGTAAAATAAAGCTACTATAAAATATTATATCATACACACAGTAAATGAATCCAATATAACATAATGATAATATAATAATACGGACATATGTTATATTGCGTTAAATTACTGTATTTGTATAATATATTATACTATATTAGTAATACATTGCATTAAAACCACTGTATTTGTATTATTAGTAGTATATTATATTTTTATTAGTATTATATTTATAATATATTTATTTATTTATAATATATACTCTTAGTATTGTATTATGTTATAGCATATTACCTTTGATTATTGTATTTGTTTTATATGGTATTATAATCCTGGCATATCGAGCTTGGTAAAAACAAAGTTCAAAATAAAAAAGGAGCCCAGGTAAGGAGACCTGCTGATGGCTGCACCACCCTTATTACACAATTATCATTTCTTTATGATACTATTTTTGTGTTCTATTCTATTCTATTTTATTGTGTTTATATTATATTATCATAATACATTATTATACTGCGATTCCAGTTCTGGCATGTCAAACTCCGTAAAAGCAAAGTCCAACCTGATAAGCCAAAAGGTCACCCGGGTTCTGCCGACGACCGCACCTGCTCAAATATACAATTATATTTGTATTATAGTCTACTTTATTATACTGTATGTGTAGCGGTAGTGTAGTGTGTAGTAGGGTTGCCCCCTGTCCAGGATTCACCTGGACAGTTCGGGTTTGGAATCATGTGTCCGGGTTTCAGGCTGCCTGAAACCCGGACACATTATTTAGACTGGGCTATGGCTTCCCAGCAGGGTTGCTGGCTGCAGTTGTTTAGCTGAGAGTGTCTGTTACACTCTTTCACACTGCCCAAAGCCAACACTAACAATCCCCCCCCCCCCTCAAACACACAGACGGGAGAGGAGAGAGGGCTCGATCTGCACCTCTTCCCTCCACCCCTACCCCTCTGTGTGTGCTCACACTCCAATCCCTGGTGCTGTGCCGCAGAAAAGGAAAGTTGGGGCTGGAAATTTGAAGTCCAGCAGCCTCAGATACATCTGAATGAGAGGTGCTGACTGCCAAGGGGTGAGTGATCTCACCATCCATCCCTGTCTGTGACTGAAGTCTCCCCCCCTTCTCTCTCTTGCCCCTGAGTGAGTACACTAAGGTGAATCAGGGTTCTCAGAGCACCCCTTACAACAGAGTTCCCCTTTGCACCAGAGGCCACAGTGTTCCCCCTTACATCAGAGTCCTCTCCGTACATCAGTGTACCCCTTAAATCAGGGTTCCCAGAACATCCCTTATGTCAGAGTCCCCAGAATTCTCCCTTACATCAGAGTCTGCAGAGTTCTCCCCTTACAGTGAAAGAGAACTCTGAGAGTTCAGATGTAAAGGGGAACTCTGTGGACTCTGATGTAAAGGGGGAACTCTTGTTATTAACTTCATATGATTAGAAATGTTATTTAATAGCAAAATATATGTATAGTTTATAGTATAAAAAAATTGCTGTGCGCCGCTAAAGTGTTCGGGTTTGACTTGAAGAAAAAGTGGCAACCCTAGTGTGTAGTGGCCCACCTGTCACCCTGCCCAGCCTGGCATTCACTTCCAGGAACTCCAAGATGAATGAACAAGTCCATCAGCTTTGTTTTTGCATTTTATTGAGGGATTAAAACTTGGATGGGGTTAAGGAATTCATTCATGGTTTATCCAGGGAAAAAAAAAAAAGGATTCTTGCATGGTTTGGGTCAATTTAGATACTCTCCTCCTGCACAACACTTGCTTCAGACTCTCTCCCTCCTCCCTCCAGCACAGTTCTTCAGGCGTAGTTAGAACATGGCTAGGCCTGACTCTGGTTTTAGCCAAGCCTTAGCAAAAGTACCTTATTACAGGCAGGGACCGGGGGGCCTCCTATGGTGTAGCAAAGAAAGTCCTGGTACTAGCTGCCCTCTTTGGTGGACTACTGATTCCAGTCAGCCCGTTGCTGACCCCGACAGCCCTCCCAGCTGCAGCGGCTTGACTTCACTGCCAGTAACATCACAGTCTCTCCCGCTGGCTCTACATCCATCTCTGACTGGACGCTCCAGCATGCCTCTCCCGACTGTGCCCCCGTCGCTCGCCGCCCCTGATGGATCCCTCCTGGAGACTTCTCCGGCAGTCCCCGCTGTCCTCTCCTGCTTCTGTTTAGGACACCGCTTGGGTTGTATGAGGTTATTGTTCAGCTCCGAGACCCTGGCCCAAGGTCATCCCCCCTCCCCAGAGTAGAGGGCTTCCTCCAAGGCCCCCTGGCAGTCTAATACTCCACCTCCAGTTCTTCCACCAGAAAAACTCCTCCCCAGCTGGGCTGACTCTAGGTATTTAAGGAGTCCTGCCTCCTGCCAATCCAGATTGGGGATTGGTCAGGGCTCCTTAGAACACCCCAGACAGCTTCACCTCTCTGTCCCTCCTTTCTTCTAGAATCCTCTAGAAGCAGAAGGGAGGTAACTGAAAGGCGATGCCATCTGTGAGTCACCAGCCTACTCTGAGCCACTCCCAGCCCACACCGATCAAAACAAAAAACAGGCTAGGCCTGCCCAAGTGTACCTGTTCTAGAAAAGGAAATCTACTTTAGCACTTACACTAGGTAGAGTGTGCTACATATGTATATTCTATTACATTATATTCTTATATATTGTATGTATTTTCTATTAGGTTTTATTATCACAGTTAGCCAACTCTGTCCCTGATTTGGAGGGACTGTCCCTCTGTCCCTCATTCCTCCTCATTTGTCCCTCATGTTGGTCTGATCTATTATAGTTGTATATAAAATGCACTTTTTATCTTTCAAAAAGTGTTTCCCAGAGCTAAACCTTTCATCCGATTTCTAAATTGCTGCATTTGTACATTTTAAAAGTCCTTGTGGATTTAATTAACCTTTTTTTTTTTGGTTAATTCTCCTTTAACCACTTGCTGACCACTGTCAGCACCTATACGTCGGCAGAATGGCACGGCTGGGCAAAGTAATGTACCTGTGTGTTACTTTGGATTTCCGGACATGCATGGCACACGTGCCTGCCGCAAGCTCCGTGACCGTGCCTGCAGGACCCGCGGACTTGATCGCCGATGGAGTACCCATGATCATGTCACGGAGCTGAAGATGTAAACAGCATCTCCCCGTTCTGCCTAATGACAGGACACCGATCGTCTGCTCCCTGTGATCGTGTCACTGCTAGCCCATCCCCCAGACAGTTAGAATCACTGCACAGGACACACTTAACCCTTCCCCGCCCCTTTGTGGTTAACCCCTTCACTGCCAGTGAAATTTTTACAGTAATCAATGCAATTTTATAGCATTGATCGCTGTATTAATGCCAATGGTCCCAAAAAATGTGTCAAAATTGTCCGACGTGTAACCATAATGTTGCGGTCAGGATAAAAAACAAAACAAAAGAAAACAAAAAAAATAATAAAAATCGCTGATCACCGCCTAGTAAAAAAAATTATAAAAAATGGCATAAAACTATCCACTATTTTGCAAACGCTATAACGTTTGCGCAAACCAAATCAATAATCGCTTATTGCGATTTTTTTTACCAAAAATATGTAGAAGAATACGTATTGGCCTTAACGGAGGGGAACATTTTTTTTATATATATTTTGTGGGGGATAATTATAGCAAAAAGTAAAAAATATTGCGTTTTTTTTTTCAAAATTGTCGCTTATTTTTGTTTGTAGCGCAAAAAATAAAAACCGCAGAGGTGATCAAATACCACCAAAAGAAAGCTCTATTTGTGAGAAAGAAAAGGACGTCAATTTTGTTTGGAAGCCACGCCGCACGGCCACAAAATTGTCAGTTAAAGCGATGCAGTGCCGAATCGCAAAAAAATGCTCTGGTCAGGAAGGGGTTAAATCCTTCTGGGGCTGAAGTGGTTAAGGGGGTGTGGCAGTGGGCGTGTCCTATGCCTACATACATTTGTTAGTAATTGTTCCTCATTCCCATCTTAAAATGTTGGGAGGTATGTATTATATTTGTATATTATTTTTTATTATATTGTATTTATATTCTGTTATTTTTGTATCCCATTACATTATTACATTGTGTGCAATAACATTCTGACATGTCAAGCTTAGCAAAAGCAAAGTTCAAACAGATAAGAAGGAATGCTCTTGAGGTCACCCTCGGTCAGCTGATGGCGTCTCATTCTGCACACAATATCAGCACTTTGGTAACAAATTAATTCCAGTGAAGGAAGTTTGCAACATTGTATTTCAGGGAAAGGGGCCAGGAAATGTCTTTCCAAAGGATTCAGC
>NW_027507784.1:29314288-29634288 GCF_037356315.1 Lithobates pipiens | reverse complement strand
GTCCGTTGGGTTCAATATTGAGTTGGCCCACCCTTTGCAGCTATAACAGCTTCAACTCTTCTGGGAAGGCCGTCCACAAGGTTTAGGAGTGTCTATGGGAATGTTTGACCATTCTTCCAGAAGTGCATTTGTGAGGTCAGGCACTGATGTTGGACATCCCAAAGGTGTTAAAGGTCAGGACTCTGTGCAGGCTAGTCAAGTTCCTCCACCCCAAACTCACTCATCCATGTCTTTATGGACCTTGCTTTGTGCACTGTCATAGTTTCATAGTTAGTTTCATAGTTAGCAAGGTTGAATAAAGACACCAGTCCATCCAGTTCAACCTGAGTGAGTGTCTACAATTGTCCCTATCCCTGTACATTGCACACTCACATCAGTCCCTACCCTCAAGGAGCCCACAATCCAAGGTCTCCCTTCTTATACTAGGGCCAATTTTGGACAGAAGCCAATTAACCTACCAGCATGTCTTTGGAGTGTGGGAGGAAACTGGAGTAACCAGAGGAAACCCACGCAGGCACAGGGAGAACATGCAAACTCCAGGCAGGTAGTGTCGTGGTTGGGATTTGAACCAGCGACCCTTCTTACTGCTAGGTGAGAGTGCTACTCACTACGCCACTGTGCTGCCCAATGTTCATGTTGGAACAGGAACAGGAAGGGGCCATCCCCAAAATGTTCCTACGAAGTTGGGAGCATGAAATTGTCCAAAATGTCTTGGTATGCTGACGCCTTAAGATTTCCCTTCACTGGAAGTAAAGGGCCAAGCCCAACCCCTAAAAAACAACCCCACACCATAATCCCCCCCCTCCACCAAATGATTTGGACCAGTGCACAAAGCAAGGTCCATAAAGACATGGATGAGCAAGTTTGGGGTAGAGGAACTTCACTGGCCTGCACAGAGTCCTGACCTCAACCCGATAGAACAGCTTTGGGGTGAATTAGAGCGAAGACTGCAAGCCAGGCCTTCTCGTCCAACATCAGTGCCTGACCTCACAAATGGGCTTCTGGAGGAAGCATTCCCATAGACACACTCCTAAATTCTTGGTGATATCACGCCAGTGAAGTCCCCACAATTCTTGATGAGGGGAACGCACCCCAGCGAGGTCCCTCAATTCTTGGTGAGGACAATCTCCCCAGTCAGGCCCTCACATTATTGGTAAGGGAAACCTCCACAGCAGGGGTTCCCAATATCTTGATGAGAGAAAATCCCCACAGTGGGGTCCCCCAATTCATAGTGAAGGCAATTCAGCTGGAACCGGACAAATTTCGATCTATGTCACAAAAAGAAATGAGAAACCATGGACAGAAAATGTAACTCTTTACCAAAAATTTGCCCAGCCAGAGACCCCTTGGTGGAGAAGGTGAGGGGTCTCTGGTGCTTCTTGGGTTATCCTTGGAGTTGGGTTACTATTACTCACCATTGCTGAGGGTCCCGAGGGTCTCATCCATGTGTAGGTCGAACACTCGTATCTCAGACAAGTTATCGCTTCGTTCTATCAACATTCGGACCAGGTGAGAGCCAAGAAAACCGCATCCTCCGGTCACCACGTACACCTGGCCTTCCTCCAGTGCCATCTGCGGGAGAAGGAAGAACTGTGTAAGGAACGGCGGCAGATACAGACAACAGATCACTTGACCTTCAAAATATACATAAATATTCCACAATCCATTCAATCTCTCTTCAGCCAGTGATGGATTAATACTCCCTTATGTGATCTTTGATGTCTCTGTCCTCACAACCCTTTGGATTTTCGGAATTCTTTGAAGATGTGTAAGCTTTAAAAAGGACTTTTATGCCACCTTTTGTAACTATATTCATACAAAAACATTTGTGCACCATTTTTTTAATGATCATTTTGATAACAAAACAGTAAAAACTTTAACCCCTTCCAGATCGGCGCACGACGATGTACGTCGGCAGAATGGCACGGGCAGGCATATTGGCGTACAGGTATGTCCAATTGTATTTGCCCCCCTGCCATTGCATGCACGCCGGCATGTTCGCATGCCGGTCGGGACCCCCATGAGTCCGTTCGCGGGTCCCCCGGACTCGATCGCTGCGGAGATACCCGCGTTCGTCTCACGGGGAGGCTGAACGGGGAGATGCCGATGTAAACAGCATCTCCCCATTCTGCCTAGCAACAAGTGACACTGATCTCTGCTCCATGTGATTGGAGCAGAGATCAGTGTTCACTAACACACAGCCACGCCCCCCCCACAGTTAGTAACATGCCCCTAGGACAGACTTATCCCCTACACTGCCACCCCCTGGTTAACCCCTTCACTGCCAGTGTCATTTACACAGGAATCAGTGCATTTGTATAGCACTGATTGCTGTATAAATGACAATGGTCCCAAAAATGTGTCAAAAATGTCCAACGTGTCCTCCATAATGTCGCAGTCGCAATAAAAAAAAAAAAAAAAAAAAAAAAAAAAAAAAAAAAAAATCGCTGATCGCCGCCATTACTAGTAAAAAAAAAAAAAAAAAAAAAAAAAAAAAAAAAATGTATGTATGTGTATATGTATATATATATATATATATATATATATATATATATATATATATATATATATATATATATATATATATATATATATACACACACACAAATAAATAAAAATGCTATAAAACGATCCCCTATATTGTAAACGCTATAAATTTTGTGCAAACCAATCAATAATCGCTTATTGCGATTTTTTTACCAAAAATATGTAGAAGAATACGTATCGGCCTAAACTGAGGGAAAAAAATTGTTTTTTTTTATATATTTTTGGGTGATATTTATTATAACAAAAAGTAAAAAAATAATGAATTTTTTTCAAAATTGTCGCTCTATTTTTGTTTATAGTGCAAAAAATAAAAAACCGCAGTGGTGATCAAATACCACCAAAAGAAAGCTCTATTTGTGGGGAAAAAATAAAAAAATAAAAAGGACGTCAATTTTGTTTGGGAGCCATGTCGCACAACCACGCAATTGTCAGTTAAAGCGACACAGTGCCAAATTGCAAAAAGTGGTCTGGTCTTAAGCCAGCAAAATGGTCCCGGTCTGAAAGCAGTTAAAAAGAAGCTTCTATTGTAATTCTCACCTTGAATCCCTTGCAGTACTTCTTTTCCGCCACTAGATGTCCTCTGTTTTTTTCAGGTTAAATAATGGCAGAATTTTTAAAACCAAGTCATTTGTCCCCCGGCTGTCAAGGATCTGCCCCTAGAGTGGGTGAACTTTAAGTACAGTACATTATTCCACCAATGGAAATCCACAAACCATACATTAGCGAATGCACAGTTTGTGGATTTCCAACAGAATGTGTGATTGGTTGTGCTGCCCCCTACAGCCTACGTTGGCTCCATTCCCATAGCAATGACTCTCCTCCACTACCCAAAGCTCATACCGAGCTCCCAACAGAAAACCCACCTTAATTCAAAAAAGGCAAGTTTTTTTTTTTTTTAAGTCAGCTTCCAATTGGATTTTTAAACCTCAAAACATTCAATTTAAATCCGTTAAATATGTACCAGCTGCGCCAAAGCAAAAAAGGTGTGCAAAGTCTTCCATTTCATTTCCTTTAGAAAATAATAGAAAAGCCTGTCCCCTGCCAGCATACTACAGAGAAGGACCCACTGAAGCAGCGGCCCCTCTGCTGAGGTCCAGCGTGCCCCATTAGACCCCTTTCACACTGAAGCGCTTTACGGGCACTACAGCACTAAGAATAGCGCTTGCAAAGAGCTGCTCCTGTCTCTCCAGTGTGAAAGCCCTGAGTGCTTGCACACTGGGAGCGGTGCGCTTGCAGGACATTAAAAATAAAAATAAATAAAACTCCTGCAAGCAGCATCTTTGGAGCAGTGAATGAGTAAACCACTCCGGCCCATTGAAATCAATGGGGCAGCGCAGCTATACCACCAGCATAGCGCTACTGCAGCAGTGTTTAGCAGTGGTTTTAACACTTTTTCAGCACTAGTAGGGGTAAAAGCGCCCTGCTAGTGGCTGAATATCGGCGCGAAATTGACGCTAAGACACCACTAAAAATAGCGGCGCTTTACCGCCGATGCACCCACAGCCCCAGTGTGAAAGAAGCCTTAAAGTGGATGTAAACCCTCTCCTATACCCAGTGAAGTGAACAGCCTCAGATGGTACACAGAGATGAAACAAATCTCCCTACCTAAGTTTTACATGTATATCTGCTGTCTTCATCTTCATATACTGTTTAGAAAGTGCACATCCCGTTAGAATTTTTCTCTCTTTCTGTTCCAGCAGGGGGAGGGGAGTCTTGCCATACACTGTGAGACAGCTGATTGGGGGAAAGGCACACACCCCCCCCCCCCACCCCCCTCTCTTCATAGGCACAGACTTGCAGAGCTGTGCTGTGAATGGACCAGCTCTGTGCTAATTTATAACTCCCGCCCTGACACAAATTTCAGGCTGGTTTTATCACAGTTGACAGAACTTCTCAGAAGTTATCAGGCTGATAACAGAAGAACAGAGCAGGAGAAAGACACGGGACTTAGTGCTTTAAAGAGAGATAAGAAAACACTGCAGATATATGTGCCCAGATTGTTCAGGTTTACATCCACTTAAGACCACACACATACAATTATATATATATATATATATATATATATATATATATATATATATATATATATAAATAAAAAATTTAGATTTCGCTATTTCTGAGGATCACGTCGCATTCCACAGGAACATGTGTAAAGAAATTGATTATTTTACTTAGCAAAAATGTCACAATTGCACTATCTTGATATCGCCGATAATTCACGGTGCCACGCTACTCCGCTGTGCAGTGCCATCTTGCCTGCGAGTGTCCCTTTATCAATGAAACAGAGATGTGACGGGTTTCAAGAAAAATGGCGGCACAAGGCAGCGCCGAAAAGGCACCCGATTTTTCTCAGCAGTGCAGAAAAGAATAATAAAATTTTTCACATTACCATTTTCCATTTCTTAAGATCAATGGAAAAATAAATATCAATGACAGGTCCACTTTAATGAACGCGGTCGTCTGGTCTCAGTAAGCGAATCACGTCTTATGCAAGACGCCTTGTCTGAACGCTGGCGCAAGCGACACTGGCCTCCGAGCATTTCAGGAACTTAGAGGTCACGCAAGCTTTTTTTTTTTTTTTTTTTTTTTTTTTCGCAAGGTAACAATCGTAACATGTCATTTCATAAATAATATATAATAATTCATATAATTAATATAATTAATTTCATAATTAACTCATCATGCAAATACCATTACCCAAGCTGATTCTGATCTTTACCTTATAGATGATTTGAGAATCAGCGCAGTAGGGGCATTACCCGGTGTGACCAATCAGAGTGCAGCTCACATTACCCCACGCTAGGTGGTAAACAATGACAGCTAACTAACCCAGTGGCGGTCATCAGCGGCGTCTGTCATTATGACAATAAAGAGTTCTTTGCCAAACGCAGCGCAGAGAGAAAAGGCGAGGGATTTAGCGCAGGTTGCAGGAAACCAATATAAAGTGACGTGAAAAAAAAAAAAAAAAGACATTATTCCATTGTTTGTCATTATTTTGCCAACGCTTGAACACAGGATAGTCACACGTGGTCAGGATGTGGTTAATATTTCCTGCCCGCTGTCAGAATTTCACATCCTGCTTTGAGTCCCGTTTACTGTCGCATTGACAACCATAGCCCCGGAAGGATTTACCCCCCTTCCTGACCAGAGCACTTTTTTTGCGATGCGCCACTGCGTCGCTTTAACTGACAATTGCGCGGTCGCACCCTTAAAAAAATTGACATTCCTTTTTTTTTTTCCCCCACAAATAGAGCTTTCTTTTGGTGGTATTTGATCACCTCTGCGGTTTTTATTTTTTACGCTATAAACAATAAAAAAGGAGCGACATTTTTGAAAAAAAGCAATATTTTTTTCTTTTTACTATAATAAATATCCCCCAAAAATATATAAAAAAATTTTTTTTTTTCCTCAGTTTAGGCCGATACGTATTCTTCTACATATTTTTTTTAATACCAAAAATAATAATAAATAAAATTAAAAATCGCAATAAGCATATACTGATGGTTTGCCAAAAGTTATAGTGTCTACAAAATAGGATTGTTTTGTGGCATTTTTATTATTTATTTTTTTAAATTAGTAATGTCGGCGATCTGCGATTTTTATCGTGACTGCGACATAATGGCGGACACAGCGGACACTTTTTACACTATTTTAGGACCATTGTCATTTATACAGCGATCAGTGCTATAAAAATGCACTGCTTACTGTATAAATAACACTGGCAGGGAAGGGGTTAAACACTGGGGGGCGATCAAGGGGTTAAGTATGTCCTAGGGAGTGATGGGCTACCACTGACATGACAGCGATCAGTGATCTCTGTCATGTCACAAGGCAGAACGGGGAGATGCTATTTACTTCGGCATCTCCCCGTTCTTGAGCTCCGTGACACAGTCGCGGGTATCCCCACGGCAAAGGAATCCACAGGTCCCGCTACGGCGCTCGCGCAGCGGGAAATTCAAAGTAACACAGGGGTACGTTACTTTGCCCAGCCGTGCCATTCTGCCGGCTTATATTTGCCAACATCGGTCGGCAAGTGGTTAAAGGGTCATGCAAGCTTTTTTTCGCAATGCAACAAATGTAACATAAAATTTCATTTTATTAAAATCTGCAGCCATAACCCCTTCCTGCTGCCCGCGTCCTGGCCCCTTAATGAGTTGTAAAAGCCGGGAGGCTATGCTGGCATTCAGGTCATGTGAACGCTGTGATTGGCTGTCACATGTTCGGAAAGGTCCCGATTAGGGATGAGCTCAGGCGTGTTCGCATGGAACAAGTGCAGAGCCCGCCAGGAAGTCGGTGCAGCGCTGTGCTAATCACAGGCAGTGAGACATTGCCCCGATCTCTGCAGCTCGGGGCAATGTCTCACTGCCTTTGATTAGCGCAGCGCTGTGCCGACTTCCTGGCGGGCTCTGCACGTGTTCCATGTGAACACGCCTGAGCTCATCCCTACTCCAGATTGCTAGTATGCATTGGGAGCTTACTGGTTACCAGGACTGGACTGGGACAGAAATTTAGTCCTGGACTTCATCCAGACCGGCCCACTTATATTTTGAGTGTCCCATCAGCAGCCCCCTTACATCAGAGTGTCCCATCAGCAGCCCCCTTACATCAGAGTGTCCCATCAGCAGCCCCCTTACATCAGAGTGTCCCATCACCAGCCCCCTTACATCAGAGTGTCCCATCAGCAGCCCCCTTACATCAGAGTGTCCCATCAGCAGCCCCCTTACATCAGAGTGTCCCATCAGCAGCCCCCTTACATCAGAGTGTCCCATCAGCAGCCCCCTTACATCAGAGTGACCCATCAGCAGCCCCCTTACATCAGAGTGTCCCATCAGCAGTCCCCTTACATCAGAGTGTCCCATCACCACCCCCTTTACATCAGAGTGTCCCATCACCAGCCCCCTTACATCAGATTGTCCCATCAGCAGCCCCCTTACATCAGAGTGTCCCATCAGCAGCCCCCTTACATCAGAGTGTCCCATCACCACCCCCTTACATCAGAGTGTCCCATCACCAGCCCCCTTACATCAGATTGTCCCATCAGCAGCCCCCTTACATCAGAGTGTCCCATCAGCAGCCCCCTTACATCAGAGTGTCCCATCAGCAGCCCCCTTACATCAGAGTGTCCCATCAGCAGCCCCCTTACATCAGATTGTCCCATCAGCAGCCCCCTTACATCAGAGTGTCCCATCAGCAGCCCCCTTATATCTAAGGCCGCGTACACACGGGCGGACTGTTCGCCCAACTTTGTCCGCTGAACAGTGTTTGGGCGGACAGTCCGCTCGTGTGTGGGCTTTCAGCGGACAGTTTCAGCGGACAGTTTGACGAACAAGGTTTTTCGGAAATTCCGTAAAACTGTCCGCTGAAACCTTGTTTGAGCGAACAGTCCGCCCGTGTGTAGGCTTGTTCGACAAACTAAGTTCCGCGCATGCTCAGAAAGGCTTAACACGCCGAAAGTTATAATGCAGTGTATAGGACGTCGTATTTTTCGTCCCGTCGTACGTGCCGTTCACGTCATCGCGCACGGTTTCAGCAAACTGTTAGTTCGTCGTGTGTGGCCATGTCCGTCCATGCTAATTTTGAGCGGACTGTTTGCCGAAACTGTTTGACGGACAAAGTTGGGCGAACAGTCCCCGCGTGTGTACGCGGTCAGAGTGTCCCATCAGCAGCCCCTTACATCAGAGTGTCCCATCAGCAGCCCCCTTACATCACAGTGGCCCACTGAGTCATCGGCCCACCGGGAAACTCCCGGTAGACCCTACGGCCAGTACATGCCTGCCGGTTACCCACCGGCTCTCAGCACGGTGAGTTGTTTTAACAGAGCCGCGTATATGCAGCTGCTCAGTGTTAAGGCCCCCCCACCCTCCTCACCGAGCGGCCGCATAGAGGATCACATTATTTCCAACCATTGTAAAAGCTAAGCCTTCGCTAAGCCTTCGCACACCGTAATTGGAGGCACAGTAACCCTTCTGAATCATGCATGGCCTCAGTACAAGTGTGTGTCAGCCAATAGGTGGATTATATGGAGGCTCTTGTGTGTTCCAATCCGGCATCCATCCAACATAAGCTCAGCTGTCCGCTATACAGACAGGAATGTGCGCCAGTATTGTGCTATGAACTCTGGCTGAGCTCTGAGTACGCCTACACCCTACAAGCTGACATTACATGTAGAACCTTTTCTTTGATGAAGGGCAATTCCACCCAAAACTGACTTCACATCAGGTATACAGACCCCGGAAACTCAGCACATGGATTGTGGGAACCCCTCATAATGGGCACAGCAGGTGTATAGACCCAGAAACTCAGTACAGGGATGATGGGAACCCCTCATAATGGGCACAGCGGGTGTACAGACCTGGGAACTCAGGACAGGGATGGTGGGAACCCCTCATAATGGGCACAGCAGGTGTACAGACCCGGGAACTCAGCACAGGGATGGTGGAAACCCCTCATAATGGGCACAGCGGGTGTACAGACCCGGGAACTCAGCACAGGGATGGTGGGAACCCCTCATAATGGGCACAGCAGGTATACAGACCTGGGAACTCAGCACAGGGATGGTGGGAACCCCTCATAATGGGCACAGGTGGTGTACAGACCCGGGAACCCTGTACAGGGACCCTTTAAGCAGCGATGGTGAAGAATGGTGAGCGGCACATCAGATACAGGAGGAGTCCCCCCGCCACCATCCCCAGCTAAAAATCTGTGTTCTGCCATCTTTGAGATTCTCCAAGATTTGCTCACTAAGTTTTTACAGCTTTTTTTTTTTTTTCGTTTACACACAGGAGTCTCTTTCTTTTTTTTTTTGTAACTGCAGCAAGAGAAATAAGAAAAGAAAACCCTGGCAAGGCGTATGAAATAAGACCCCCTTGATATGCAGGTGGCGGGGAGGGGGAGGAGAACGTGTTGAGCTGCAGAACGGATAATGTGTAAATAAAGTAGTCTGCTCAGAAAGGTCAACAAAAGAACTTTGCTTTAGTAACCTTTCGCGTGGTGTGAATGACCCCACCTGATTTTAATCACATTCATCGCAGAATCTTGTGACATCATAGCAAAAGGACAAGCAGACAAATTGGCAAAAAAAATAAAAAACACACGGAGGAAATGCCGTGAAAATGGAGAAATAAAATCAAACACCAATGTAAGGAGCATTATTCCCAAAGACCACCAATGTAAGGGACATTCTTCTCACTGACCACCAATGTAAGGGACATTCTTCTCACTGACCACCAATGTAAGGAACATTCTTCCCACTGACCACCAATGTAAGGAACATTCTTCCCACTGATCACCAATGTAAGGAGCATTCTTCTCACTGATCACCAATGTAAGGAACATTCTTCCCACTGATCACCAATGTAAGGAACATTCTTCCCACTGATCACCAATGTAAGGAACATTCTTCCCACTGATCACCAATGTAAGGAACATTCTTCTCACTGATCACCAATGTAAGGAACATTCTTCTCACTGATCACCAATGTAAGGAACATTCTTCTCACTGACCACCAATGTAAGGAACATTCTTCCCACTGATCACCAATGTAAGGAACATTCTTCCCACTGATCACCAATGTAAGGAACATTCTTCCCACTGATCACCAATGTAAGGAACATTCTTCCCACTGATCACCAATGTAAGGAACATTCTTCCCACTGATCACCAATGTAAGGAACATTCTTCCCACTGATCACCAATGTAAGGAACATTCTTCTCACTGATCACCAATGTAAGGAACATTCTTCTCACTGACCACCAATGTAAGGAACATTCTTCCCACTGATCACCAATGTAAGGAGCATTCTTCTCACTGATCACCAATGTAAGGAACATTCTTCTCACTGATCACCAATGTAAGGAACATTCTTCTCACTGATCACCAATGTAAGGAACATTCTTCCCACTGATCACCAATGTAATGAACATTCTTCTCACTGATCACCAATGTAAGGAACATTCTTCCCACTGATCACCAATGTAAGGAACATTCTTCCCACTGATCACCAATGTAAGGAGCATTCTTCCCACTGATCACCAATGTAAGGAACATTCTTCTCACTGATCACCAATGTAAGGAACATTCTTCCCACTGATCACCAATGTAAGGAACATTCTTCTCACTGATCACCAATGTAAGGAACATTCTTCCCACTGATCACCAATGTAAGGAACATTCTTCTCACTGATCACCAATGTAAGGAACATTCTTCCCACTGATCACCAATGTAAGGAACATTCTTCTCACTGATCACCAATGTAAGGAACATTCTTCCCACTGATCACCAATGTAAGGAACATTCTTCCCACTGATCACCAATGTAAGGAGCATTCTTCCCACTGATCACCAATGTAAGGAACATTCTTCTCACTGATCACCAATGTAAGGAACATTCTTCTCACTGATCACCAATGTAAGGAACATTCTTCTCACTGACCACCAATGTAAGGAACATTCTTCTCACTGACCACCAATGTAAGGAACATTCTTCTCACTGATCACCAATGTAAGGAACATTCTTCTCACTGACCACCAATGTAAGGAACATTCTTCCCACTGATCACCAATGTAAGGAACATTCTTCCCACTGATCACCAATGTAAGGAGCATTCTTCCCACTGATCACCAATGTAAGGAACATTCTTCTCACTGACCACCAATGTAAGGAAC
Source organism: Lithobates pipiens (assembly GCF_037356315.1). NCBI lineage: Eukaryota > Metazoa > Chordata > Amphibia > Anura > Ranidae > Lithobates > Lithobates pipiens. Next base: position 29,623,075 of record NW_027507784.1, on the reverse strand, counting down.
ATTCTTCCCACTGATCACCAATGTAAGGAACATTCTTCTCACTGACCACCAATGTAAGGAACATTCTTCCCACTGATCACCTATGTAAGGAACATTCTTCTCACTGATCACCAATGTAAGGAACATTCTTCTCACCGATCACCAATGTAAGGAACATTCTTCTCACCGATCACCAATGTAAGGAACATTCTTCTCACTGATCACCAATGTAAGGAACATTCTTCTCACTGATCACCAATGTAAGGGACATTCTTCTCACTGATCACCAATGTAAGGGACATTCTTCTCACTGATCACCAATGTAAGGAACATTCTTCCCACTGATCACCAATGTAAGGAACATTCTTCCCACTGATCACCAATGTAAGGAACATTCTTCTCACTGATCACCAATGTAAGGAACATTCTTCTCACTGACCACCAATGTAAGGAACATTCTTCCCACTGATCACCAATGTAAGGAGCATTCTTCTCACTGATCACCAATGTAAGGAACATTCTTCCCACTGATCACCAATGTAAGGAACATTTTTCTCACTGATCACCAATGTAAGGAGCATTCTTCCCACTGATCACCAATGTAAGGAACATTCTTCCCAATTTTTCTTTATTAAAAGTCTTGCAATCATTAAGCATAAAATCACAATATATAAATATACATAAATATATACATATTTACATAAATTAAAATAAATATAGCAAAACTGCTCTCAAACCAAAAAAAAAAAAAATACTTTACAGCAATAACATAAATCCTATTACGACTCACACCATTACACCAGACATCAAACTTGTGAGGTTAAGAAACAAACCTGCACCCATTATGCATGCAGCCCTTCTTCAAAAAGAAGATACTAACCAAAAAAAGCTAAGGGAGTGAAAGAACCAGAAAAAGAAAAGAGCTCCTCACCCAGAGATGGGCAGTTCACCAAAGGCAGGTCTGATATTCCTCCACGCCCTTATCCACACTGCCCGAGGCTCCCTGCCCTTCTCAAGACCCCGAATTTTCCCAACCTCACCCAGAATATCGTGCACCACCACCTCAACAGAGAGGACTTTCTTCCGCAGGGTAATCTGGTACCGTGCATTCCATGTGAAGTAACGGACAACTATACTAACTAAAAACAGTGTATCCAAATCAAAATCCCAGTGAGTCGGGAATGCCCCATACACCCACTCCGCATAACTCATGCGATAGAAAAAGGGGATGCCTAGAGCCCTCCCCACCCTTTTATACACCTCTATGTTAAAGGGACACAGGAGCAAAAAGTGGTCCATAGACTCCACTTTACCAACACACTCCGCTCTAGGACAATCCTGATCATCCACAGGGCGATGCTTCAAGTTCCCTCTCACATAGAGCCTTCCATGGAAGGCGAGCCAGGCTTGATCCCTAAACTTCAAGGGGATTCTTTCTAAATTGATTAAACGCAACCCTTCCCTCATTACAGAGCCTGGGCAATCCCTTAAGGCCAGTGACACACTGAAAGCAGAGCCCAAAATCCTCTTCTCCAGAAGCTTCCTGGGGAGGGACTTGATATCCTCCACTGTCACCTGCCACTGCCGAAGTATTTTCAGACACGGGGCAACATAAGCTGGGAGCTTGCCATGTCGGACTCTCAGACTTTTCACTGGCCCGCCATCTTCCCAGGATCGCAGAAAAGGCCTAAAACAAGATTGAAAAATACCCACCCATCCCGGCGGGTTCTCTGCTAGCATGTTACCAAGATTGTACTTTAAAAACAGCAGAGAAAAGAAAACTATTGGGTTGACCATTCCTAGGCCACCCTCCCGCCTAGACAGGTAAGTTACATTGCGTTTGATCAGGTTCAGCCTACTTCCCCATAACAGTTGGAAAAAGCAGCTGTACACCCTTGCATAGAGAGATACTGGCAAGATACAAACGAAGCTGACATATAAAAAAATTGGGACCAGGTACGTTTCAATCAAGTCAACCCTCTCCCTCAATGAAAGCTTCCATTTCTTCCAACTTGCTACTTTGGCATTGGCACACACCAACCTGCTTTCCCAATTTCGATGACCATAGTCACCAGGACCAAATTTGATGCCCAACACTTTAATTTCCTGCTGGGGCTCTGGGAAGGCATCCGGAAGTTCGAAGCTTTCACCTTCCTCACCCATCCAGAAAACTTCACTCTTTTCATGGTTGACTTTAGAACCAGAAGCCTCCGTGTACTGCTCTATCATAGAGACCACCTCCTGCGCCTCCTCCGTTCCAGAGACAATAACAGACACATCATCGGCATAGGCCACGACCTTCAAAGGTGGCACACCAGCAATGCCCAAAGGCACCCCGCACAAAGATCCACACTCTAGCCTTCTTATAAAGGGGTCGATTGCGAATACATATAACAGGGGGCTCAGAGGACATCCCTGGCGCACACCAGAGCCAACCTCAAAAGGCCGTCCAACCCAACCATTAACCAGTGGGAAGCTCTCAGCCCCTTTATATAATGTCTTCAGCCAATCTATAAACCTCCCCTGCAGGCCGTATCTACCAAGTAGCAAATACAGGTACTCGTGATTGACTCTATCAAAAGCCTTCGTCTGATCCAATGCCAGCAAGTACTTTCTCCATCCAGCAGCCCTGCATCGTTCCAAAGCCTCCCGGACAGCTAAAACCGCTGAAAAGGTACTTCTACCTTGGACCGAGCAGTGCTGATGACTGGACAACAAATCGCCTACCAATGACGACAAGCGCCAAAAAAGAATCTTCGCCAAGATCTTTCTATCAACATTGAGAAGACTGATGGGGCGCCAGTTCTCAATCATTGAGGGGTCTTTACCTTTTGACAGAAGAATCACAGCGGATTGCCTCATGGAGGGAGGGAGCGAACCCTCTTCTAGACAGCTGTTATAAACCTCCGCTAAAAAGGGAGCCAGAATGGACTTAAAACACTTGTAGAATTCAGCTGTCAACCCATCTGGCCCAGGCGATTTTTTGGTAGCCAGCTTCTCTATAGCATGAACTACCTCATCCACTGAAATTGGTTCTGTCAAATCCATCAAAGGCAATGTACCATTTCCCAATCCTGGAGTAGAATCCAGAAAGCTTTCCATCTTGTCCCGACAAAGGTCCTTTCTTCCTAGAAGATCTGCATAATATGATCTGAAGATCTCCAGGATCCCTGATCTGGACTTCACCAGGGAACCCGTACTATCCCTCAGGCCTATGACCGTCTTAACTGCTATGCCTTGCTTGCAGTTCTGGTAAGGATCAGGCGAGTGATATTTTCCATAATCCCTCTCCAGAACCAAGGAGGCATGCCGGTCGTATTGACACTTTCTAAGAAGAAACTTCACCTCAGAGATCTCCCCTGGATCTCCTCTATACGAGACAAGACGATCAAGCTTCCTCCGCAAATGCTGGTAGGCAATGTACATACCAAGCTGCTTCTTCTTACTTATGGCCTTGAAAAGTCCAATCGCCCTTTGTTTCACAAGTTCCCACCACTCTGACTTACTGCTGCAAAAGTCTAGAATAGAAACCTGTGCCTGGAAAAAATCCTCAAAGGATTGTCTTACCTCTACGTCTTCCAGGAGAGCCGAATTCAGTTTCCAGGTACCCCTTCCCCTGGGTGGAGTGTCCGAGGCATTCAGAGTCACAGACAGCATACAGTGGTCAGAGAACTCCACCGTCCTCAACTCAGGAGCCGAGAAAGCAGAGTTCTCCTTTAAAAAAAAAACCTATCTATCCTACTCTGACTATTCCCTCTCTGAAATGTGAATCCCGTGCTGCCAGGGCAGTGCTTAATATGCACATCTACCAGGCCTGCTTGTCTCACCATATCTCTAAGAAAAACGCTATTGTACGCCAGCCTGTCCACGGAGCCTCTCCTGTCTTCAGGCCTAATTATGGTGTTAAAATCACCTCCAAAGACAACCTGCTGGGACGTAAAAAGGAAGGGCTTGATCTCTGTGAGGAGGCATTTCCTGCCCCATCTTGACTGCGGTCCATAGATATTAATCAGGCGCAGGTCCTGCCCCCTAACAGACGTCCAAGACCATGCATCTCCCAATCTCTACCTCAATTACCCGCCGGCACGTTACCATATCGGTTTTAAAAAGGACCGCAACTCCGCTGCAGGGCTCTGCCGCAAGAGACCAAAAGGAGGGACCGCAATCTCCACTCCCTTTTTGCTAGATGGACATCGGCCAAAGTATTGAGCCAGGTCTCTTGCAAAAATAAAATCTCGGCATCAAACTCGCTGAGCAAAAATAAGGCAATATCACAAGCTCTTGCAGATTTCATGCTGGCGACATTAATGGTCGCCACCTTTATCGGAGTGGGAACTGCCATCAGGATGATTGGGGTAGTCGTTTCTTAACCTTTGCCACACTCTCATCACCAGAAACAGCTCTCTTCAAACTATGTGACTCCCCCTCATCCATGGATGATAAAGAAAAAGATACATCAGACATCCCATCACCTGACAAAACTGAAAAGGTGTTGCCAAGAGGAACCCCTCCTGGGTCCGACTCTGAGGAAGAAATTAACACCTTATTTGTCTTCCTCTTCTTTTTCTTCCTCCTAAACGTCTCCCACCCCTCATCATCCGAATCCCCCCCAACAGAGGGCGAGACATGGGATATGGACACCTTTCCATCAGCCCCACCCCCATCCAGCACCCCCACACTCCCCTGACCACGTTTGCGCTGCCGAGGGACAGGGACTGGAGGCTGAGAAGGAAGATCCGCTAAACCTGCCCCCCCAGCAGCCTCCGCTAGTCTGGAGGACCTACGTACAGCAGGAATAGGGACCACCACATGGGGGACAGACTTAGGGACCACATCACTAGAGGGAACAGAATCTGAAACAACAGATGGAACTGACACAGGAGGGACAGACTCAGGGACCACATTACCAGGGGAAACAGAACCTGAAACAGATGGAACAGACACAGGAGGGACAGACTCAGGGACAACATTACCAGGGGAAACAGAATCCAAAACAACAGATGGAACAGACACAGGGGGGACAACAACAGTTACAGCGGCCTCATCCTCCTTATCCAGCCTCTGCAGCTCAGCCTCCAATCCTGGCAAGTTATGTAAAGCCTCTGGACACTTACTGTAAGGATGGCCAAGCTTTTGGCACAGATTGCACCGAATTTGGGTACAATCCTTTGCCAAATGGTCCAGATCCTGGCATAGCGAACACTTTTTACGGGTGCAGGTAGAGGCAAAATGACCCTTTTCACCACATTTATTACAAACTTTGGGCTGTCCCTGGTAGAATATAGTCAGCCGATCTCTTCCCAGAAAAGCAGAACAGGGCAGATGTTGGACTACATTGCCCAGCACTCCCAATTTTAGCGACACTGTCCAGGCCCCTGTCCATATGCCATGTTCATCCAGGACCTTCCGCAGTGGAGTGAGGACCTCACCATATCGGCGTAGCCATACTATCAAATCAGCCTCTGGTATGGATTCCTTGCGCACCAGGATGGTCACCGATTTTATCAGAGGCTGCCTGGAAATCACCTTTGGCACCAAACCACTCCACTGCCGAAGGCCCTGGCACCTCCTATGTCACTCCCAAAATAAGTCCAACCCCTCAGGTTTTACAAAAGATAAATGAAATTCATAACTCCCCACTGGGCAAATCAAAGCAAAAATATCCACAGCTTTAAACCCCATTTCCAAAATCAACTCAGCCACCCTCCCCCTCACTGGTGGGGTCCCCTCCCCCTCCCACTTGAACTGAACCACATTTCTCCTCCTGTACCCACCACCAAACTTCCCAAAATTGTGACCACCAATATTTACAAAATTCCCCCCACCCTCCTTGGTGCGACTCCCCAAAACAGATGCATAACTCCCCATATTCCTCCCAGCAGAAGAGATATTTGTGTGTTTTGAACTGTCTGAGACATCTCTAGCAGATATCGATTGTACAGATTTGGTCTGTACAATCGACGAGTCTTTCCTCTGAGCAGAGAGAGAAATGTCATTTTTATTTTTCCCAGCAGTATTAACCCCTCCACCATCACCACCACCACCCACTACATTCATTGTTTTATCATGACTGTCATTGTTAATACTTGCTGGTATATTCACATGTCCTGCAGTCTTCCCAGCAGTGTCAGTTCCCACTGCTGTGCTGGTGGAATCTTCAGCTGGCCTGTTCTCTTCCATCAGGACAGGACTTTCTGCAGAGGACAGTGCAGGCTGGACTGACACATCCATGGCTTCCACTGCACATGGTGCAGTATTCTGATCCCCTCCCCCACCAGAATCAATCAGCTCTGCTGGAACACAGAGAGGCTCAGGTGAGGCAATCACATTGCAGGTGTCAGACACAGTGTGTGAAACAGAAAACTTGATAGAGGGACTACAGGTCTCAGCACATGCAGGTGCAGCAACATCCATGTTCAGGGGATTTGGTGCAGGTTCATCCTCATTCCCTGGCTGATTCTTCTGCACATCCACAGGGACCTCTGATGGATCATCACAAACGGTAAACTTGTCTCCTCTCAGGGGGGATTCCATCCGCTGGATGAAGGTCAGGGTGGCATTCTCACTCTCAACCCCCTGGCTGGTTGCCGCCGGCGATTCCAAGGCCTTACATGGGGGGAGAGGAGCAGAGGCAGATGGACCCGGGTCATCCATATGCTGAGGCTGATCCACTGAACACGCTGAGGACTGGCTGACAAATCTTCTCTCATTTTCAAATTTTTCTTTAAATGCACCACTCTTATCCTTCAACTTCTCCAACAATAAAGTTTGCTGCTTCACCTTTTCTTCCAAATTCTGTAGCTCAGGCTTCATGGCGGTGCGATTCTTACTCCAGGCCTGGAAGTATTTGGCTTTGAAGTTCTTAAGCTCCGCTCTCAAAACTTTCAGCTTCTCCTCCGCTCTCCCAATCGCCCTAAAGCGATTAACAACCTTAAGGCTGAAAACACTGGCATCCATACCAGGGCCCGGACCCACAGACAGATCCTCCACCTCCTCCTCACTGGGCCCTGTGTCATCAGGGGGATCCATCTCAGGGCCTCCCCCAGGATCAGGCATTATTCCTGGGCCAAGCTAGCAGGCAAGGCCCAGGCTTGAAAAATGGGTGGTTCTCACAGAGAGCTCTTTGGGTGTGTCCTCCTCCTTCCCACTGACCACCAATGTAGGGGGCATTCTTCTCACTGATCACCAATGTAAGGAACATTCTTCTCACCGATCACCAATGTAAGGAACATTCTTCCCACTGATCACCAATGTAAGGAACATTCTTCCCACTGATCACCAATGTAAGGAACATTCTTCCCACTGATCACCAATGTAAGGAACATTCTTCCCACTGATCACCAATGTAAGGAACATTCTTCCCACTGATCACCAATGTAAGGAGCATTCTTCCCACTGATCACCAATGTAAGGAGCATTCTTCTCACTGATCACCAATGTAAGGAACATTCTTCCCACTGATCACCAATGTAAGGAACATTCTTCTCACTGATCACCAATGTAAGGAACATTCTTCTCACTGATCACCAATGTAAGGAACATTCTTCTCACTGATCACCAATGTAAGGAACATTCTTCTCACTGATCACCAATGTAAGGAACATTCTTCTCACTGATCACCAATGTAAGGAACATTCTTCTCACTGATCACCAATGTAAGGAACATTCTTCTCACTGATCACCAATGTAAGGAACATTCTTCTCACTGATCACCAATGTAAGGAACATTCTTCTCACTGATCACCAATGTAAGGAACATTCTTCCCACTGATCACCAATGTAAGGAACATTCTTCTCACTGATCACCAATGTAAGGAACATTCTTCCCACTGATCACCAATGTAAGGAACATTCTTCTCACTGATCACCAATGTAAGGGACATTCTTCCCACTGATCACCAATGTAAGGAACATTCTTCCCACTGATCACCAATGTAAGGAACATTCTTCCCACTGATCACCAATGTAAGGAACATTCTTCCCACCGATCACCAATGTAAGGAACATTCTTCCCACCGATCACCAATGTAAGGAACATTCTTCTCACTGATCACCAATGTAAGGAACATTCTTCTCACTGATCACCAATGTAAGGAACAGTCTTCTCACTGATCACCAATGTAAGGAACATTCTTCTCACCGATCACCAATGTAAGGAACATTCTTCTCACTGATCACCAATGTAAGGAACATTCTTCCCACTGATCACCAATGTAAGGAACATTCTTCCCACTGATCACCAATGTAAGGAACATTCTTCCCACTGATCACCAATGTAAGGGACATTCTTCCCACTGATCACCAATGTAAGGAACATTCTTCTCACTGATCACCAATGTAAGGAACATTCTTCCCACTGATCACCAATGTAAGGGACATTCTTCCCACTGATCACCAATGTAAGGAACATTCTTCTCACTGATCACCAATGTAAGGAACATTCTTCTCACTGATCACCAATGTAAGGAGCATTCTTCTCACTGATCACCAATGTAAGGAACATTCTTCTCACTGATCACCAATGTAAGGAGCATTCTTCTCACTGATCACCAATGTAAGGAACACTCTTCTCACTGATCACCAAAGCAAGGAAAATTTTTCTCACTGATCATTACACTAATGTACTGTGAGCTTTAGACATAATACTTATTAGCAGGGGTTCCCCAAGACTAGAAATTTTAAGTGTTCCTCAGTGTTAAAAAGTCTGAGAAAGGCTTGTCTAAGAGATACATGATGCCAGCTGGTGAATGGATTGGCTGTCTGGCATCGCTCACAATCATGGTGGATTCACCCTTTAAGATTTTTTTTTACAACTGCAATGATGGAATCAGGAAAGACTGGTTGATCACAATTTGAAGATGACTGCTGAACAGACTACATGCCTCTCCCATGATGCTTTGCGCAGGAATTATACTCCCTATTGCCTTCTATGGGTGCTATGGCCCATTGATAGATTCAAGAGAATGTGGCCACCGTGCAATGCATGGGGTTCCGACATGATAGTGTGGGGTTCTAGGGGTTGAAGCGGGCGGTGAGGGGGCGATACGCCACCTCATCACCTGTCAGATGCTCTGTGAAGAGCGATCTGAACGTGGAATGTCTGCCGTGAGGGAATCAGGGAAGCGATTTAATTTTGATTTGTATAAGGAAGTCCTATTTCATCACTTGTTTCCTTTACTCTGATAAACAGAGTGATGCGGGAACGGAATGCAGCAGGCATGGCATCACTTGCAATAAATTATTTAGCTCAGGTAAATTGAAAAAAAAAATAATTGAACCAATAATTAGCTAAAATCAGGTGGGTCGGGCTTGGACAAGGGGTGGGCAGGAGGAGCAACTGCCCTGGGCACAAGAAATAGATGCAGGCAGGCATCAATCCCCCCCCCCCCAGTCGGTTGGTCACCAGCCCTGCACTTACCCCATCTAGGTCAGGGCAGCACCTGCTCCTCCTGGTGCTTCATGGAGGCTTCCCCTGCGTCTCCTCCCTCCTCCTCTTACTCAGCAGGCAATAGGCTTCCTGATTGAATCCTGAATATTAATTTGCTATTGTCACACAACTAGGTGGGCTCAGGGCATAGTGCTCTGTGCCCTGAGCCCATCCTTTTTTTGAAGCCTATTAGAGCCTCCAATCACATGCTTCTAAGAAAAAAAAAAACAACCACACACACCCGCATGTAGATTAAGGTGTCCTGATGCATGGATTAAGGGGGTGACACCCCTGTGCCCCGCATTAGGATGCAGGTTGGTTCACCCATTCTATGCCATGCATTAACAACGGGGGGGGGGTTCAATTCTGGGTCCTTGCCCTGGACACTGGATGGCCCTGCCCTGGTACTATAGGCAAGGGATTCTGATTTGATTTGCAGCTTCAAACCCCAACATGTCTCTTTATCCCCCCCTTTTTTTTTTTTAGAGCCAAGAGTAGCATCATGCTCAGACCTGCATAGGACACATGGTGGTCACCAAAAGAAGAAATTGCACTTGGACCGGTAATAAAAATATTCATCCCCAGTGGATCAACCCCTCCACAGTTTTTATTCCACATTGTGCCAGAATCAGGGAATCCAGGGAGATTTTGATTACCAGATGTAAATCCTAATGGGTCAGTTTTTGGCTTTTTATCAATAAGTCTGAGCTGAGACCGACGACTGGCAGGCGGTGCCCCCCAGGGACTCTGGGAAGGTCGGTTATACCCCATCAATCCGTAATATAAAAATGGATGGTGGGGCTTATTCACCCGTTATTGAGTTTCACCTCTGCAGTGCCAGAATCAGGCAAGCCAGGAGAGTCCTGGTCACATCGGCTAATATGTCACTTTTAATCCCCCCTTTTGTTTTGTTATTATATATTTGAAGGTTTTCTAGTGGCAGCATGTGATGTTACAGATTACAAGAGATACACAATATCCAAAATTCATCAAATACAACTGATTGAGCTGTGTAGAGTCACAAAAACGAGATCAGACGGTGAAAGATACAAAAGGTATAGCTTTGTTGGCATTACTTTATGTTGTGTCTTAGGATACTTTGTATCTTTTACGTTTTTATGTTGTGTCTTACACAGTATTTTTGTTATGGCTTTGCTGGCATTACTTCATTTTATGTTGTGTTTTAGAATACTTTGTATCTTTCACGTTATGTTGTGCCTTATGACATTGTATTTTTGTTATGGCTTTGTTGGCATTACTTGATTTTATGTTGTGTCTTAGGATACTTTGTATCTTTCACGTTTTTATGTTGTGCCTTACACTTTATTTTTGTTAAAGCGGAGGCCCACCCTAAAATGGACCTCCGCTCATCGGAATCCCCCCCCCCCTCCGGCGCCACAATCGGCACCTTTCAGGGGGGAGGGGGGTGCAGTTACCTGGATAATCCAGGTAACTGCACCCACTTCCGGGCTAGCTCTCTGCGGAACGGGGCGTACGTTACGCCCCCGTTCCACAAGCGCCCGCCCCCTTCAGCAAGTGCCCCGCTGCCTGCTGGGAAACACACAGCTCCCAGAGGCAGCGGGGACCGTCCGGATTGCGCCGTGCGGCTCGCGCATGCGCAGTAGGGAACCGGGAAATGAAGCCGAAAGGCTCCATTTCCTGATTCCCATACCCAAGATGGCGGCGGGACCCGGCAGCCGAGCGAGCGATCGGCTTCGGGTGCCGACATCGCGGGCGCGCTGGACAGGTAAGTGTCACTATTTAAAAGTCAGCAGCTGCAGTATTTGTAGCTGCTGGCTTTAAAAAAAAAAAAAAAAAAAAAAACGCGGAGTCCCGGTGGACTCCCGCTTTAAGGCTTTGTTGGCATTATTCCATTTTTATGGGGTCAAGAGTGGAAGCTGAGCTCGACTCGCAATTACTTTTTCTTTAGGTTTATTAAAAGGATACAGACAGAGTGCAACCTTATACAGATACAGGAAAGAGACCAGAATATCAGCGAGTTCCAAAACCATATCCATCAAACATCAAAAGGAGGAGGGAGTAACAGATGTAGAACAAGCAGTATGAGTGGATGCTGAACTAGGACTCCAAAACAACATACTCTAATCCTGCGTACACACAATCGGACATTCCGACAACAAAATCCATGGATTTTTTTCCGACGGATGTCGGCTCAAACTTGTCTTGCACACACACGGTCACACAAAGGTGGTCGGAAATTTCGAACGTCAAGAATGCGGTGACGTACAACACGTACGACGGGCCAAGAAAAATGAAGTTCAATAGCCAGTGCGGCTCTTCTGCTTGATTCCCGAGCATGCATGGAATTTTGTGCGTCGGAATTGTGTACAAACGATGGGAATTTCCAACAACGAATTTTGTTGTCGGAAAATTTGAGAACCAGATGGAGCCTACACACAGTTGGAGTTTCCGACAAAGAGCTTCCATCAAACATTTTACGTCGGAAAATCCAACCAGCTCCATAGCTCTGGAGAGGCGGCTTCCACACGGCAAGGCTTCCCTCAATGGGCACCCAGCTTGGACCATTGCAGAATCTCTAGCAATGAAATATTCATCCCTTGATCAATCTTTTAAAGTGGTTGTAAACCCTTACAACACACTTTGACCTACAGGTAAGCCTAGATTAAAGCTTACCTGTAGGTCCAAGAAATATCTCCTAAACCTACACGGTTTAGGAAATATTTGTCGAAAGACAGGCACCGCTGTCTACGGCGTATGCGCAGTAGATAGCGGCACGCAGGCGCACTGAGCGTGCCACGGTCAACGGCGATATGCCACGAGTGGTGTCTCCCATGCGCGGGAGTGATGTCATCGCGGCTTCGCCGAATGACAGCGGCGGAGCAGTGAGACCCACGAGAAGATGGATGCGCCGGACTACAGGGGACAGCGGTGACTTCGCTGGCTCCTGTGTCAGGTAAGTGACACATATTGGACTACAATGCGATGTACAGTAGTCCATTATGCTTTACCTTTGCAGGGAATCAAAGAGGAAGTAAGGGTTTACTTCCTCTTTAAACACTTCCCGATCGACCACCCACAACGTACGAGCGCCCAGTGTGGGCAAAGCGACATACTTGCACGCACATGCGCCTCCCCCCCAGCACCCGCTGTTATTGTACACAGTGGAAGCCCGTCAACAAGTCCCAGCCAATGGTTCACAGCCTGGAACAGCCGATCAGTTGTGTCCATTCACAGCCCAGAGCTCTGTGTTGGTAAACAACACAGAGCTACAGAGGGAGCGATCTATCAGTTTGCTTTGCAGGGATGAGAAACAGAGATCTAGTAGTAATAGCAGGGCACTGTACACATATTACACATAGTTAGGCACATATTTAAAAGCTTGATCTCTGTAGATGCCAAGCCCTTCCCAGCCAGTGTCATTAGTACAGTGACAGTGTATAGCATCACTGATAATTAGTATTAATTAAATTAGTGTCACTGGTGATGTCAGGGGCAGTTAGTCAGTTTCCTCCAGCGTCAGATTGACCACTGCACTACCACAGTCCCATTATAAGGCACTGATCACGGCCATTAGTAGTATAAAGAAAAAAATAAATACAATTTCAGTATATATATATCCGATAGCTTGTAGACGCTATAATTTTCGTGCAAACCGATAAATATACACTTATTGGAATGTTTTAAACGAAGACATGTAGCACAATGCATTTTGGCCAAAATTTATGAAAAAAAAAATTTTTTTATTTTTTTTATTTTTTTTTCAAAGTGTCGCCTATGGGGATTTTTAAGTACCAAAGTTTGGCACCATTCCACGAGCGTGTGCAATTTTGAAGCGTGACATGTTAGGGATCCATTTACTCAGCGTAACTTCATCTTTCACATTATGTAAAAAAAAAGAAAAAAAAAAATTGGGGTAACTTTACTGTTTTTTTTTTTTTTAAAGCACAAAACTGTTTTTTTTCTCCCGAAAAAAGGCGCTTGAAACATTGCTGCACAAATACCGTGTGAGATAAAAAGTTACAAAGACTGCCATTGTATTCTCTAGGCTCTTTGCTTAAAAAAAACAATAACATTTATAATGTTTGGGGGTCCCATGTAATTTTCTGGCAAAAAAAAACAAAAAAAGAGTTGATTTTTACATGTAGGAGAGAAATGTCAGAATTGTCCTGGGGGGCAAGGGGTTAAACAAGCTATTAGCAGACTTCAGCACTTTCTGAAGCCTGTCAAAAGCCTGCTTAAAGTAGTAGTCAGCACTCCTATCAGATCTGTGTTCAGCATTTACAGACTGGAGCTATATGGCACTTTAAAAGCTTCAACAAAAGCTACTGGCCTCTACGTAATCCCCTCGTTCCCAAGGATCGGATTTTCTGACAACTTTGTGCGACCGGGTGTACGCAAGACAAGTTTCGCCCAAAATCTGTCTGAAAAAAATCTGATGGATTTTGTGGTCGGAATGTGATTGGAGCTGAAAATGGATATCAAATTCGGACCAACAGATGGTGTTCCCCGCATACTTTGCATTGCTCACAAATGAAATATTCAACCCTAGTGGATCGATCCCAACAGATTCCAACCTCCGGCTGTGCCAGAATCAGACACGTAGATTCCATTTTACCTCTGAAAATGCTAATATGTCACCCCCCACCCCCCCCCCCCCCCGCCCCCTTTAAAAGCAAGCCAGATGTGGGCATCGAGGCCATTGACCTCTGGCATCATTTGCAATAAAAATAAAATTAATTCCTGGTAGATGGACTCTTTAACAGATTTTAAACCCCTCTCTACCAGAATCAGGCCAGCCAGGAGATTTCCATTCACACTTGTAAATCCTAATATGAGCCCTTTTCCTGAATTTTAATCAACCCAAGAGCAGACACTGAAAGTTCCCCCCACATAGCGAGGTGGCCGGTCAGTTGGATGTTAAGCTCTGGCATACATGTAATAAAATATTCACCACCGTTGGATATACCCTTTAACCAGGGGTGTTGCTAGGTCTACAAAAGATCTGGGGCTAGAGCCCATAGCAGCGTAGTAAAGAAAGTCATATGCTTGGGCGGGCGTACACATGTATATTGTGTGTGTGTCCCCAGTGAGCCTCCCCCCTTAAATCAGGGTCCCCAGAGAACCTCTCCCCTTTAAATCAGGGTCCCCAGAGAACCTCTCCCCTTTAAATCAGGGTCCCCAGAGAACCTCCCCCCTTAACTCAGGGTCCCCAGAGAACCTCCCCCCTTTAAATCAGGGTCCCCAGAGAACCTCCCCCCTTTAAATCAGGGTCCCCAGAGAACCTCCCCCCTTTAAATCAGGGTCCCCAGAGAACCTCCCCCCTTAACTCAGGGTCCCCAGAGAACCTCCCCCCTTAAATCAGGGTCCCCAGAGAACCTCCCCCCTTTAAATCAGGGTCCCCAGAGAACCTCCCCCCCTTAAATCAGGCTCCCAGAGAACCTCCCCCCCTTAAATCAGGCTCCCAGAGAACCTCCCCCCCTTAAATCAGGCTCCCAGAGAACCTTCCCCCCTTAAATCAGGGTCCCCCAGAGGGCCTCCCCCTTAAATCAGGGTCCCCAGAAAGCCCCCCTTAAATCAGGGTCCCCAGAAAGCCCCCCTTCAATAAGGGTCCCCAGAGAGCCTCCCCCTTTTAAATCAGGGTCCCCAGAGAACCTCCCCCCCTTAAATCAGGGTCCCCAGAGAGCCCCTCACTTACATCAGGGTTCCCAGAGAGCCCCTCACTTACATCAGGGTCCCCAGAGAGCCCCTCACTTACATCAGGGTCCCCATAGAACCTCCCTCCCTTAAATCAGGGTCCCCAGAGAGCCCCTCACTTACATCAGGGTCCCCAGAGAGCCCCCCTTCAATAAGGGTCCCCAGAGAGCCTCCCCCCTTTAAATCAGGGTCCCCAGAGAGCCTCCCCCCTTTAAATAAGGGTCCCCAGAGAACCTCCCCCCCTTAAATCAGGGTCCCCAGAGAACCTCCCCCCCTTAAATCAGGGTCCCCAGAGAACCGCCCCTCACTTACATCAGGGTCCCCAGAGAGCCCCTCACTTACATCAGGGTCCCCAGAGAGCCCCCCTTCAATAAGGGTCCCCAGAGAGCCTCCCCCCTTTAAATCAGGGTCCCCAGAGAGCCTCCCCCCTTTAAATCAGGGTCCCCAGAGAACCTCCCCCCCTTAAATCAGGGTCCCCAGAGAACCTCCCCCCCTTAAATCAGGGTCCCCAGAGAACCGCCCCTCACTTACATCAGGGTCCCCAGAGAACCGCCCCTCACTTACATCAGGGTCCCCAGAGAGCCCCTCACTTACATCAGGGTCCCCAGAGAGCCCCTCACTTACATCAGGGTCCCCAGAGAACCTCCCCCCCTTAAATCAGGGTCCCCAGAGAACCGCCCCTCACTTACATCAGGGTCCCCAGAGAGCCCCTCACTTACATCAGGGTCCCCAGAGAGCCCCTCACTTACATCAGGGTCCCCAGAGAACCTCTCCCCCTTAAATCAGGGTCCCCAGAGAGCCTCCCCTCCCCTTGGGGACCCCTGCAGAGACTCTGGCTATAGCCCCAAAAGCCACCCCCTAGCGACACCACTGCCTTTAACGGATCCCGATCCCCTGGTGTGCCAGAATCAAGTCAAGAGATACCAATTTGCCCCCACAAATCCTAATATGTCCTTGTTCCCACCAATCAGTTAAGCCAAGATCGGGGCATCAAGGAGAACCCCACGCACTGTGAGGAGGTCGGTTGGGTGGTCATTGAACTGTGGCCCTGCTTGCAATAAAAGTATTTATTCCCAGTGGATGGACCCTTTAAAAGATTCTCAGAGCAAGGGAATGTCACCACCAGCACACTACGGATCTCCAGAACAAGTCCAAAGCTTTTATTCACTGATCACATAATTAAACCAGGGTCCCGTTTCGGAGACTCGCAGGACCTCTTCATAGGGTTGCCACCTCATCCCCTTAAAACCAAAAATATTAATTACACAGGTTTGGGGGGCTAATTTAATGCAGGTAAGGCACTAAGCAAGTTTAATTACCACCTTAATCAGCCACGCAACCTGTGTAATTAATATGTGTTCGGTTTTAAAGGGATGAGGGTCATCGAATAAAAGCAGCCGGCAACTCCATACCATCAAGCGTATTTATTTTCAAGCCTTCACAGGGAGTACAGTCAGCAGCAAGTGCCGTGAACAAGGCTTATCACCAAAATTAGCCTGCTGCTGACTGTACTCACTGTGAAGGCTTGAAAATAGATACGCTTGATGGTATGGAGTTTCTGGCTGCTTTTATTCGATGACCGTTTGTCTATTGGTGTGTGGGAGGACACCTCGTCTTGGACACCCTGACTGCAAACTTCCAAAGTAAAGACTTTGTTTCCCACTGCTCTGAGCCATACAATCTTTGATCAAATCTTTAAAGGGATGAGGTGGTATGTACCTGATGAATGGGTCCTACGAGGCTCCGAAACCTTGCTTATATTTCAGTGATGCGATCGCTGAATAGTATGTTTGAATCTCTTTAATCGATGCTAACCCCTGCTGTGCCAGAATCAGGCAATCCAGGAGATTCCAATTTGCACCTGCAAATCCTAATACGTCCCTTTTCTCACCAATCGATCAAGCCGAGAGTGGATATCAAGAGCTCACCATGGGCTGTCAGGTGGATGGTGGGCTCTGGCAGTGCTCACACTGAAATATTTACCCCCAGGTGGATCGACCCTTCAACAGGATTTTAACCCCTGCTGTGTAAGAATCAGGTAAGCCAGGAGATTACATTTCCAACCTGCATATCCTAATATGTCACGTTAACCCCTTTAATTAAAGCCAAAAGTGGACATCAAGAGCTTCCCACACACTGTGAGAAGGTGGGTCAGGTGGATGGTGGGCTCTGGCATTTCTCACAATGAAATATTCACCCCAGGCAGATCAACCCCTTTACCAGATTTTAACCCCTGCTGTGCCAGAATCAAGCAAGGTGGGAGAATTTGATTGACAGATGCAAACTCTAATATGTCCCTTTCTTATAGAGGTGCGAATTGCACTGGAGTCCTGTGCGTCTTTTTTGAGGTCTGTTTCAGGTCCGAATTCAGCCCAAAATCCTGCCGTGAGCCATTGCGATCTCTATTGCGAGCCCAGCCTCAGGGTCCATTTATAAAGCGGGGAATGTGACTTTCACCAAACGTTCCTCGGTAGGTTCTAACCCAGTGATACTCAACCAGGGTTCCTCCAGAGGTTGTAGGGGTTCCTTCAGCATTGGGTAATTTCTGCCTTTCAGATAAGTTCCCACTCACACCATTGATCCTTTTATCTATCTGTAGGGAGGTAATTCTTCCCAATGACCACAAGTGTAAGGACCGTTCTTCCCACTGACCATCACACTAATATATCATGAGTTGTAGATTTCACATTTTTAGCAGGGGTTCCCCCGAGACCGGAGAACTATTTCAAGGGTTCCTCTGTGTTGAAAAGGCTGTTCTAACCAAATCAGGAGAACCGGGATCTTACAATTCATAGACGTGAACCCCAATATGACCCTTCCCCAAGAGATCTGCGAGAAGCTCAGTCAGGTGGATATTGGGATCCGGCATGATGAAATATTCAACCCCCAGTGGAGGGACCCTTTAACAGATTTTACCCCTGCCCCGCCCCGCTGTGCCAGAATCAGACAAGGTGGGATATTTCGATTCGCAGATGCAAACTCAAAGGGTCTTTCATCAAACATTCCCTGGTAGATTCTTAAGCTGGATACACACTATACAACTTTTCTTGTTCGATTTGCCTTCAACTATGTAGTAGAAGGGCTCACCTGATTGCTTACAAATTGAAAGTGTTTAGGTGTGACCTCATATTATATGGTTTTGGTAAATCCTAAAGAAAATTATATTGTGTGTATCCAGCTTAACCCTGCTCTGCCAATATCAGGTGAGCCAGGATATTACAATTTATAGATGCGAACCCCAATATCGGCTCCCCCCCCCTTATGATCAAGCTGAGATGGGGGCATTGAGAGCTCCCCAAACGGTTGGTCATGGCGTTGCCCATGATGAAATATTCACCCCGGTGGATGGATCCTTTAAAATATTTTACACTCTCTCTTTTCTGCCCCCCCCCGGTGCCAGAATCACAAAAGGTGGGATATTCTGATCCACAGGTGCAAACCCAAAAAGGTTTATTTATAAAGCAGTAAAAGTGATTTTCACCAAAGATTCTTAGGCTGCTTTCACACTGGGGCGGGAGCGGCGTCGGCGGTAAAGCGCCGCTATTTTTAGCGGCGCTTTACCGTCGTTTTAGCGGCGGTCTGTGGGCGCTAGCGGGGTGGTTTTAACCTCCGCTAGCGGCCGAAAAAGGGTTAAAACCGCCCGCAAAGCGCCGCTGCAGCGGCGCTATGCCGGCGGTATTGCCGCGCTGTCCCATTGATTTTTTCCTCTTTTAGGCTGCTTTCACACTGGGGTGGTTTTCAGGCGTTACAGCGCTAAAAATAGCGCCTGTGTAGCGCCTGAAAAAAAACGGCCCCTTTCACTCCAGTGTGAAAGCCGGAGGGCTTTCACACTGAAGCGGTGCGCTGGCAGGACAGTGGAAAAAGTCCTGCTAGCCGCATCTTTGGAGCGGTGAAGGAGGACACTGTCCCTCCGGGCTTTCACACTGGAGTGAAAGGGGCCGGTTTTTTTCAGGCGCTACACAGGCGCTATTTTTAGCGCTGTAACGCCTGAAAACCACCCCAGTGTGAAAGCAGCCTAAAAGAGGAAAAAAAAAATGACACCCTGCAAGACAAAGGCATAATGAGCTAGTATGCATAGAATACTAGCTCATTATTAATTACTTACCTGAGATGGAAGCCCCCCGAAGCGACCCTCGTTCTCCTCCTCCTCCGACGCCATCTATCTCGGAGACGTCACTCCGATGACGTCACTCCCGCGCATGCGCGCTGGTGACGCCACTAACGGCATGATCGCCTTTAGGAACGGCACGCTCAGTGTGCCTCATGTCTACCGCGCACGCGCCGTAGATATCGGTGCCGCTTTTTCTGCAAATATCTCCTAAACCTTTTAGGTTTTGGAGATATTTCTTGCACCTACAGGTAAGCCTTAATCTAAGCTTACCCGTAGGTTAAAAAGTGGTTGTAATGGGTTTACAACCACTTTAAGCTCGATATACACTATACAACTTTTGTTGTTCCTTTTCCTTAAAGCTGGCCATACACCTATAGATTAAAAAAGCGGGAGATTACTCCATCCACACAGTTTAGTGAACATGGAGAATTCTGTTGCACTTTTTCCATCTAACCATAGAAAATCTGCCGATAATCTATAGGTGTACGGCCAGCTTTAGATTTACCTTCAAATTTGTAGTAGAAGGGCTCGTCTGATTGCATACAAATTGAAAGTGTTTTAGGTGTGAGTAGGTTTTGGCAAATCTAAAGAAAACTGTATACAGGCATACCCCAAGTACACAATTGGGGGGGGGTTATTTACGAAAGGCAAATCCACTTTGCACTACAAGTGCAGTCTCTGTAAATCTGAGGGGGTAGATCTGAAATCAGGGGAAGCTCTGCTGATTTTATCATCCAATCATGTGCAAGCTAAAATGCTATTTTTTTTATTTTCCTTGTATGTCCCCCTCGGATCTACAGCGACTTTACTTCCAAGTGCACTTGTAGTGCAAAGTGGATTTGCCTTTCAATGCCAATGAGACCAGAGCATGTATGTAATACGTAAATGTACTTAAAGTAAAGCAATACCCTTTTTGCTTCTCAATGCATGTACTGCATTGCAATAGTTAATTTACAGGCATAACTGATTACCTAGGCAAGCTGGCCAACCCCAAAATCTGATAAACTGGGAGCAGAGCCGTGTCAAGCTGACCAAGATTTCCCATAGACACCAATGTGTCCGTAAAGCGGGATATGCCTGTAGCCAAAATCAGGTGAGCCGAGATATTCCAATTTATAAATGTGGTCCCCTCCCCCCCCCATAGAGACGGGGCATTGTGCGCTCCCCAAACACCGTGAGAAGCTCAGGCAGGTGGGTATTGAGCTCTGGCATTACTCATGATGAAATATTCACCACCGATGGATGGACCCTTTAAAAGATTTTTAACCCCCTGGTGCCAGAATCAGACAAGGTGGGGTATTCCGATTCACACATACAAACCCAAAGGGTCTATTTATAAAGCAGTGAATGTGACTTTCACCAAAACATTCCCTGGCAGAGAATCAGTCACTCATCCAAAACACACATACCTGGAAGATTCACCTGCAGAGAATATGAGAACAGATCTGGAGCCAGGACCAGCAGTAATCCTGTCCCTGATCAGTCCTCACCGGGCAGCTGTGCTTGATCTCACAGTCCCAGCTGGTCCCCATCCAGGAGACGTGCTGCCCTGCACCCACCCCCCCCCCCATTACTGACAGCAGTACATACTGACACGGAACACTTACCTTGAGGTTGTCAAGCGTTGACTATACAAGTTCGCTGTGACAGGAGAGCATCGTACAGCAGGAGGAGGAGGAGGAGGGAGAGGAAGGGGGAGGGGAACCAACACTCAGCCGCCTCTAGAACATTGCACTTCTTTTTTTATCTATATTTCTGGTGTTCGGTGAACATACATATTGGGGGGTTGATTTACTAAAACTGGAGGGTGCAAAATCTGGTGCAGCTGTGCACAGTAGCCAATCAGCTTCTAACTTCAGCTTGTTCTATTAAGCTTTGACAAAAAAAAAAAAAACAATAAAACCTGGAAGCTGATTGGTCTCTATACCGGAGAGTGCAAAATCTGGTACAGCTCGGCATAGAGACTAGGGATGAGCTCAGGCGTGTTCGCATGGAAGTCGGCGCAGCGCTGCGCTAATCACAGGCAGTGAGACATTGCCCCCTGATGCGCGGCTGCAGAGATCGGGAAATGTCTCACTGCCTGTGATTAGCGCAGCGCTGCGCCGACTTCCTGGCGGGTTCTGCACGTGTTCCATGCGAACACGCCTGAGCTCATCCCTAGTCTCTATGCAGAGCTGCACCAGATTTTGCACTCTCCGTGTGTTTATTGATTATTCATTTGCAGAACTATTTGCTCTGTGAAGCTGCATGTACATTCGTTCTGTGTGAATTAACCAGCATTTGCCTCTTCTTTTTTATTTTTTTCTTGTACAATGTATAAAGCTGTGGCTGTGCGCCAATGAGGGGAAATCAAACGTATCTCCTGTTCTGATCGAATGTCCATAGGGTATTTCCTCTAGACTAGATTTTAGGTACAATCTAGTTTTGTAACCTGACCCAAAAGATTCCTATGCGCTCACCTCTATAATTGTGAGTATATAAATGATATAGCAACAAGAGCTTGGGGAGAATGAGATCAGTAGCAGCAGCAACGGTGGTGGGGGAGAATAGGATCAGTGGTGGTTGGTGGGGGGATGGGATCAGTGGAAGGGGTGATGGTTGTGGGGGAGATGGGGTAAGTGCAAATGGTGGTGGTGGGGGGTGGGATCAGTGGCAGTGTTGGAGGGGATGGGATCAGTCAGAGACAACAGTGGTGGTGGGGGGGATGGGACCAGTGGCAGTGATGATGGTGGTGGGGGATGGGACCAGTGGCAGTGATAATGGTGGTGGGGGATGGGACCAGTGCCAGTAGTAATGGTGGTGGGGGATGGGACCAGTGGTAATGGTGGTGGTGGGGATGGGATCAATGGCAGTGGTAACGGTGGTGGGGGATGGGACCAGTGGCAGTGGTAATGGTGGTGGGACATGGGACCAGTGGCAGTAGTAATGGTGGTGGTGGGGGATGGGACCAGTGGCAGTAGTAGTGGTCGGGGATGGGACCAGTGGCAGTGGTAATGGTGGTGATGGGGATGGGATCAATGGCAGTGGTGATGGTGGTGGGGATGGGACCAGTGGCAGTGGTGATGGTGGTGGGGGATGAGACCAGTGGCAGTGGTAATGATGGGGGTGGGATCAGTGGCGGTGGTGATAGGGAGGGGATCAGTGGCAGTGGTGGTCAGGGGATGTGATCAGGTAAAGGCAGCAGTGGTTGTGGGGGGGGGTGGGACCAGTGGCAGTGGTGATGGTGGCGAGGAGATGGGATCAGTGACAGTGGTGATGATGGTTGGGGGGATGTGATCAGGCAGAGGCAGCAGTGCTGGTGGGGGGGTCAGTGGCAGTGGTGATGGTGGTGGAGGAGGGGATCAGTGGCAGTGGTGATGGGATCAGTGGCACTGGTGATGGTGGTGGGGGGATGGGGACAGTGGTGGTAGGGGGATGGGATCAGGCAGAGGCGGTGGTGGTGAGGGGATGGAACCAGTGGTAGTGGTAATGGTGGTGGGGGATGGGAATGGTGGTGGGGGGTGTAATCAGACAGAGGCAGCAGTGGTGGTAGGGGGTGGGATCAGTGGCAATGGTGGTGAGGGAGGGAATCAGCGGGGACCAGAGAGAAAGGAAGATCAGCAGACCAGAGGATCAGCAGAGCTGGGGGTTACTAATGAGTGGGGGATCAGCAGAGCTGGAGGTTGATACTGAGCAGGGAATCAGCAGAGCTGGGAGTACTACTGTGGGGATCAGCAGAGCTGGAGGTTACTACTAAGCAGGGGATCAGCAGAGCTGGGGGTTACTGCTGAGTTGGAGAATCAGCAGAACTGGGGCTTGCTTCTGAGTGGGGGATCAGTAGAGCTGGGGGTACTACTGAGTTGGGCATCAGCAGAGCTGGGGGTACTACTGCACATGTGATCTGCTGAATGAGGCAACTAATAAGCTGGGGATCTGCTGAAAAAGGGTACTAATAAGCTGGGAATCTGCTGAACAGGGGATAGTACTGAGAGTACTGAGCAGGGGATCAGCAGAGCTGGGGGTTACTACTGAGTGGGGATCAACAGAGGTGGGGGTTTCTACTGAGTGGGGGATCAGCAGCACTGGGGGTTTCTACTGAGTGGGGGATCAGCGGCACTGGGGGTTTCTACTAAGTGGGAGATCAGCGGCACTGGGGGTTTCTACTGAGTGGGGGATCAGCGGCACTGGGGGTTTCTACTGAGTGGGGGATCAGCAGCACTGGGGATTTCTACTGAGTGGGAGATCAGCGGTACTGGTGGTTTCTACTGAGTGGGAGATCAGCGGCACTGGGGGTTTCTACTGAGTGGGAGATCAGCGGCACTGGGGGTTTCTACTGAGTGGGAGATCAGCGGCACTGGGGGTTTCTACTGAGTGGGAGATCAGCAGAGCTGGGGTTTCTACTGGGTGGGGATCAGAAAAGCTGGGGGTTACTACTGATCGGGGATCAGCAGAGCTGGGGGTTACTACTGATCAGCGATCATCAGAGCTGCGGGTACTACTGAGTGGGGCATCAGCAAAGCTGTGGGTACTACTGCACATGGGATCTGCTGAATGAGGCTACTAATAAGCTGGAGATCTGCTGAAAGAGGGTACTAATAAGCTTGGAATCTGCTGAACAGGGGTTAGTACTGAGCAGGGGATCAGCAGAGCTGGGGGTTACTACTGAGTGGGGATCAGCAGAGCTGGCGGTTGCTACTGAGTGGGGGTTCAGCAGAGCTGGGGGTTTCTACTGAGTAGGGGATCAGCGGAACTGGGGGTTTCTACTGAGTGTAAAAAGGGAAAACACTGCGCTATAATTTGTGAAAAAATGGCCACAACGGCCACAACAGCAGCCAACACCAAAAACAAACAAAGTTCAACAGGTAAAATAAAAAATATAGTGTAGCGCTTCAATAATAAGTGTAATCAACACAAATTCTATAAAGATAATAGTAGCAAAACAGAGATCACACAGAACCAAATGCCTAGAAATCAAAGTCCAACATAAAACAGTCATTCAACTGTGTTGATGGCGTAGAAGTGACCAAACCGTCACCTAGAAGGACAATGATGTACTGGACGAATGAGTTCATGCGGGTAAACTTGATTGTAAGCATCAAACTGAAAAGTGAATAAATACTTCTTACCGGAACGGTTGGACTCACACAGTCATATGACGGTTGAGTCTAGAAGGCTTGGGGTCACACTCTGGGACCAAAGACTGTAAGGAGAGAGGTCAGTTGGGCTGGTGCAGAAACTCCTGACGGTTGTAGGCTCGAAGGTGGATCCTTTCAGATGAAACCTCAAAGGTCAAGCCCAGACGCAGCTCACTGTACCAACAATCCTGCCACCCCCGAATGGAGAGGGAGGTACTCGTAGAATTTTACACCAAGGCAACGGAGAGGGGAAAAAAGAAAAAAAGGCTCCACATGGTGCGGGTCAAACAATATAAAAAAGTTGATTTATTAAAGTCAAAAAGATAATAAATTGACTTAGTGATCACATAAAAAGCAAAATGAACTAAAAGCAATGTGGGGTACCAACAGCTCGCCCGACGCGTTTCGACATATGTGTCTTCAACTGGGGCATGTTGGAACCCACCACATTGCTAACAAATATATAGAGAATGAGGAAGAGGTCACGCCTAACAAGAGGCGGGGCATCCAATCTCAAACAGTCTCTTAAAGCTACAGTGTACAATTTGATCAAACCAAAGTCTACCAATTCAAACACTATAAACAGATACAAATAACATCCAAAAATGTCATTCATGCAGACTATTAGATAAGTATTAATGACAATAAAATCTAAAATAAAAAATACATAAAAAGTAAGTCACCATACTCACTCGTGAGTAGCACTAAATAAACTGCATTGTTCACTGCCTAATCATATATATAAATACAGCATGATTCAATTCAATTGTAAAACATATGCAGAGAACACATCAAGTACCAATACATAAAAATCAGACCTGCGTTGTTAGTTATACATTAAATATATTAGACCTTTGCAAAAAGCTGCCAGTTTGCATTTAGATTGTTCACAGCCTAATCAGATTTGTGAATTGCAATCCCAATGTACACACAAAGCACCTATAGAAAAAACATCCAATTCTAACACATACTATCAGACCTGCACTATCGATTGTACAGCGACTACACTATACTGTCCCAAGGGCGGACTGGTTTGTCTATATTAAAACAAAAATAGAGCTGTAACGTTCTCAGTGATAGTGTCTAATAAGGATCTATCATAATGTGATTTGGATGTCTCTTACTTGTTGTGCCAACAATTCATAACCTGGA
Source organism: Lithobates pipiens (assembly GCF_037356315.1). Lineage (NCBI taxonomy): Eukaryota > Metazoa > Chordata > Amphibia > Anura > Ranidae > Lithobates > Lithobates pipiens. The sequence continues at coordinate 29,597,616 of NW_027507784.1, read as the reverse complement.
AATGTGCATGAGTGCTCATGATGTTACTGCATACATGATGATCAGTTTCATACAGTTCAGATCGAGTGAACTGAAGTGTCATGACATGTAGTGACACAGAGATGGCTAAACCAGTCACTCAATGTGTGTGTCATGTGACTGAATATGGGAGTGGTTAGAAAAGACTCAAGTCTAAGAGTAAAGCCGTATATATCCAAATGTCATCAGGCAAAACCATAAGGAGGAGGTGTCCTGCAAAACATAGCGCCAGCCCACTCATCGTTATGCGTTCCACTCTGCGGGCCACAACGAACATCGTAAGCGCTCATAGGTACACAGGGACGAGACAGGGCGTGCATACAAGAGCATCAACGACTGGATGCTCATGTGAAAAAACAAAAAACAGGAAGGGGGCGTGTAAGCGTCACGCTGTGTATATGTTCACAGCAGTGTAAGAAAGGGGGAGGCATTTAGATCTGGCGCCAATTTTGCACATGGAAAACGTCACACGCCGATGGGCGTGGACGATAGCAAAAGGGCCAATCCAAAAGTCTATCGTTCTGCGCATGCACAGTGACTAATGACGTAATTACGTCATGTCATGCGCAGTGATAAACCGAAGGTGGATATCACAAGGCAATTGCGGGGAATATAAAAGACGTGTCAATGTCACGTCACGTCCAATATTAGAACCCGGCGTAACCATGGCAACCACAGACGCGTCATCGCATCTGAGGATGCCACAAGTACAAAAAATGCAAGAAAAGAAACAAAAGGAAAAAACGGAATGTCGCTACATCATCTGAATGTGCATCTTACCCTGGACATTTTTACCAAAACTAGCCAAAGGTTGTGTGAAATGAAAGAGATATGGAGTAATCATGTGGGTCAGATGTAATGCTTGCAAATTGCACACATATTAACCTAAAAAATATATATATATTCTGAGGTATCTGAGACTAAAAAAGGCAATGAGATATGATAGATAAGACATATTTTCAACTCATGCCCGAAGTAAGGCTAAACTTAAAAATGAGAATGTAAGGGGCAATCCGTCCCAGATTCCACATGATCTAAAGAAGTGCATAATAAATGCACATATCCGGAATGTGAGAGGGATGTGAAAGGAAACCCGTCGCACCTAATCTGGAAAAAACATAATAAATGTATATATCCAGAATGTGAGAGGAAATCTGTCCCAGACTACGCATCATCTGGAAAAATGCATAATAGATGCATGTATCCAGATTCTAATGGTAATCTGGGAGAGGAATATGTGAAGGAAAAAATATGAGGAGAACGCATGATCCATGCGGTGCATAGGGCGATGTGTCACAAAGAACACAAATTAAGTGATGAAATGAAAAGTGAAAAGTGAAGTGTCCGGTAGATGGACAGTATGTACGTTGGTGTGTAAAACCAAGAAAGAAAGGTGAACAGAATAGATAAAAATAAAATACTAGTGATCCGTAATGAGATAAATTAGGCCTGATTAATAAAGCTATTGATGTCCCAATCTGTGTTCATGCCAAAAGGGGTGTAGCACCTCAACTCATAAATCCAAAATGTCTCGAGGCGCGAGACCCCCCTCAAGCATGAATCTCCTCTCCAGTTTGGGACGAATTTATCAATAATTTGAAAACAAGTGCCCGTAGGGTCTCTATTATGTTTTTCAAGGTAGTGTCTCGGAACGGGGTGTTTATCACACCCTTTTTTGATTTTACTAAGATGTTCGTTGACTCGTATGGAGAAGTTACGAATAGTACGGCCAACATATTGTTGGTTGCAAGGACAGGTAATCAAGTAAACAATATACCTCGTGACACAAGTGGTAAAGTGTTTCATAGGGTATCTGCGTGCAGTAGATGAAGAAGTAAAGGAGTCACTTTTCCCCTTACCCAACTTATTATGTAGACAAACGTTGCATTTTCTGCAGGGAAAATAACCCTTACTCTGGGGGAAGAATTGTATCGATTTAGGGATGTCTATTACATTAGGAGCGATATCATTTTGTATGGATCGAGCTCCTCTGTAAATAGTACCAGCTTTATCTGGAATCGTCCCGCCCAAAACTTTGTCGCTTTGTAGTACCTTCCAATGCCTATTAATAATTCTCTTTATGTCATTGTGTTGGGTGGAGAAAGTTGTAAAGAACGACCATTTATATTTGTCACTGGTTACTGTTTTAACTTTTTTTTGTATAAGAGAGGCCCTGTCGATATGCAAAGCTGCTTGGATCTCAACATCAAGAGTATGTGGGTCATATCCTTTGTCCTGAAACCTCCTACGTATGGTGTAAGATTGAGAAATGTAGTCACTAACATTCGTGCAGTTGCGCCTGAGCCTGAGAAACTGACTGCGTGGGATGGAATTAAGCCATTGGCGATGATGGCAGCTGTCAACGGGAATGTACCCATTCCGATCCGTTGGTTTGAAGAAAGTCTTCAGGACCAGGCGTCTCTGCACTACTGTAACCTCCAAATCAAGAAAATGAATGTTAGTTGCACTAGCCTCAAAAGTCAGCTGAATGCCGCGGTCATTGGCATTAAGGGTTGCCATGAAAGAGTCAAGAGAGGGCCGACTGCCCCTCCATAGGAGGAGGATGTCGTCTATATACCTGGCCCATAGCACCAATTCTGGCCTGTTAAGGGCATAGACGACATCCTCCTCCCATTGGGCCATAAACAAGTTGGCCAAGCTGGGTGCATATTTGGCCCCCATGGCAACCCCTCTGTTTTGGGTGTAAAAAGTGCCCTGAAACCAGAAATAATTATGGGACATAGCGAACTCTAATAGCTGCATAAGAAAATTCCTGTGTATCACCGGAAGTGTAGAGTCCCTAGAAAGAAATAGTTCAGCAGCTCTCAGGCCTAAATCCTGTGGGATACAAGTGTATAATGCAGAAACGTCTGCTGTAACAAGAATAAGATCATCATGGTACTCAATATTCTCAAGTAATCGAATTGTATCCCCTGTGTCCTGTAAGTAGGAAGGTATATTCCTTACTAAGGGCTGCAAATAGGAATCTATATATTTCCCTATTCGGGAAGTGATAGAATTTATACCACTCACAATAGGGCGACCCGGTGGGTTTACAGAATCCTTATGTATCTTGGGGAGTTGGTATATTGTCGGAATGCGTGGAGCCAATGGGATCATGAATTCTCTTTCTTTCTTATTTAGAATATTCAGAGAAAAACCTTCGTCTACAATCTGTATGAGGGTTTTTTTGTATTTGAGTGTGGGGTCCCCTGGTAGGGGGCTATAAGTGGTAACATCACTCAATAATCTATTCATTTCCCCTATGTATTGAGATTTGTCTAGAACCACTATACCCCCCCCTTTGTCTGCAGGGCGAATGATAAGATTTTTCCTTTCACATAGAGATTTGAGACCCTGTGCTATAGATGGGTCTTGATGTGTCCTTTTTATGGGTAACTTATCTAAATCATTTAAAACGAGATTTTTAAAAACATTAATGGATGGAGGTAAGATGCCTGGATTGAACAAAGATGGATTGCTCAAACCGGAATGTCTAACTGATGTAGAGTGAGAAACTGTATTAGTTACACTAGGAAGTGACAAAAAATGTCTCTGAATATGTAACTTACGGATAAACTTATGCACATCAATAAATGTGTTAAATTTATTAAGTTTTCTAGGTGGGACAAATTTGAGACCCTTATCTAGAATAGATTTTTCACTTGCTGATAATGTTGCTGTGCTTAAATTAAAAATGCCCGCACCTACTGTGTCCTTTTTCTTTTTGTGCTGGATGCGCCTCCCCCCTCTGGTGCCTCGTTTGGTTTTTGGATTCCTCCACGTATGGGGGTATCCCTGTGAAAATCCTGATGATAAGGGGGCCCTGATGAATGGTTACGGTTATATGGGGGTCTAAACGGAGGTTCATCATTATAAGTCATATACGGGGGAGGGTCGCGTTGAGAAAAATGGTCATCATCCCTAAGGGGTAGATACCGATTATAAGTACGAATTGGAGTACTGTGGGGATAATCCTCCCTACTGTGATTATAATTGTCGTCCCTCCGAGTTCTACTATGTTCACGGGGAGTATGTTGATAGCCACCATTGTTATTTCCATGGTGTCTATCTATACCGTAACCCGGATTATTTCTCCCTTTGCCCTTATGCCGAGGTTTGGAGCCTTTCCCTTGGGGGTTAGGGTATTGGACTTGGGCAGGAGATCTGTATACATGGTTATTTGTTCTAGGCGGTCCACTAGGCCTAGGGGGAGGTGGAAGAGGTTCATATATTAACCTTCTTTCCGTCTCCATGGCTTCAGATTGTATAATGTCAGATGGTGGATCGTTGTCTGGTTCTGAACCAATTTTTTTCTGCCAATTAAAGACAGCATTGGATTTATAATCATTAACATCACGATTATATTTTTTTTGTTTTTTAACACGTTGATCTTTTTCCTCTTTCTCCAGATGATTTCTTAGATTGGAGGATAACGTGTTATACTCTGGTGTACCCAATGCTGGTGTGAGTTTTTCTTTGATATCTTTAATTTCTTTGTCAATGAGAGGTAATCTAGCCTGCTTCTTGTCTATCAAGAAGTTTAATAGTTTAATACCCATCTCATTGAAAAAGATGAACCAAGCATCAAACTCCACCTCTCCTTGTTGGGGATGTATGTCCCAACGTAAGCCCCGAGGGACCATTTTCTCTTTAATATATTGTCTCAAGAAGGCAATGTCCCATTGAAGGTGGACTTCAGAGACCATTACGTTCTTGAGTCTGATAAAGAGACCACTAACTTCAGTGTTAGTGGAATTAGGTGTAAACACACCATCGGTATTGAAGGATCTGGAGGTCCTATATTCAAAGATATCCATTTGTGAAAGAAAAACAATATAACTCAGAGCTTGTATAAAAAACAAAAAATGGATAAACCAAAAGAAAGCTGCAGTGGATAATGAGTCACAAAGAAAAATATAAAAAGGGAAAACACTGCGCTATAATTTGTGAAAAAATGGCCACAACGGCCACAACAGCAGCCAACACCAAAAACAAACAAAGTTCAACAGGTAAAATAAAAAATATAGTGTAGCGCTTCAATAATAAGTGTAATCAACACAAATTCTATAAAGATAATAGTAGCAAAACAGAGATCACACAGAACCAAATGCCTAGAAATCAAAGTCCAACATAAAACAGTCATTCAACTGTGTTGATGGCGTAGAAGTGACCAAACCGTCACCTAGAAGGACAATGATGTACTGGACGAATGAGTTCATGCGGGTAAACTTGATTGTAAGCATCAAACTGAAAAGTGAATAAATACTTCTTACCGGAACGGTTGGACTCACACAGTCATATGACGGTTGAGTCTAGAAGGCTTGGGGTCACACTCTGGGACCAAAGACTGTAAGGAGAGAGGTCAGTTGGGCTGGTGCAGAAACTCCTGACGGTTGTAGGCTCGAAGGTGGATCCTTTCAGATGAAACCTCAAAGGTCAAGCCCAGACGCAGCTCACTGTACCAACAATCCTGCCACCCCCGAATGGAGAGGGAGGTACTCGTAGAATTTTACACCAAGGCAACGGAGAGGGGAAAAAAGAAAAAAAGGCTCCACATGGTGCGGGTCAAACAATATAAAAAAGTTGATTTATTAAAGTCAAAAAGATAATAAATTGACTTAGTGATCACATAAAAAGCAAAATGAACTAAAAGCAATGTGGGGTACCAACAGCTCGCCCGACGCGTTTCGACATATGTGTCTTCAACTGGGGCATGTTGGAACCCACCACATTGCTAACAAATATATAGAGAATGAGGAAGAGGTCACGCCTAACAAGAGGCGGGGCATCCAATCTCAAACAGTCTCTTAAAGCTACAGTGTACAATTTGATCAAACCAAAGTCTACCAATTCAAACACTATAAACAGATACAAATAACATCCAAAAATGTCATTCATGCAGACTATTAGATAAGTATTAATGACAATAAAATCTAAAATAAAAAATACATAAAAAGTAAGTCACCATACTCACTCGTGAGTAGCACTAAATAAACTGCATTGTTCACTGCCTAATCATATATATAAATACAGCATGATTCAATTCAATTGTAAAACATATGCAGAGAACACATCAAGTACCAATACATAAAAATCAGACCTGCGTTGTTAGTTATACATTAAATATATTAGACCTTTGCAAAAAGCTGCCAGTTTGCATTTAGATTGTTCACAGCCTTGAAGCGCTACACTATATTTTTTATTTTACCTGTTGAACTTTGTTTGTTTTTGGTGTTGGCTGCTGTTGTGGCCGTTGTGGCCATTTTTTCACAAATTATAGCGCAGTGTTTTCCCTTTTTATATTTTTCTTTGTGACTCATTATCCACTGCAGCTTTCTTTTGGTTTATCCATTTTTTGTTTTTTATACAAGCTCTGAGTTATATTGTTTTTCTTTCACAAATGGATATCTTTGAATATAGGACCTCCAGATCCTTCAATACCGATGGTGTGTTTACACCTAATTCCACTAACACTGAAGTTAGTGGTCTCTTTATCAGACTCAAGAACGTAATGGTCTCTGAAGTCCACCTTCAATGGGACATTGCCTTCTTGAGACAATATATTAAAGAGAAAATGGTCCCTCGGGGCTTACGTTGGGACATACATCCCCAACAAGGAGAGGTGGAGTTTGATGCTTGGTTCATCTTTTTCAATGAGATGGGTATTAAACTATTAAACTTCTTGATAGACAAGAAGCAGGCTAGATTACCTCTCATTGACAAAGAAATTAAAGATATCAAAGAAAAACTCACACCAGCATTGGGTACACCAGAGTATAACACGTTATCCTCCAATCTAAGAAATCATCTGGAGAAAGAGGAAAAAGATCAACGTGTTAAAAAACAAAAAAAATATAATCGTGATGTTAATGATTATAAATCCAATGCTGTCTTTAATTGGCAGAAAAAAATTGGTTCAGAACCAGACAACGATCCACCATCTGACATTATACAATCTGAAGCCATGGAGACGGAAAGAAGGTTAATATATGAACCTCTTCCACCTCCCCCTAGGCCTAGTGGACCGCCTAGAACAAATAACCATGTATACAGATCTCCTGCCCAAGTCCAATACCCTAACCCCCAAGGGAAAGGCTCCAAACCTCGGCATAAGGGCAAAGGGAGAAATAATCCGGGTTACGGTATAGATAGACACCATGGAAATAACAATGGTGGCTATCAACATACTCCCCGTGAACATAGTAGAACTCGGAGGGACGACAATTATAATCACAGTAGGGAGGATTATCCCCACAGTACTCCAATTCGTACTTATAATCGGTATCTACCCCTTAGGGATGATGACCATTTTTCTCAACGCGACCCTCCCCCGTATATGACTTATAATGATGAACCTCCGTTTAGACCCCCATATAACCGTAACCATTCATCAGGGCCCCCTTATCATCAGGATTTTCACAGGGATACCCCCATACGTGGAGGAATCCAAAAACCAAACGAGGCACCAGAGGGGGGAGGCGCATCCAGCACAAAAAGAAAAAGGACACAGTAGGTGCGGGCATTTTTAATTTAAGCACAGCAACATTATCAGCAAGTGAAAAATCTATTCTAGATAAGGGTCTCAAATTTGTCCCACCTAGAAAACTTAATAAATTTAACACATTTATTGATGTGCATAAGTTTATCCGTAAGTTACATATTCAGAGACATTTTTTGTCACTTCCTAGTGTAACTAATACAGTTTCTCACTCTACATCAGTTAGACATTCCGGTTTGAGCAATCCATCTTTGTTCAATCCAGGCATCTTACCTCCATCCATTAATGTTTTTAAAAATCTCGTTTTAAATGATTTAGATAAGTTACCCATAAAAAGGACACATCAAGACCCATCTATAGCACAGGGTCTCAAATCTCTATGTGAAAGGAAAAATCTTATCATTCGCCCTGCAGACAAAGGGGGGGGTATAGTGGTTCTAGACAAATCTCAATACATAGGGGAAATGAATAGATTATTGAGTGATGTTACCACTTATAGCCCCCTACCAGGGGACCCCACACTCAAATACAAAAAAACCCTCATACAGATTGTAGACGAAGGTTTTTCTCTGAATATTCTAAATAAGAAAGAAAGAGAATTCATGATCCCATTGGCTCCACGCATTCCGACAATATACCAACTCCCCAAGATACATAAGGATTCTGTAAACCCACCGGGTCGCCCTATTGTGAGTGGTATAAATTCTATCACTTCCCGAATAGGGAAATATATAGATTCCTATTTGCAGCCCTTAGTAAGGAATATACCTTCCTACTTACAGGACACAGGGGATACAATTCGATTACTTGAGAATATTGAGTACCATGATGATCTTATTCTTGTTACAGCAGACGTTTCTGCATTATACACTTGTATCCCACAGGATTTAGGCCTGAGAGCTGCTGAACTATTTCTTTCTAGGGACTCTACACTTCCGGTGATACACAGGAATTTTCTTATGCAGCTATTAGAGTTCGCTATGTCCCATAATTATTTCTGGTTTCAGGGCACTTTTTACACCCAAAACAGAGGGGTTGCCATGGGGGCCAAATATGCACCCAGCTTGGCCAACTTGTTTATGGCCCAATGGGAGGAGGATGTCGTCTATGCCCTTAACAGGCCAGAATTGGTGCTATGGGCCAGGTATATAGACGACATCCTCCTCCTATGGAGGGGCAGTCGGCCCTCTCTTGACTCTTTCATGGCAACCCTTAATGCCAATGACCGCGGCATTCAGCTGACTTTTGAGGCTAGTGCAACTAACATTCATTTTCTTGATTTGGAGGTTACAGTAGTGCAGAGACGCCTGGTCCTGAAGACTTTCTTCAAACCAACGGATCGGAATGGGTACATTCCCGTTGACAGCTGCCATCATCGCCAATGGCTTAATTCCATCCCACGCAGTCAGTTTCTCAGGCTCAGGCGCAACTGCACGAATGTTAGTGACTACATTTCTCAATCTTACACCATACGTAGGAGGTTTCAGGACAAAGGATATGACCCACATACTCTTGATGTTGAGATCCAAGCAGCTTTGCATATCGACAGGGCCTCTCTTATACAAAAAAAAGTTAAAACAGTAACCAGTGACAAATATAAATGGTCGTTCTTTACAACTTTCTCCACCCAACACAATGACATAAAGAGAATTATTAATAGGCATTGGAAGGTACTACAAAGCGACAAAGTTTTGGGCGGGACGATTCCAGATAAAGCTGGTACTATTTACAGAGGAGCTCGATCCATACAAAATGATATCGCTCCTAATGTAATAGACATCCCTAAATCGATACAATTCTTCCCCCAGAGTAAGGGTTATTTTCCCTGCAGAAAATGCAACGTTTGTCTACATAATAAGTTGGGTAAGGGGAAAAGTGACTCCTTTACTTCTTCATCTACTGCACGCAGATACCCTATGAAACACTTTACCACTTGTGTCACGAGGTATATTGTTTACTTGATTACCTGTCCTTGCAACCAACAATATGTTGGCCGTACTATTCGTAACTTCTCCATACGAGTCAACGAACATCTTAGTAAAATCAAAAAAGGGTGTGATAAACACCCCGTTCCGAGACACTACCTTGAAAAACATAATAGAGACCCTACGGGCACTTGTTTTCAAATTATTGATAAATTCGTCCCAAACTGGAGAGGAGATTCATGCTTGAGGGGGGTCTCGCGCCTCGAGACATTTTGGATTTATGAGTTGAGGTGCTACACCCCTTTTGGCATGAACACAGATTGGGACATCAATAGCTTTATTAATCAGGCCTAATTTATCTCATTACGGATCACTAGTATTTTATTTTTATCTATTCTGTTCACCTTTCTTTCTTGGTTTTACACACCAACGTACATACTGTCCATCTACCGGACACTTCACTTTTCACTTTTCATTTCATCACTTAATTTGTGTTCTTTGTGACACATCGCCCTATGCACCGCATGGATCATGCGTTCTCCTCATATTTTTTCCTTCACATATTCCTCTCCCAGATTACCATTAGAATCTGGATACATGCATCTATTATGCATTTTTCCAGATGATGCGTAGTCTGGGACAGATTTCCTCTCACATTCTGGATATATACATTTATTATGTTTTTTCCAGATTAGGTGCGACGGGTTTCCTTTCACATCCCTCTCACATTCCGGATATGTGCATTTATTATGCACTTCTTTAGATCATGTGGAATCTGGGACGGATTGCCCCTTACATTCTCATTTTTAAGTTTAGCCTTACTTCGGGCATGAGTTGAAAATATGTCTTATCTATCATATCTCATTGCCTTTTTTAGTCTCAGATACCTCAGAATATATATATATTTTTTAGGTTAATATGTGTGCAATTTGCAAGCATTACATCTGACCCACATGATTACTCCATATCTCTTTCATTTCACACAACCTTTGGCTAGTTTTGGTAAAAATGTCCAGGGTAAGATGCACATTCAGATGATGTAGCGACATTCCGTTTTTTCCTTTTGTTTCTTTTCTTGCATTTTTTGTACTTGTGGCATCCTCAGATGCGATGACGCGTCTGTGGTTGCCATGGTTACGCCGGGTTCTAATATTGGACGTGACGTGACATTGACACGTCTTTTATATTCCCCGCAATTGCCTTGTGATATCCACCTTCGGTTTATCACTGCGCATGACATGACGTAATTACGTCATTAGTCACTGTGCATGCGCAGAACGATAGACTTTTGGATTGGCCCTTTTGCTATCGTCCACGCCCATCGGCGTGTGACGTTTTCCATGTGCAAAATTGGCGCCAGATCTAAATGCCTCCCCCTTTCTTACACTGCTGTGAACATATACACAGCGTGACGCTTACACGCCCCCTTCCTGTTTTTTGTTTTTTCACATGAGCATCCAGTCGTTGATGCTCTTGTATGCACGCCCTGTCTCGTCCCTGTGTACCTATGAGCGCTTACGATGTTCGTTGTGGCCCGCAGAGTGGAACGCATAACGATGAGTGGGCTGGCGCTATGTTTTGCAGGACACCTCCTCCTTATGGTTTTGCCTGATGACATTTGGATATATACGGCTTTACTCTTAGACTTGAGTCTTTTCTAACCACTCCCATATTCAGTCACATGACACACACATTGAGTGACTGGTTTAGCCATCTCTGTGTCACTACATGTCATGACACTTCAGTTCACTCGATCTGAACTGTATGAAACTGATCATCATGTATGCAGTAACATCATGAGCACTCATGCACATTTCCAGGTTATGAATTGTTGGCACAACAAGTAAGAGACATCCAAATCACATTATGATAGATCCTTATTAGACACTATCACTGAGAACGTTACAGCTCTATTTTTGTTTTAATATAGACAAACCAGTCCGCCCTTGGGACAGTATAGTGTAGTCGCTGTACAATCGATAGTGCAGGTCTGATAGTATGTGTTAGAATTGGATGTTTTTTCTATAGGTGCTTTGTGTGTACATTGGGATTGCAATTCACAAATCTGATTAGGCTGTGAACAATCTAAATGCAAACTGGCAGCTTTTTGCAAAGGTCTAATATATTTAATGTATAACTAACAACGCAGGTCTGATTTTTATGTATTGGTACTTGATGTGTTCTCTGCATATGTTTTACAATTGAATTGAATCATGCTGTATTTATATATATGATTAGGCAGTGAACAATGCAGTTTATTTAGTGCTACTCACGAGTGAGTATGGTGACTTACTTTTTATGTATTTTTTATTTTAGATTTTATTGTCATTAATACTTATCTAATAGTCTGCATGAATGACATTTTTGGATGTTATTTGTATCTGTTTATAGTGTTTGAATTGGTAGACTTTGGTTTGATCAAATTGTACACTGTAGCTTTAAGAGACTGTTTGAGATTGGATGCCCCGCCTCTTGTTAGGCGTGACCTCTTCCTCATTCTCTATATATTTGTTAGCAATGTGGTGGGTTCCAACATGCCCCAGTTGAAGACACATATGTCGAAACGCGTCGGGCGAGCTGTTGGTACCCCACATTGCTTTTAGTTCATTTTGCTTTTTATGTGATCACTAAGTCAATTTATTATCTTTTTGACTTTAATAAATCAACTTTTTTATATTGTTTGACCCGCACCATGTGGAGCCTTTTTTTCTTTTTTCCCCTCTCCGTTGCCTTGGTGTAAAATTCTACGAGTACCTCCCTCTCCATTCGGGGGTGGCAGGATTGTTGGTACAGTGAGCTGCGTCTGGGCTTGACCTTTGAGGTTTCATCTGAAAGGATCCACCTTCGAGCCTACAACCGTCAGGAGTTTCTGCACCAGCCCAACTGACCTCTCTCCTTACAGTCTTTGGTCCCAGAGTGTGACCCCAAGCCTTCTAGACTCAACCGTCATATGACTGTGTGAGTCCAACCGTTCCGGTAAGAAGTATTTATTCACTTTTCAGTTTGATGCTTACAATCAAGTTTACCCGCATGAACTCATTCGTCCAGTACATCATTGTCCTTCTAGGTGACAGTTTCTACTGAGTGGGAGATCAGCGGCACTGGGGGTTTCTACTGAGTGGGGGATCAGCAGAGCTGGGGTTTCTACTGGGTGGGGATCAGAAAAGCTGGGGGTTAATACTGATCAGGGATCAGCAGAGCTGGGGGTTACTACTGATCAGGGATCATCAGAGCTGGGGATACTACTGAGTGGGTCAGCGGCAGAGCTGGGGGTACCCGTGCACAGGGGATCTGCTGAATGAGGCTATTAATAAGCTGGGGATTTGCTGAAAGAGGGTACTAATAAGTTGGGAATCTGCTGAACAGGGGTTACAACTGAGCGGGGGATGAGCAGAGCTGGGGGTTTCTACTGGGTGGGGGATCAGCAGACCTGGGGGTTAGTACTGATCGGGGGATCAGCAGAGCTGAGGATACTACTGAGTAGGTGATCTACTGAATGAGGTTACTATTAAAGTGTAAGTAACCCCTCCAAACATTTTCAGCTAAGAAAACTGCCATCTTTGCCTCTGTTTAACCCCTTCCCGCCGAGCATACGCAGATGTGCGTACTTGGCTTCCGGGGATTATACCGGAATGATGCCCGCACCTGCAGGCATCATCCCGGTATCGTTTTTTCCAGCGGGCGATTGGCTTTCCGGCCATAACAACCGAAGTGGCTAAAAACCGCTTGGCTGTTATGCCGGAGGAGCGGGAGGGGACGTCCCCCCTCCCGCCGCTGTTACCGGTGCTCCCGCTCGATCGGGAGCACCGATTCACGCTCCGATGCCTCCGGCTGCTGGGGAGGAGCTGGAATGAAGCCGTAATCGGCTTTGTTCCAGTATCCTAATAGTAAACACGTCATGACGTCACTTCCCGTTTACTCGGCTGCCAATAACGCCGGTTTAAAAAAAATATCCGGTATTCAGAATCGCAGTTTTCAGCGATCTGAATATATTGAAGTGTAAAGGAGGGGTGGGGGGTCTTTTAGACCTCCGATCCCTCCATAAACAGTACCTGTCACCACCTATTACTGTCACAAGGGATGTTTACATTCCTTGTGACCGCAATAAAAGTGATCACATTTTTTTATTTTTTTTTTAAAAACAATTTATTCATTTTCAAATAAATAAATAAAAATTTTTTTTTAAAGCACCCGCCGTCCCCGTGAGCTTGCGAAGCAAAGAAAACGCATACGGAAGTCGCGCCCGCATATGTAAACGGTGTTAAAATCACATATTGTGAGGTATCGCCGCGATCGTCAGAGCGAAAGCAATAATTCTAGCACTAGACCTCCTCTGCAACGCTAAACTGGTAACCGTAAAAAAAAATTTAAGCGTCGCCTATTGAGATTTTTAGGTACTGTACTTTGTCGTCAATCCACGAGTGCGTGCAATTATAAGGTGTGACATGTTTGGTATCTATTTACTCAGCGTAACATTATCTTTCACATTATGCCAAAAATTGGGCTAATTTTACTGTTTCGTTTTCTTTTAATTCATGAAAGTGTCCCTTTTCCCAAAAAGTTGCGTTTAAAACACCGCTGCGCAAATACCGTGTGACATAAAATATTGCAACAATCGCCGTTTTATTCTCTAGAGTCTCTGCTAAAAAATATATATATATATATATATATATAATGTTTGGGGGTTCCAAGTAATTTTCGAGCAAAAAATATGGATTTTAACTTGTAAACACCATATGCCAAAAATAGGCTTAGTCATGAAAGGGTTAATCTACAACTACCATGATGCTGCACATGTCATTAGTTATGACACCAGCCATTGGATGGTTCAACAGTTTGATTGAGAGCACAACCAATGGGAGCGTTACATTTCCGGCACGTGCCATAAAATAAACTGTTTTTTGGATGGGTTTACTTCTGCTTTAAATTTGGGGATCTGCTGAATGAGGGTACTAGTAAGTCTGGGATCTGCTGAACAGGAGTTACTACTAAGCAGGGGATCAGCAGAGCTGGGGTTTCTACTGGGTGGGGATCAGAAAAGCTGGGGGTTACTACTGATCAGCGATCATCAGAGCTGCGGGTACTACTGAGTGGGGCATCAGCAAAGCTGTGGGTACTACTGCACATGGGATCTGCTGAATGAGGCTACTAATAAGCTGGAGATCTGCTGAAAGAGGGTACTAATAAGCTTGGAATCTGCTGAACAGGGGTTAGTACTGAGCAGGGGATCAGCAGAGCTGGGGGTTACTACTGAGTGGGGATCAGCAGAGCTGGCGGTTGCTACTGAGTGGGGGTTCAGCAGAGCTGGGGGTTTCTACTGAGTGGGGTATCAGCAGAGCTGGGGATACTACTGAGCGGGGGATCAGCAGAGCTGGGGATACTACTGAGTGGGGTATCAGCAGACCTGGGGATACTACTGAGCGGGGATCAGCAGAGCTGGGGGTACTACTGAGTAGGGGATCAGCAGAGCTGGGGGCACTACTGAGCGGGGGATCAGCAGAGCTGGGGGTACTACTGAGCGGGGGATCAGCAGAGCTGGGGGTACTACTGAGTGGGGGATCGAGCTGGGGGTACTACTGAGCGGGGGATCAGCAGAGCTGGGGATACTACTGAGCGGGGGATCAGCAGAGCTGGGGGTACTACTGAGCGGGGGGATCAGCAGAGCTGGGGGTACTACTGAGCGGGGGATCAGCAGAGCTGGGGGTACTACTGAGCAAGGGATCAGCAGAGCTGGGGGTTACTACTGAGAAGAGGGTGCTACCGATCCACCATCCCTATGCTTTCACCAGAAATCAGTAGTATAAACGCATGTAGTGTAAAAATAGTCCTGGATATCCACCACGTGTAAATCAACAGTGCTATGACTTCAGGACCATATATGCACTCACCAGAAGTACATTATGTATACGCAGGTCACCACATTATTGAATGGTCCACCTTGCCGCCACGCTTTCCAATATAGAGCATCACAGTACCAACAAAGTGCTTCTCTTCAGCAGCACACGATTCGCACGTGGTAGATTATCCAGGTTCTACACTAGTTATACACTACATGCGATTATACTATTGATTTCTGGTGAGTGTGTAGGGGTGGTGGATCAGTAGCACCCTCCTCATCATACAGGGAAATCTTCATCCTCCAGAAGAACTCCAAATTGAATTTGGATAGACTTTAGAACAATACATAGAGAACTGGAAATGGCATTTTAATGGTGCCACAAACATAACAACATTTTTTATAAAAAAATACAAAATTTTATTAATATAGAACATGTTTTTAAAAGAAAATGAACAGAAGTTCGCTCTCATGAACTAACAATGATATAAAAATCACAGCATGATAGTGAACAATAAATGCATAGAGCTATATAAATGCCTGTTGGCTTGACATGTTTCGCAAAATGCTTCTTCATGACTCAGGCGCAATAAGGCATCTAAAGGCTATAAAGAAATACAAAACAAAATATAAAGAAAAACAAGACAGAATAATATACATCATGATATGCTAATAAGTTTCAATGAATAGGAAAACTACTCATTGAAACTGGCTGTTAGTGAACGTAAGTTACAAATTATCCAAAATAAAGAATGCCGTATCTAAACAAAAGGAACGGAACAAAATAATAATAAATAATAATAATAGGTTTTTATTATTATTATTTATTATTATTAATTGTGTTACGTTCCATTTGTTTAGATACGGCTAGGGATGAGCTTTGTGTTCGACTCGAACATCGGCTGTTCGCACGTTCGGCGAATACCGAACGTTATGGGCCATTCGCGCCACATTGGTGTGGCGCTCACGGCCCACAATGCACTGCGCCATCGCAGTGCATTGCTGGCTCATGATTGGCCAAGCATGCACTGTGACCCCGCATGCTTGGCCAATCACAGCGCCGGCAGCGAGGAGAGCCATGATTGGCCACAGGCAGGATGCCTGTGGCCAATCATAGCTCAGGCTGTGTAGTACACGCCCCACACTATATAAGGCTGCTAGCGCGGCGGCCTTGTGTAGTGTGTTGGCGTCTGTAGGAGTTAGTGGGTGTTCTCTGTGTACCTTCAACACAGTATACACCAATCGTTATTGGACGATTTTGCGTTCTTGCTCTTCTGTAATTGAGCTGTTAGCAATCTGCAGGAGTTTGTGGGTGTTGTCTGCGTGCCCTGAGCGCAGTATACACCATTATATCCACCTATTATAGCTAGCTATATTGCTCTTCTGTAATAGAGCTTGTTGTTACCTCCACCTTTCTTCATTCGCTAGTTTATAGGTGACATATTCAGGCCAAAGGGAATGACTGGATAGTCTTTTACATTCTTAATAGACACTTTTGATAGAAACTTTGGTTAAAACTTTATATAAAACTTCTTTTATTAGAAGATTATATAAATCTTTTTCTATTTTTATTGTATTTTTAATTTATACTTTTTCACTTTTTTTTTATTTTATTTTTATTTATTCTTATTTTGATTATTACTATTATTTTTTTATCATTTTCATAATTTTTTTAAAATAAATATTATAAATTTTTCTTGTATTCTGTGGTAATGAAACTTTGTAAGATTTTTAAGCATATACAGTGGTGTGAAAAAGTGTTTGCCCCCTTCCTCATTTCCTGTTCCTTTGCATGTTTGTCACACTTAAGTGTTTCGGAACATCAAACCAATTTAAACAATAGTCAAGGACAACACAAGTAAACACAAAATGCAATTTGTAAATGAAGGTATTTATTATTAAAGGTGAAAAAAAATCCAAACCATCATGGCCCTGTGTGAAAAAGTGATTGCCCCCTTGTTAAAACATACTATAACTGTGGTTGTCCACACCTGAGTTCAATTTCTCTAGCCACACCCAGGCCTGATTATTGCCACACCTGTTCACAATCAAGGCATCACTTAAATAGGAGCTGCTTGACACAGTAAGGTCCACCAGAAGATCCTTAAAAGCTACACATCATGCCGAGACCCAAAGAAATTCAGGAACAATTGAGAAAGAAAGTAATTGAGATCTATCAGTCTGGAAAGGGTTATAAAGCCATTTTCAAAGCTTTGGGAATCCAGCGAACCACAGTGAGAGCCATTATCCACAAATGGCGAAGACATGGAACAGTGGTGAACCTTCCCAGGAGTGGCCGGCCGCCCAAAATTACCCCAAGAGCGCAGCGACGACTCATCCAAGAGGTCACAAAAGACCCCACAACAACGTCCAAGGAACTGCAGGCCTCACTTGCCTCAGTTAAGGTCAGCGTTCATGCCTCCACCATCAGGAAAAGACTGGGCAAAAATGGCCTGCATGGCAGAGTTCCAAGGAGAAAACCACTGCTGAGCAAAAAGAACATCAAAGCTCGTCTCAATTTCTCCACAACACATCTTGATGATCCCCAAGACTTTTGGGACAACATTCTGTGGACCGATGAGACAAAAGTGGAACTCTTTGGAAGGTGTGTGTCCAAGTATATCTGGCGTAGAAGGAACACTGCATTTCATAAAAAGAACATTATACCAACAGTAAAATATGGTGGTGGTAGTGTGATGGTCTGGGGCTGTTTTGCTGCTTCAGGACCTGGAAGACTTGCCGTGATAAAAGGAACTATGAATTCTGCTGTCTACCAAGAGATCCTGAAGGAGAATGTCCGACCATCTGTTCGTGTACTCAAGCTGAAACGAACTTGGGTTCTGCAGCAGGACAATGATCCTAAACACACCAGCAAGTCCACCACCGAATGGCTGAAGAAAAACAAAATGAAGATTTTGGAGTGGCCTAGCCAAAGTCCTGACCTGAATCCTATTGAGATGTTGTGGTATGACCTTAAAAAGGCCGTTCATGCTCAAACCCTCTAATGTAACTGAATTAGGACAATTCTGCAAAGATGAGTGGGCCAAAATTCCTCCAGGACGCTGTAAAAGCCTCATTGCACGTTATCGCAAACGCTTGGTTGCAGTTGTTGCTGCTAAGGGTGGCCCAACCAGTTATTAGGTTTAGGGGGCAATCACTTTTTTACACAGGGCCATGATGGTTTGGATTTTTTTTCACCTTTAATAATAAACACCTTCATTTACAAATTGCATTTTGTGTTTACTTGTGTTGTCCTTGACTATTGTTTAAATTGGTTTGATGTTCCGAAACACTTAAGTGTGACAAACATGCAAAGGAACAGGAAATGAGGAAGGGGGCAAACACTTTTTCACACCACTGTATATATATATATATATATACACACATACATACATACACACACTTGAAAATCGTACAAAGTTTCATTACCGCAGTATACAAGAAAAATTTACAATATTTATTACAAAATTTAATGAAAATAATGATAAAAAAATAGTAATAATCAAAATAAAATTAAGAATAAATAAAAATACACAAAAAAAAAGTATAAATATAAAATAAAAATAAGTATAAATAAAAAATTATCAATTTAAAATGTAAAAGTCTTCAATGGAACAATTGATATCCAATTCCACATTTAACCCATTCAGGTTCATCGTATTCATTTGGCATATCCAATGAGTTACATGAAACTTCCCTTTGCAAGTTTGAATTTCTCCAGTTTTGGTCTATTCTATCTATAGCATAAAATGTAAGATACTGTGGGTCCCTGTTATGTTTAATCATGATGTTTTGTGAAACACTGTGGTGCCTAAATGCCTTCTTCTTGATGCAATCCAAAGACATGGAAGGCTGCTGGGTTAATTGGCTTCTGTCTAAATTGGCCCTAGTATATGAATGTGAGTTGGGGACCTTAGATTGTAAGCTCCTTGAGGGTAGGGACCGATGTGAATGTACAATGTGTATGTAAAGGGCTGCTTAAATTGGCAGTGCTATATAAGTACCTTAAATAATAATAATAATGTTCTTAATATGCTCGCCTATGCTAATAGAGAATTTTCTCGTTGTTCTCCCTATGTACTTTAGCCCATAGCTGCATTCCAACACATAGGTTACATGTGTGCTGCAACACATAATGAGTTTGTCTATCTTGTATTTTTGCATAGTTGTGTTGGATTGGAATTCTGTTGTTTTTCTTGTTTCTTTTTTAAATGGTTCTACAAGGCTTACATTTACCACACTTGTAGAAACCTTTTTGGTCAAAGAAGGTTATCATTTTATTCTTTTATTCTTCTTTTACTACGCTATCTCTAATTCTCCATTGCTCTTCTGTAAATGAACTTTGGTTTAGATGGCAGAATCTTACTTAGTTGAGGGTCATTACAGATAATTGGCCAATTTTTCTTTACAATTTCCTCAAACTCTATACTCTGTATTAAATCCTGTGATGAAGGATAC
Source organism: Lithobates pipiens (assembly GCF_037356315.1). NCBI lineage: Eukaryota > Metazoa > Chordata > Amphibia > Anura > Ranidae > Lithobates > Lithobates pipiens. Next base: position 29,577,878 of record NW_027507784.1, on the reverse strand, counting down.
CTTATTTTGTTCTCTTTTTGTTGCTAGTTTTTTCTTTGAGCATAGATTCTCTATCTATCCTCCCTACTTTATTCCTAGTGTGCTCCAATTCTTTCCTTGCATAACCTTTATTCACAAATCTTTCAATTAATATATCTGTTTGTGCTTAATAATCCTTCATAAAGTCACAGTTAGGCCTAATCCTAATGAATTGGCCATCGTGGTATGGCTCTTTTCCACTGACGATGATGGTAACTACTGTAAGGCATGGATCCATTCCTATCTGGGTCCTTAAAGTTTGTCCTAGTACTCAGCTGGTTCCCATTCTTTAAAAATTCCAAATCCGAGAAAGTTATTAGCACTTTGATGTACATTCACTGTAAACTTAATGCCATAGTCATTTGTGCCTATATATTTTATTAATTTGTTTAGTTCTTCCTAATTTCCTTTCCTATATTAATTGTATCGAAAGAAAATCAGAAAGAACTAAACTAATTCATAAAATATATAGGCACAAATGACTATGGCATTTTCGGCCCTGCGGAAAACAGATTGGCTAAACAAAACGGGAAAAGGGCATAAATACCTAAAGTAAAATGACGCCACCAGCTTCCTGATGACGCACGAGTGATGCAAAATGCGTAGGGACTAATGAGCAGTGCCAACACCATAGCCAAAGGCATACCTCTACAAAAGGAATAACTAAACCAGGCATATATTTGAAGTGTTTTGATCATTGCTTTCTGGTGAGTGCAAACTTTGGAAGGTGGTGGTGAATCACGAATTGGTGGAACATGGATTTAACCTTGAGCACAGGGGGTTTAAACTACTTGTGAAAAAGAGCAGCACTGGGACTTTTTTTTCAAATATTTTTTTAATACTTTATTTCTCCCTGTGGTTATAATTCATATGTATTTACTTTGAATCACTACTTTGTATGAGTTTATTTCACGTGTTTATTCTAATGCATGACATGTCACTAATGCACAAAGTGTTCACTGTCACAGATATCCATTTAGGGTTGGTGCAGTTATCCATCATATCAATTTAGTCTTTATCCCAGACTATATTAGTGTGGGATAATATATATATTATGTGTGTGTGTGTATAAATATATATAGTGACAGTACTCCTAACGAGTACGCCCTATATGTTTAAATTTAGTTTTTGCTCAAAACTGTAGTGAGTTTTGAGGTTAATTGTACTAAATTGCACTTTGGCATCAGTTTGATTGGGCTGTATGGAAGTTCTCCCTGGTCATATGTGGGGTTGTACACCTGTGGGAGGCTATAGAACACAGCCTGGATGCATTAGGTATCAACCCTTATCTCAGAGCCAATCAGTGGGCGCGTTTGTCTCACTGCATAGTCCAGGATGGGGTACTTAAGGTACCGAAGTCACGTGGTTCGGGGTTCCAGTCCAGAAGTTGTTGCTAACTCCATGGTCCTGGTCCTCCTGACCAGCCCCCAGGGGCCCTCATGGCCCGGGGTGCAGTTCCATCCATTCCCGAGCCTCGAAACTGGCTAGTTCGAGGCGCAGTAACTGGAAGGAGGATTCTAAGGTGTTCCGGTTACCGTCCCAGTTACTGGGTTACCAACCCTGGGAACCCTTAGACAAGAACAACGAGTGCGAGCTGGAGGAGGTAACCGGTAAGCCCAGAAAAATTCAGCAGCTCCTTCGGGGATTAGTGCTTCATATATATGTCTTAGGATCAAATATTTAGAAGTTATTTTCTCTTCTGAATGTGGATATTTATAAGGTATTTTCTCTTCTGGACAATTTTAGTTCCCACCTATGCGAATTGAATGTGGGTTTCCCCGCAGCTAATTCACATAGCAGGAGAATGTGACTGGCTCTCGATGGAGCCGGTTCACATATATCCGTAGCAGGTCCGGTGCTAATTGCAGGAAAAAACGTGTGTTTTTTTTGGTCCATTTCAGGTCCGAATTCAGTCCAAATTCAGGCTGGATTTGGACCTGAAATGGTGAACCAGCACGCACCAGACCCCTGCTGTGTGACGGATCTGGCGATGGTGTGAACCCAGCCTTAGGGTATTGAAGGTATGAACCATTCTTCCCTCAGCAATCTGTCTAGTATTGAAATAGTTCCACACTAAGGAGTCCAGAGTTGCATAATTTGAAGGAAATTTAGAGTGGAAATGATGAATTTGCATGTATGAAAATGTACCTATCCGTCTATACTCAGGGATCTCAGATACCCTATAGTAACCCAATTTAGTCCATTAGGTCTCATCTAGGAAGGGAACAAGATATTCATAGGCCCTAAGGGACAGGGGAATCTTAACTGTAGATGTTGGGGGATGTGAGATTAAAGCCCCGTACACACGAGCGGACTTTTGAACATCCAAAGTCCGACGGAATGATTCCGTCAGACTATTCGATCGTGTGTGGGCTGCAACGGACTTTTGATTCGCCAAAGTCTGACGGACTTTAGAATATGGAACATGCTTCAAATTTTTCCGACGGAACTCCGCCGGACCCGGTCCCTCCGAAAAATTCGCTCGTGTGTATGCTATTCCGACGGACTAAAACCGACGCTAGGGCAGCTATTGGCTACTGGCTATGAACTTCCTTATTCGAGTCCAGTCGTACGTCATCGCGTTCGAATCCATCGGAGTTTAGTGTGATTGTGTGTGGCCAAGTCCGCTCAGTCGAAAAGTCCGTCAGAACTCTGTCGGAACTCTGGCAGAACTCCGGCAGAACTCCTTCGGAAGTCTGTCGGACATAAATCCTCTCGTGTGTACGGGGCTTAAGAGGGATTTCCAGGCACCCAACGAAACTTGTATGGAGGGAAATTCAGGGATTGAGAGGTGATGACCTGTAGTCTTAGCAATCAACAAGGATGGAAGGTCCCGATTATTAAGAAAATACTTCTCCAAGGAGACCCACATTTTGTCAGTGTTAGGGATGAACCAGGCTTATACCTGCTTAAGAATGGTAGCAGTGTGGTAATATTTCAGCACCGGTAGGGCGATACCTCCTGCCGATTTATGCTTGATTACTGTGTTATAAGGAATTCTAGCCCTACTTCCTTTCCATATAAATTTCCTAAAAGAGGACCTGAAGTCCGAAAGAACTTAGTGGGTAGGGCTGGTCCTAAGGAGGTATAAAATCTTAGGAAGTAAAAGCATTTTAAATGCCGCAACTCTCCCCATCCAGGACAGTTTATAGGTCATTATGGACCTCAGTTGCTTCCTAACCGATTCCAGAAGAGGGGCAAAGTTAGTTTTAAATATTTTGGTGGAAGGATAGGTAAGGGAGATCCCCAAATATTTCAGTGTGTTCTTTTCCTAGACATACTGGTACAGAGACTGTAAGGGTATTGTCATGGTTATGCAGTGATCTTCCTGTGTTTGCTTACTTCCCCTCATGTGTTCAGACTAAGAGGCCAGCCACTTCCACCTGGTGGTTTTTATAACCTCTCCTCTAAGCATGGCTCCACCCCAGGCCCTATCAGGGAGCCCTATATTAACCTGTGCACTGCAGGCCATCAGTGCTGATCAACCATTGTGTATTCCTTTGTGTTAGCTTCCTGTTACCTGCCGTGTGCTCTTCTACTGTTTTCCGTTACCGACTTTGGCGTGTCTTTTGACTATCCCTGTTTGCCTGTGATCCTGACCTTTTGGTGTATCCCCGACTATTCTTGTCTGCTTGTGGCCCCGACCTTTGCTTTGTCCCTCACCATCCCTATCCTCCTGTTGCCTACTGTGGGTGTGAGCTGGGGGACCCTGGGGGTCGCGACCTGGAGCCAGTTGCAGCCAAGTCCATCCTCACCACTCGAGGCTCTGGTGAACACCTGCTGGCTCTTAGACTCCGCACCCCAGGGAATCTTACGCTCTAACCCCGGTGGGACCTGTCTCCCGTCCGCAGCAGTCAGCCGTAGGGTCCACAACCTTGCGGTGCACTCCTGATCCCTACGGTGTGCATCTGTCAACTCGCCTCTAGGTGACCTTACAGGTATTTTCTCTTCTGACTTCATACTCTTAGGGTAATTTCTCTTCTGATTATTTATAGGGTATTTTCTCTTCTGATAGGATATTTATAGGGTATTTTCTCTTCTGACTTCATACTCTTAGGTTATTTTCTCTTCTGATTATTTATAGGGTATTTTCTCTTCTGACTTCATACTCTTAGGGTATTTTCTCTTCTGATTGGATATTTATAGGGTATTTTCTCTTCTGACTTCATACTCTTAGGGTATTTTCTCTTCTGATGTTATATTTATAGGGTATTTTCTCTTCTGACTTCATACTCTTAGCCCTTGTACACACGGTCGGACATTCCGACGGAAAATGTCCGATCGGACCACGTTGTCGGATAATCTGACCGTGTGTGGGCTCCATCGGACTGTTTCCATCGGAATATCCGACCGACAAAGTTTTAGAGCTGGGCTATAAAATTTTCCGACAACATGATCTGATCAGACTTTGTCCGATCGTTTGTAGAGAATTCCTATTAGACAAAGTGCCACGCATGCTCAGGTCAATTCCTAGACCAAAGCTATTGGCTACTAGCCTGAACGTAGTCCCGTCGTAACGGACGAACGTCATCACGTTCCGAACGTTCGGATTTTCCGACAACTTTGTCCGACCGTGTGTATGCAACACCAGTTTCAGACAAAATCCGTCAGAAAAAATCAGACGGATTTTGTGGTCCGAATGTCCGAACGTGTGTACAAGGGCTTAGGGTATTTTCTCTTCTGATTGTATATTTATATAGTATTTTCTCTTCTGATTGTATACTTATAGGGTATAGTCTCTTCTGTTTGTATATTTATATTCATACTCTAATGCCGCATACACATGATCGTAAATTCGGCCAGCAAAAGACCAAGGAGAGCTTTTGGTCGGAAAATGCGACCGTGTGTATGCTCCATCGGACTTTTGCTGGCCGAATTCCCGCCAGCAAAAGATTGAGAGCAGGTTCTCAACTTTTCAGTCGGAAAAAGTTTTGATCGGAAATTACAATCGTCAGTAGCAATTTCGACGCGCAAAACTCCTACGCATGTTTGGAAACAATTTGACGCATGCTCGGAAGCATTGAACTTCATTTTCTTGGCTCATTGTAGTGTTGTACGTCACCGGGTTCTTGACGGTCGCAAGTTCAGTGAACTTTTGTGTGAACGTGTGTATGCAAGCCAAGCTTAAGCGGAATTCCTTGGAAAAAAACATCCAAGAGCCAATGGAAAATCAGTTTGTTTCAATTCTAATTTTATTTCAAGTTATTGTAAAGCATTACACATATTTAAACAATTTCAAACATATACATTACTTGCATACATAGTGAATACATATCATAAATACTTTAACACAGAAAAGAAAAAGAAAAACAAGAAAGAAAGAGAAGAAAGAAAAAGGAAAAAAAAATAAATAAGAAGGGAAAAAAAAAGAAGGGAAATGGGGGCCCCCATCCCCCCCCTTTCCCCTCCCCTCTCCCCTCTATCCCTTCCCCTTTTCTTTCCTCCAGCATAGTCTTTCCTACCATTACTTTCCTCCTTCTACCTTCAGCTTTTAACCAATTTCCTATACTGCCTCCATGGGTTCCAAACCAGGAGGCACCATTCGTACGAATCTAATTCTTGTGCTATAAATATCTCAATCCTCTCTATATTATCCATTTCTAAGGCCCATTCGTTTATCGAAGGAGACTGAGTTGATCGCCAGTGACGCGATATCACCGTTCTTGCTGCAGTCAACCAGTGCCCAAGAAGCTTCTTTTTGATATTTTTATATGTTCCTGGTAACATAGAGAGAAGGGTAATTTGCGGCGTATTTGGGATTATCTCCCCAGTAACTAATGTGTATAGTTGCATAACCTTTTCCCAGAAACAAAAAATTAGGGGGCATTTCTACCAAATACGGAGCAGTGAGCCCCTCTCTGTATGGCACCGCCAACATATATCCGGTTTTTCTGGATATATACGATGTAGTGTCACTGGGCTCCAATACCATCTTGAGAACAACTTGTAGTTCGTCTCTTGTGCTTTAATTGTCGGTGATAAACAGTGAAATCAGAGGACAGAAAATCAGTTTGTGTGTTCGCGGCATAAGGGTATTTTCTCTTCTGATTGGATATTTATAGGGTATTTTCTCCTCTGACTTCATACTCTTAGGGTATTTTCTCTTCTTATTGGATATTTATAGAGTATTTTCTCTTCTGATTGGATATTTGTAGCAACCCTCAAAATTTCCACTCAGCTGCTCACATTGTGCGAGTGGAAATAAACTGACGGCGAGTGTGGAGCCTCATCGGAGGAGGGGGGAGCGGGTGCCGTCGGCAGGCAGGGTTGAATAAGAGCTGATTCTCATCTTAGCGCCCTGTCCCCTGTTATTCTCTTAGCAGGACCTGGCATACAGCAGGAGTCTGCAAAAAACTAGATGAGGTGGGGGGGGGGGGGGGGGAGGTGGACTGGGAGGGAGCTGCCCTTGGACCACCTAGCAACCAGTCACCAGCTTGTTAATAGGAAAAGTTAAATTTGGCAGCTCCTGCTCCCCTGTCCAGTGCTGTGCTCCGCTGTAAAGGCTTGTTCACACTTGACTAAATTTCTAACGCTTAACATAGCGTAAGTATGGGCGTTAGACTGGCGTGAATGGGCATTAGACTGCCATTTTACAAGCATTAATGACGAGTTAAAAATGCAACTCCCAAATTCCCTTTGGTCAGTTTTTAAGCATTTGATGAGCGTTAATGCTAACCGCTCCACAAATGCCTATTCCATTACAGGAAATAAACTAATCTTAATGCCCTGCAACTGCACTGAAAATGCCTGCCAGAGCATTTGTGAAGCGTTACCATTGACTTGAATGGGAGCCCTTGAAAGGCCAGTGTGAACTTAAGTTTCTAATGCCGCGTACACACAATCGGAAGTTGGGCCGGAAAAGCTCTCATCTGTCTTTTGCTGGCCGAAATTCCGACTGTGTGAACGCGGCATGAGTCTCTCTGTATACTAAATCAGTAAAAGTGTCGTTCATTGGTTTTAATTTTTTATGCTATATTTAATATAGAATTAAAATATTTACTTAACGAGGCACTATAGATGTGTACAGTGCCTATAGTAGCCAATCATATTTTATCCTTATTTATTTATCAGAGTCAGATCAATGAAATATACTTTATGTTAATATTGCTAACGTTGTTGTAGTTAATATTTATTTTTGTAACTTAATTGTGCATTAAACATTTAACAGTGTCATTTTATGAGATCATTTAGGAGGGATTGTTTAGGGGCGGAATTCGGGGCGGGGCAGGGCAGGGTAGGGGTTGGGTGGGGCAAGTGGTGGCCAGTAACTCTTAAGGCCTGGCTAGTAGCTCAGGACCTGAAATTTTGAGCCCTGTTTTATAGGGTATTTTCTCTTCTGATTTCATACTCCTGGGGTATTTTCTCTTCTAAATGAATGCTCTTAGGGTGTTTTCCCATATGATCTTATGTTCTTATGGTATTTTCTCTTTTGATGGAATGTCTTTACAGTAATTTCTCTTAGAAGTGAATATTCTTACGTTATTTTCTCTTCAGATCAAATGTTCATGGGGTATTTTCCAGTGGCAGCTGGTGTTGTGTGTGTTTTTTTTTTTTTTTTTTTTTTTTGAGGGGTCAGTCGGTCGGCGGTCTCCCTCCTCCTCAAAACCTACCCAATCTAGGTGGCGGCCTTGTTGCGGGCTCCTACAGGCAGGTTGCAGGCTTCTACAGGCAGCAGGCACCGTCTCCTGTGTCCCCTCCTCCTCGGCTTTGGCAGCGGGCAGCAGCTCCTGTGTCCTCTCCTCCTCTGCTTCGACTGCGGGCGGGTTGTAGGCAGCGGCTCCTGTGTCCTCTCATCCTCTGCTTCGGCAGCAGGTGGCAACTCCTGTGTCTCTCCTCCTTGGCTTCAGCAGAGGGCGGCGACTCCTGTACCCCTCCTCCTTGGCTTTGGCAGTGGGCGGCGGCTCCTGTGTTCTCTCCTCCACGGTTTCGGCAGCGGGTGGCAGCTCCTGTACCTCTCCTTCTTGGCTTCGGCAGCGGGCAGCAGCTCCTGTGTCCTCTCCTCCTCAGCTTTGGCAGGGGGCAGCAGATCCTGTGTCCACTGCTTCGGCTGCGGGCGGGTTGTGGGCAGCGGCTCCTGTGTCCTCTCATCCTCTGCTTCGATGGCGGGTGGGTTGCGGGCAGCAGCTCCTGTGTCCTCTCCTCCTGGGCTTCGGCAGTGGGCAGCGGCTCCTGTGTCCTCTCCTCCTCGGCTTCGGCAGCAAGCAGCGGCTCCTGTGTCCTCTCATCCTCTGCTTCGATGGCGGGTGGGTTGCGGGCAGCAGCTCCTGTGTCCTCTCCTCCTGGGCTTCGGCAGTGGGCAGCGGCTCCTGTGTCCTCTCCTCCTCAGCTTCGGCAGCAAGCAGTGGCTCCTGTGTCCTCTCATCCTCTGCTTCGATGGCGGGCGGGTTCCGGGCAGCAGCTCCTGTGTCCTCTCCTCCTCGGCTTCAGCAGCGGGCAGCAGATACTGTGTCCTCTGCTTCGGCTGCGGGCGGGTTGCGGGCAGCGGCTCCTGTGTCCTGTCATCCTCAGCTTCGATGGCGGGTTGGTTGCGGGCAGCAGCTCCTATGTCCTCTCCTCCTCGGCTTCGGCAGCGGAACAGCAGATCCTGTGTCCTCTCCTCCTCGGCTTCGGCAGCGGGCAGGGCTTCGGCAGCGGGCAGCAGATCCTGTGTCCTCTCCTCCTCGGCTTTGGCAGCGGGCAGCAGATCCTGTGTCCTCTCCTCCTCGGCTTCGACAGCGAGCAGCGGCTCCTGTGTCCTCTTCTCCTCAGCTTTGGCAGAGAGCAGTGGCTCCTGTGTTCTCTCCTCCTCGGCTTCGGCAGCAAGCGGCAGCTCCTGTGTCCTCTCCTCCTCGGCTTCGGCAGTGGCCAGTGGCTCCTGTGTCCTCTCATCCTCTGCTTCGATGGCGGGTGGGTTGCGGGCAGCAGCTCCTGTGTCCTCTCCTCCTCAGCTTCGGCAGCAAGCGGCGGCTCCTGTGTCCTCTCCTCCTCGACTTCGGCGGTGGGCGGGTTACTCCTACTAGGCGTCCAATAGGATTGCCTGTCTTTTCAGACAATTGGGTGACTGGTCTCAAGACCCACTTCCTGATTGGCTGGGAGGAGGAATGGTGTGGGGATAGCGAATATTCATTTGCTATTGTCACACAACTGGGCGGGATCCTTTTTTGAAGCGCCTCTGGCTCTAATCGTGTGCTTCAAAAAAAAAAACCCGCCATTGGAATCCATGCGTCTGGCGTCCTGTATTTAGATCAGAGGGCTGGACGCATGGATAGGGGGGGCCGCGACTGTGCGCCCCTCTAATGGACAGGCCGCCACTGGTATTTTCTCTTCTAATTTATTCTTCTTAGGGCAGTTTCTCTTCAGATCAAATGTTTTTTTAACTCTCTCTTCTGAATGACTGTGTACACCATCAGTCATTATCATAATCACTGAGGTCTATGGTGGGAAGGAGTGCTCTGGATTTTACTGGTGTCCCGGGGTGACGCTGCTAGATAGATACAGTACAGTGAGTGAGCGTTGTTACCCAGGACAGAAAATATGTTATTGGCAGGATCTCCAGGGTTGGCAAGCAACAATACATAATTTTTTTTGTATCCATGGCACACCAGCAGAAATTCCAGATGATGCTTGCACCAGGAGTGTAGCTAAAATGAGGAGGGAGTGAGGGATGCAAACATCTTCATTCATATAGCGATGACATATTTCACACACCGAGGGAAGGTGGGGAAGCAGAGTTTAGGCAGCATGCAGGGTTTAGGCAGGAGGCGCAATGTGGACCACAAATAGAGACCTCTGTAGGCACAGAAAATGGAGTCTCACATGTCTGGATGCAAGGACTTGTTTGGTGTTTGCACAGGAGACAGAAGTCTTTCCAGCTTTGTGAAAAAACTTATCTGTGTTTACTTTTCCTGGAATTCTTATAAATGGGGGGGAAGAAAAAGCAGAACCAAAAGCAAAATGAAATGAACGTGATACGATGCATGTTTAGTAAGCTCACATATTGAATTATTATAAAGTTGACCTGAAAGGAATTTTTTAGGTGAATTTCTCAAATTTTACATTGCTTTCAGTTTTATATTATTAGAACTATGTTATAGTCTCCCGCTGCCACTGGAAAAATAGAATAGATTTAAAGAAAGGGAGAGTAAGAGAGAGGGAGAAAGATGGAGAGAGATTGGCCACTATTCCTCCCACTGATACCAATGATGGGGCACTATTCCTCTCACTGATACTAATGATGGGGCACTATTCCTCTCACTGATACCAATAATGGGGCACTATTCCTCTCACTGATACCAATAATGGGGCACTATTCCTGATACTAATGATGGGGCACTTTTCCTCCTACTAATACCAATGATTGGGCACTATTCCTCCCACTGATACCAATGATGGGGCACTATTCCTCTCACTGATACCAATGATTGGGCACTATTCTTCCCACTAATACCAATGATTGGGCACTATTCCTCCCACTAATACCAATGACTGGGCACTATTCCTCCCACTGATACTAATGATGGGGCACTATTCCTCTCACTGATACCAATCATGGGGCACTATTCCTCTCACTGATACCAATAATGGGGCATTATTCCTCTCACTGATACCAATGATGGGGCATTATTCCTCTCACTGATACCAATAATGGGGCACTATTCCTGATACTAATGATGGGGCACTATTCCTCCTACTAATACCAATGATTGGGCACTATTCCTCCCACTGATACCAATGATGGGGCACTATTCCTCTCACTGATACCAATGATTGGGCACTATTCTTCCCACTAATACCAATGATTGGGCACTATTCCTCCCACTGATACTAATGATGGGGCACTATTCCTCCTACTAATACCAATGATTGGGCACTGTTCCTCCCACTGATACTAATGATGGGGCACTATTCCTCCTACTAATACCAATGATTGGGCACTATTCCTCCCACTGATACCAATGTTTGGGCACTATTCCTCCCAATGATGGGGCACTATTGCTCCTACTGAGAGAGAGAAAGAGCTGACTGCTGACCACTAGTTGCCTTTTTTTCAACCAGGGTGCCCAGGTACTTTGGGGTGTCTTCAGGTATCTTCATGGGAGCTTTGGCAAATGCCTAAATATTACCCATAAATTGTGTACAAGCCAGTGGGTGGATGAAGCCAGCCTTTTAGTTACACAAAGCCACTGTTTTTAATTGTGCACCATCACATCCTTCCAGACACCAGCGTCTTCACAACCAATGGCATCATGGAGAACATTGAGCGCCTGCCCACCCAGCATCCTTGTTTGTCCCTTGACTGTCCCCCTCTATCAGCAGTGAGGTCACATTAGGTGACTGAGAGAGAGAAACCGAGGAAGAATAGAAATGCAACAATACAATGTGCAAATGTGTGTTTGCTTTGGAAGAATAAATAACCTCTAAATTTGGGAGTCCTATGTGTGTGGATGCTGCTGCATTATGTAAAATGATTTGTTTCGTTTATTTTTACATTTATTTATTTTTACATTTATTTATTTTTACATTTTGGAATGGGGTGCTTCAAAATTGTGCAGAAATTTAGAGGCTAATTTGTCTAAAAAAGGTTGTGAAACATTGGTCTAACATGAGGTTCCATTCCATTCACTTTATCCATACTTTCTTGTGTGATGACCTTAGATTGTCCATCTGACCGTTCATCATCTACCATGTGGTACCATTCCATGCACTTCATCCATACTTTCTTGTGTGATGACCACAGATTGTCTGCCTGACCATTAATCATCTAACATGTGGTACCGTGCACCCCATTCACATTGGTTAATGATCTCACATTTATCTTGTTTTACCATAGTGTGCATCTCATCCCCATTCTCTCGTGTGATGACCTCAGATGATTTATCTTATGATTTGCCTGATTTGTAATCATCTATTGTATCTTGTGATTCCGATACATCAACACTCCTTCTCCCACCATACTCACTTATATATATATAGAAGAGGGAATCTTGCCCTGTGGGTCACAATATCCAATTCCTTGTCAATGTCCTCACAACTCTGAGCTTGTTATATATTTGTTTTCTTCTGGTCACTTAGTTACTTTCCAGGATCTGCCAAGACATAAAGAAACTGAAATCTAGTCTCTGGGCATGTATAAACTAATATCATCACCTTCTGAAGACTACAGCTTTTGTCAGGGTGAGAACATATAGAAACTCTTATCTATATCTAAACATTCCACCTGCCACTCCAGGTGATATCTCAGGCACTGACTCATCTCATCTCCACCAAATCGATTAACTGTACCAGCAATAGGGTTACAGATGACAAGATATAAAATGATATTCCTCCTTTATGAACAGCGTGAACAAGTTCTTAAATATGTTTTAAAGGGTGGTCTGCCTGACCATTAATCATCTACCATTTGGTACCATTCCATGCACTTCATCCATACTTTCTTGTGTGATGACCACAGATTGTCTGCCTGACCATTAATCATCTACCATGTGGTACCATTCTATGAACTTCATCCATACTTTCTTGTGTGATGACCACAGATTGTCTGCCTGACCATTAATCGTCTACCTTGTGGTACCATTCCATGCACTTCATCCATACTTTCTTGTGTGATGACCTTAGATTGTCTGCCTGACCATTAATCATCTACCACATGGTACCATTCCATGCACTTCATCCATACTTTGTTGTGTGATGACCACAGATTGTCTGCCTGACCATTAATTGTCTACCATGTGGTACCATTCTATGAACTTCATCCATACTTTGTTGTGTGATGACCACAGATTTTCTGCCTGACCATTAATCATCTAACATGTGGTACCGTGCACCCCATTCACATTGGTTAATGATCTCACATTGTCTGCCCGGCCATTAATCATTTATCTTGTTTTACCATAGTGTGCATCTCATCCCCATTCCCTTGTGTGATGACCACAGATTGCCTGCCTGACCATTAATCATCTACCTTGTGGTACCATTCCATAAACTTCATCCATACTTTCTTGTGTGATGACCACAGAATGTCTACCTGACCATTAATCATCTACCATGTGGTACCATTCCATAAACTTCATCCATACTTTCTTGAGTGATGAAAACAGATTGTCTGCCTGACCATTAATCATCTACGACGTGGTACCATTCTATGAACTTCATCCATACTTTCTTATGTGATGACCACAGATTGTCTGCCTGACCATTAATCGTCTACCTTGTGGTACCATTCCATGAACTTCATCCATACTTTATTGTGTGATGACCACAGATTGTCTGCCTGACCATTAATCGTCTACCTTGTGGTACCATTCCATGAACTTCATCCATACTTTATTGTGTGATGACCACAGATTGTCTGCCTGACCATTAATCGTCTACCTTGTGGTACCATTCCATGAACTTCATCCATACTTTGTTGTGTGATGACCACAGATTGTCTGCCTGACCATTAATTGTCTACCATGTGGTACCATTCTATGAACTTCATCCATACTTTGTTGTGTGATGACCACAGATTGTCTGCCTGACCATTAATTGTCTACCATGTGGTACCATTCTATGAACTTCATCCATACTTTGTTGTGTGATGACCACAGATTTTCTGCCTGACCATTAATCATCTAACATGTGGTACCGTGCACCCCATTCACATTGGTTAATGATCTCACATTGTCTGCCCGGCCATTAATCATTTATCTTGTTTTACCATAGTGTGCATCTCATCCCCATTCCCTTGTGTGATGACCACAGATTGCCTGCCTGACCATTAATCATCTACCTTGTGGTACCATTCCATAAACTTCATCCATACTTTCTTGAGTGATGAACACAGATTGTCTGCCTGACCATTAATCATCTACGACGTGGTACCATTCTATGAACTTCATCCATACTTTCTTATGTGATGACCACAGATTGTCTGCCTGACCATTAATCGTCTACCTTGTGGTACCATTCCATGAACTTCATCCATACTTTCTTGTGTGATGACCACAGATTGTCTGCCTGACCATTAATCGTCTACCTTGTGGTACCATTCCATGAACTTCATCCATACTTTGTTGTGTGATGACCACAGATTATCTGCCTGACCATTAATTATCTACCACGTGGTACCATTCTATGAACTTCATCCATACTTTCTTGTGTGATGACCACAGATTGTCTGCCTGACCATTAATCATCTATTAATCATCTACCATTCCATGAACTTCATCCATACTTTCTTGTGTGATGACCACAGATTGTCTGCCTGACCATTAATCATCTATGACGTGGTACCATTCTATGAACTTCATCCATACTTTCTTGTGTGATGACCACAGATTGTCTGCCTGACCATTAATCATCTACCTTGTGGTACCATTCCATGAACTTCATCCATACTTTCTTGTGTGATGACCACAGATTTTCTGCCTGACCATTAATCATCTAACATTTGGTACCGTGCACCCCATTCACATTGGTTAATGATCTCACATTGTCTGCCCAACCATTAATCATTTATCTTGTTTTACCATAGTGTGCATCTCATCCCCATTCCCTTGTGTGATGACCACAGATTGCCTGCCTGACCATTAATCATCTACCATGTGGTACCATTCCATAAACTTCATCCATACTTTCTTGTGTGATGACCACAGATTGTCTGCCTGACCATTAATCCTCTACCTTGTGGTACCATTCCATGAACTTCATCCATACTTTATTGTGTGATGACCACAGATTGTCTGCCTGACCATTAATCATCTACCACGTGGTACCATTCTATGAACTTCATCCATACTTTATTGTGTGATGACCACAGATTGTCTGCCTGACCATTAATCATCTACCACGTGGTACCATTCTATGAACTTCATCCATACTTTATTGTGTGATGACCACAGATTGTCTGCCTGACCATTATTCATCTACCATGTGGTACCATTCTATGAACTTCATCCATACTTTCTTGTGTGATGACCTTAGATTGTCTGCCTGACCATTAATCATCTACCACATGGTACCGTGCACCCTATTCACATTGGTTAATGATCTCACATTGTTTGCCCGGCCATTAATCATTTATCTTGTTTTACCATAGTGTGCATCTCATCCCCATTCCCTTGTGTGATGACCACAGATTGCCTGCCTGACCATTAATCATCTACCATGTGGTACCATTCCATAAACTTCATCCATACTTTCTTGTGTGATGACCACAGATTGTCTGCCTGACCATTAATCATCTACCACGTGGTACCATTCTATGAACTTCATCCATACTTTATTGTGTGATGACCACAGATTGTCTGCCTGACCATTATTCATCTACCATGTGGTACCATTCTATGAACTTCATCCATACTTTCTTGTGTGATGACCTTAGATTGTCTGCCTGACCATTAATCATCTACCACATGGTACCGTGCACCCTATTCACATTGGTTAATGATCTCACATTGTTTGCCCGGCCATTAATCATTTATCTTGTTTTACCATAGTGTGCATCTCATCCCCATTCCCTTGTGTGATGACCTCAGATGATTTACCTTATAATTTACCTGATTGTTAATCATCCATAGTATCTTCTGATTCTGATCAACACTCCTCCCACCATATATATATATATATATATATATATATATATATATATATATATATATATATATATAGAAAAGGGAATCTTGCCCTGTGGGTCACAATATCCAGTTCCCCATCAATGTCCTCACAACTCTGAGCTTGTTATTTTCTTCTGGTTACCTAGTTACTTTCCAGGATCTGCCAAGACATAAAGAAACTGAAATCTAGTCTCTGGGCATGTATAAACTAATATCCTCACCTTCTAAAGACTACAGCTTCTTTGTCAGGGTGAGAAGTATAGAAACTCTTATCTATATGTAAACATTCCACCTGCCACTCCAGGTGATATCTCAGGCGCTCACTTATCTCATCTCCACCAGAGCGATCAATTGTACCAGCAACAGGGTTACAGATGACAAGATACAAAATGATATTCCTCCTTTATGAAAATTAACAGCATGAACAAGTTCTTAAATACGTTTTAAATGGCGGGAGGGTTCTTTTAAAGTTTGTCCTGGAATAAAAAAGGGGGACTCCTCTGAGGTTTGCCCTGGAATATTAAAGGGGGCACTCCTTTGACATTTGTCCTGGAATAATAACAGACAAGGGGGTGGAGGGGTTTCGTTGAAGTCTGTCCTAAAATAATAAAGGGGGTTTCCTTTTAAGTCTGTCCTGAAAATAAAGGAGGCTTCTTTGAAGTTTGTCCTGGAATATTAAAGGGGGTCCCCTTTGAGGTTTGTACTGGAATATTAAAGTGGGGGGGTCTCCGTTTGAAGTTTGTCCTGAAATAATAAGGGGGGTGCTTCCATAACAGGCAGGGAAATGGAGGAGTTCCATTGAAGTTTGTTCTAAAATAATAAAGGGGGGCTCCTTTTTGAAGAGCGGGGCCTCTTTGAAGTTTGTCCTGGCATGTTAAAGTGGGGGAGGGGGCTCCTTTGAAATTTGTTCTGGAATAATAAAAGGACTCCTCTGAAGCTTGTCCTGGAATATTAAAGGAGGAACTCCTTTAAAGTTTGTCCTGGAATAATAAGAGGACAGGTGGATGGGGGAGTTCCTTTTTGAAGTTTTTTTTTTTTTTTTGGTTCAAAATAATAAAGGGGGGCTCCTTTGAAGTTTGTCCTGAAAAAATAAAGAGGGGCCTCTTTGAAGTTTTTCCTGGAATATTAAAGTAGGGGAGGAGGTTCCTTTGAAATGTGTCCTTGAATAATAAAGGGGAGGAGGGGACTACATTGAAGTTTGTCCTGGAATAATAATGGGGGTTCTTTTGGAGTTTGTACTGGAATAGAAAGAGGGACTCTTTTAAAGTTTGCCCTAGAATATTAAAGGGGGTTTGCAGTTTTCCTGGAATAAAAAAAAAAGGGGGGCTCATATGCAGTGTATCCTGAGATAATAAAGGGGGGTCCTTGGAGTTTGTCCTGGGATAGTAAAGAGGAACTCCTATAAAGTTTGTCTTGGAATAATAATGGGGGTCTCTTTTAAAGCTTGTGCTGAAATAATAACGGGCATGGTCAACACAGGTCCTAATACGTAGAGGTCTTGTTTCCCACCCTAACACCCACACACCGCAAATATGCATTCATAGCGGTTGGGGTTTTTGTGTTGAAAACAAGCTAACTCCCAGCACAGTGACTGAGCTGCCACATGCAGCTCCGTCTCTGGTTATGATTGGGAGCTGGCAGGACAGGCTCCTGACCATGTGACCATGGTGGTAGCTAATTACAGTGATTAGAGGTCTGCCTCACCCCCTGACACAAAGACCAAGGTAAAGGCCATCGGGACTGAGCAATAGGAGATTAATGAATACGGAGCTGTGTTATTTGTATCTTTTATATTTGCCGGCAGCTCATAAAATCTTCAAATAAAATGAGGGGCACCAAAAAGCAATTTTCTTGGGTTGAATCAAGTTTGCCATCTGCAGAGGATGGAGAAGAAAGGATAAAACACGTGCCTTGTGTCCAAGCCACTGGAACAAATATTTTCCTCTATCACATGCAATATAAATACCATCTGTGCATAATAATAAGAAATTTGAAATGTATCTTATTCCAGAAAAATAAACAAAAAAAGCAGAACATCATTCATACTTAAAGTTTTTTTTTTCCTGTTTCTGTTCTTATGGAGGAGCTGAGACTTTAGGATCACCCCACAAAAGGGCTAGCTGGGACAGAGCAGCCATGGTATGGAGAATGTACAGAAAACTTTAGGCGAAAAAGTAGCCAAGTCTGGAAACAGGTTGATAGCCTGCGGCAGGCAAGAGAGCAGTCAGGTCAAGGCAGAGGTCATGAGCAGGCAAGAGAGCAGTCAGGTCAAGGCAGAGTTCATGAGCAGGCAAGAGAGCAGTCAGGTCAAGGCAGAGGTCATGAGCAGGCAAGAGAGCAGTCAGCTCTAGGCAGAGGTTGTGGCCAGGCAGCAAACAGAGGTGCAAAGAGAGGTGATTGGCAGACAATGGGCAAGAGAGTAGTCAGGTCCATTAAGAGGTAGTGGGCAGACACCAGACAAGAGAGTAGTCAGGTTCTGGCAGAGGCCATGGGTAGGCAGCAGGCAAGATGATAGGTTCAGAAAGATACAGTGAACAGAAAGCAGGCAAGAGAGCAGGTAGGTCAAGGCAGAGATCATATGCAGGCAGCAGACAAGAGAGCAGTCGGGCCCGGGCACAGGTTGTGGGCAGGCAGCAAGCAGAGATCATTGGCAGACAGTGGGCAAGAGAGTGTAAAAATCCATGAACAGGTAGTGGGCAGACACCAGACAAAAGAGTACTCAAGTCAATCTGGGTCAGAATCAAGCAAGGCAATCATAATGTATTATAGCTCTTTTGCACAATGGGCAGCTAGTGATAAGACGCAACAGTAGCCACTTCAGATACTGGAGCTTAAATACTCCTTTGGTCAGAGGACACTCCCTGTGTCCTTTCAGGAAAGTTCTCGTTGGGATTATGTGAGTACCATTGGAAGTACTGGTGGAGATTCTGCAAGTACCATTGGGAGTCCTGGCAGGAATCCTGCAAGTACCATTGAAAGGCAAGTACCATTTCGTTTTCACTATAGCTCCTGCTAATGGAGATGGCCAAGAATAGCTAGTGGTCCCCAGTTTTCTTTGCTACAATCTGCAACCAGGTCTAAGCCATAAGCTCGACCCACAAATGGGTTGCTGGGACAGAAGGGCTATGGGAGAATGTCTACAATGTTGTATACAAGAGAGTAGTTGGGTCTAGGCAGATGTCATGGCAGGAGGCAAACAAAAGAGCAATCAGGTCTGGGCAAGAAGTAGACAAAAGATTAGTCAGGTCCAGGTAGAGGTTGAGGCAGGCGGCAGGAAAGAGAGTGGTCAATCTTGGTCAGCAACAAGCAGAAAACTGACAAGTATTAAAGCTCTTTAGTACATGTAGGCCCTTTACAAAATAATCTGGAGTGAGTGACTGGGGACAAAGAGAAGGCTAATTTATTAAATACTTTCTTCAGCTCTGTGTATACAAAGGAGCATGGGGGAGCTCATGTCCATAATAGGGGTGGTAGTGACAAAGCCCCAAATCCACAATGGCTCAAAAGTGGTATGGTCCAGAAATAATTGGACAGACTAAAGGTGGATAAAGCACCTGGACCTGATGGCATCCACCCACGGATCCTAAAAGAATTGAGTTCTGTCATTTCAAAGCCATTGTATCTAATTTTTAGGGACTCATTAATGACAGGAATAGCACCACTGGATTGGCACAGAGCCAATGTAGTGCCTATATTTAAAAATGGAACAAAGTCTTTACGGAGTAAATATAGACCTGTTAATTTCCTACAGTTGGGAAGATACTGGAGAGATTAATAAAATACCACATAGACAAGTACTTGCAGGAAAAAAATATTTTAAGCAGCAGACAGCATGGATTCGTGAAAGACAGAAGTTGTCAAACAAACCTGATTTCTTTTTAAGAGGTGGTAAGTAAAACCTTGGACAGAGGGGTGGGGGGGGACGTGGTATACTTGGACAGAGGGGTGGCGGTGGACGTGGTATACTTGGATTTTGCAAAAGCTTTCGATACAGTTCCGCACACACGGCTCATGTGTAAGGTAAATTCTACAGGTTTGGAAATTTCAGTTTGTAAATGGATAGAAAACTGGCTAAAAGACAGAATTCAGAGAGTCGTGGTTAATGATTCTTACTCTGAATGGTCTAAGGTTATGAGTGGTGTACCCCAAGGTTCAGTGTTGGGAACCTTACTTTTTAATATCTTTATAAATGATATTGGGTCTGGGATCAAAAATAACATTTCCGTCTTTGCAGATGACACCAAGCTATGCAGTGCAATAACGTCCTTACAGGATGTCACCAATTTACAAGCCGACCTCAATGCTCTGTCTAATTGGGTGACTATGTGGCAGATGAGGTTTAATGTTGATAAATGTAAAGTTATGCACTTGGGGGCTAAGAATATGCATGCATCATACATGCTAGGAGGGGTACAACTGGGGGAATCCATAGTGGAGAAGGATCTGGGGGTTTTGGTAGACCA
The DNA here is from genome assembly GCF_037356315.1 of Lithobates pipiens. NCBI lineage: Eukaryota > Metazoa > Chordata > Amphibia > Anura > Ranidae > Lithobates > Lithobates pipiens. Next base: position 29,557,822 of record NW_027507784.1, on the reverse strand, counting down.
TAAGCTCAATAATAACATGCAATGCCAAGCTGCAGTTTCCAAAGCGAGCAAAGTCCTTTCCTGTATTAAGAGAGGTATGTACTCCAGAGAGAGAGATATAATTTTGCCCCTGTTCAAATCATTAGTAAGACCTCATCTGGAATATGCAGTTCAGTTTTGGACACCAGTTCTCAAAAAGGATATCGGGGAACTGGAGAAAGTGCAGAGAAGAGCAACCAAACTGATAAGAGGCATGGAGGAACTCAGCTATGAGGAAAGATTAGAGGAACTGAATGTATTCACTCTTGATAAGAGGAGATTAAGGCCCCTTTCACATGGATGATCCGTTCAGGTCCGCCTGAACAGATGCTCCATAGAGCTGACATCCGAGTCCGCTGACATCTAAGCCGATCAGATCCGAAAAAGTGTGATGGAGGAAAAAGCAATTTTTCCATCCGTCATCGGAACGGATCGGGTGACGACAGACACTGCGGTCCGTAGTCATCCGATCTCCCATAGGGGAGAGCGGCGCTGTGACAGGTCCGTACCTGCGCAGTGTGCAGAGACGGACCTGTCATCTTCCTGCTCAGCGGGGATCACTCCAGCGATCCCCACTGAGCAAGCGGATATCCACGGGGTGGATCAGCACTGATCCGCCCCGTGTGAAAGGACCCTAAGGGGGGATATGATCAACATGTACAAATATATAAGGGGTCCATATAGTGAACTTGGTGTTGAGTTATTCACTTTGCGGTCAACAAAGAGGACAAGGGGGCACGCTTTACGTCTAGAGGAAAAGAGATTTCATCTCCAAATATGGACTCCCTGCAGAGGTGGTTCTGGCCAGCTCAGTAGATTGCTTTAACCACTTGCCGACCGCCGCACGCCGATGTACGTCGGCAGAATGGCACGGGCAGGCATAAGGGCTTACATGTACGTCCTTGCCTGCCCGCCGGTCGGGGGCCCGATCGAGCCCCCGCCCGGTGCCTGCGGCGGTCGGTATTCGTTCGGGAGCGATCCCGGACGAGGGGACGGCCATTCATTCATGGCCACCCCCTCGCGATCGCTCCCGGCGAATGAAAATGTCCGGTGACATCACTTCCTCTCCTGTAATTTAAACACAGGAGAGGAAGTGATGTATTCTCTCCTCCGTGTCGGTAGTTTTCGTTCCGGCACCGAGGAGAGAGGTTCGGTGAGTTGCACCAACACACCCCACATACAGTAGAACATGCCAGGCACACTCACACCCCCCCTTTACCCCCCGATCACCCCCCAATTACCCCTGCCCCCCCAGTCACAGTGACACCAATTGCTTTTTTTTTTTTTTTTGCATTGGTGTCATTTGTGACTGTAGTAACTGTTAGGGCAGTTAGGGTTAGCCCCCTTTAGTTCTAATGTGCCCCCCTAACCCCCCCAATAAAGGTTTAACCCCGTGATCACCCCCCGTCGCCAGTGTCACTAAGGCTGGGTTCACATTGCAGCGGTTTATGAGAACGAATGTGATTCGCACCGCACTGCAGTGCAAATCACATCCGATCTCTGTGCGATTCGAGTTCAGCCATTCGCCGCACCCGCCGCATCCGCCGCAAATTCGCACGGGACCCTTTTTTTGGCCCGCAGCAGAATCGGATCGCATGGGTGTTCACACCATGCGATCCGAGTTTGCAGATCGCACTGCGATATGCGAACTGATCTGGGGGTGTCATTAACATTTCACTGACACTCCCAGCAGTTCGCATAGGGCAGTGTGAACTGCCGCCGGGAGGCATGCGATGCGGGAACCCGCCGCGGATTCATGGCGTTCCCGCATCGCTCCAGTGTGAACCCAGCCTAATAAGCGATAGTTTTTCTGATCGCTGTATTAGTGTCACAGGTGACGCTAGTTAGGCAGGTAGGTATTTAGGTTCGCCGCAGCTTTTTATAGCGCCAGGGACCCCCATATACTACCGCATAAAGCCCCCTGATTGCCCCCTAGTTAACCCTTTCACCAGTGATCACCATATAACTGTTACAGGTGACGCTGGTTGGTTAGTTATTTTTTTATAGTTTCAGGGCACCCGCCATTTATTACCTAATAAAGGTTTAACCCCCTGATCACCCGGCGGGTGTCATTTGTGACTGTAATAACTGTTAGGGCAGTTAGGGTTAGCCCCCTTTAGTTCTAAGGTACCCCCCTAACCCCCCCAATAAAGGTTTAACCCCGTGATCACCCCCCGTCGCCAGTGTCACTAAGGCTGGGTTCACATTGCAGCGGTTTATGAGAACGGATGTGATTCGCACCGCACTGCAGTGCAAATCACATCCGATCTCTGTGCGATTCGAGTTCAGCCATACAGATAGTATGGCTGAATTCGCGTTGCACCCGCCGCACCCGCCGCAAACTCGCACGGGACCCTTTTTTTGGTCCGCAGCAGAATCGGATCGCATGGGTGTTCACACCATGCGATCCGAGTTTGCAGATCGCACTGCGATATGCGAACTGATCTGGGGGTGTCATTAACATTTCACTGACACTCCCAGCAGTTCGCATAGGGCAGTGTGAACTGCCGCCGGGAGGCATGCGATGCGGGAACCTGCCGCGGATTCGTGGCGTTCCCGCATCGCTCCAGTGTGAACACAGCCTAATAAGCGATAGTTTTTCTGATCGCTGTATTAGTGTCACAGGTGACGCTAGTTAGGCAGGTAGGTATTTAGGTTCGCCGCCGTTTTTTATAGCGCCAGGGACCCCCATATACTACCGCATAAAGCCCCCTGATTGCCCCCTAGTTAACCCTTTCACCAGTGATCACCATATAACTGTTACAGGTGACGCTGGTTGGTTAGTTATTTTTTTTATAGTTTCAGGGCACCCGCCATTTATTACCTAGTCTCACTAGTGTACCCCTAAATTTAGGGGTGTCTACTTTCCAAAATGGGGTCATTTGGGGGGGGTTTGTGCCATCTTGGCATTTTATGGCCTTCAAAACTGTAACGCCCTTAGAAAGACTGAAGGCGGTGCTTGGTTTTCGGGGCCCCGTACGCGGCTAGGCTCCCAAAAAGTCCCACATATGTGGTATCCCCGTACTCAGGAGAAGCAGCAGAATTTATTTTGGGGTGTCATTTCACATATGCCCATGGCATGCGTGAGCAATATATCATTTAGTGACAACTTTGTGAAAAAAAAAAAAAAAAAAAAAGTTTGTAATTTTCCCGCAACTTGTGGCAAAATATAAAATATTCCATGGACTCAACATGCCTCTCAGCAAATAGCTTGGGGTGTCTACTTTCTAAAATGGGGTCATTTGTGGGGGTTTTGTGCCATCTTGGCATTTTATGGCCTTCAAAACTGTAATAGGTAGTGAGGAGTGAAGTCAAATATTTCCGCCCTTAGAAAACCTGAAGGCGGTTCTTGGATTTCGGGGCCCCGTACGCGGCTAGGCTCCCAAAAAGTCCCACATATGTGGTATCCCCGTACTCAGGAGAAGCAGCAGAATTTATTTTGGGGTGTCATTTCACATATGCCCATAGCATGTGTGAGCAATATATCATTTAGTGACAACTTTGTGTAAAAAAAAAAAAAAAAATTTTTTTTTGTCATTATTCAATCGCTTGAGGCAAAAAAATAAAATATTCAATGGGCTCAACATGCCACTTATCAATTTCCTTAGGGTGTCTACTTTCCAAAATGGGGTCATTTGGGGGGGTTTTGTACTGCCCTGCCATTTTAGCACCTCAAGAAATGAGATAGGCAGTCGTAAACTAAAAGCTGCGTAAATTCCAGAAAACGTACCTTAGTTTGTAGATGTGACAACTTTTGCGCAAACCAATAAATATACAATTATTGACTTTTTTTTTACCAAAGACATGTGGCTGAATACATTTTGGCCTAAATGTATGACTAAAATTGAGTTTATTGGATTTTTCTAATAACAAAAAGTAGAAAATATCATTTTTTTTCAAAATTTGCGGTCTTTTTACGTTTATATCGCAAAAAATAAAAATCGCAGAGGCAATCAAATACCATCAAAAGAAAGCTCTATTTGTGGGAAGAAAAGGACGCAAATTTTGTTTGGGTACAACATTGCATGACCGCGCAATTACCAGTTAAAGCAGCGCAGTGCCAAATTGTAAAAAGACCTCTGGTCATTTACCAGCAAAATGGTCCGGTCTGAAGGTGGTTAAGAAAGGCCTGGATTATTTCCTAAATGTACATAATATAACTGGGTACTGACATTTATAGGTAAAGTTGATCCAGGGAAAATCCGATTGCTTAAACAAATTGGATCATGTTCTGCTGGGTTTTTTGCCTTCCTCTGGATCAACTGTGGGTATAGAATTGGGTATATTGGATTGTATGATATTGTTATTTTTTATTTTGTGGTTGAACTGGATGTACTTGTGTCTTTTTTCAACCTAACTACAGTGCCTTGCGAAAGTATTCGGCCCCCTTGAACTTTTCAACCTTTTGCCACATTTCAGGCTTCAAACATAAAGATATAAAATTTTAATTTTTTGTGAAGAATCACTAACAAGTGGGACACAATTGTGAAGTGGAACGAAATCTATTGGATATTTTAAACTTTTTTAGCAAATAAAAAACTGAAAAATGGTGCGAGCAAAATTATTCGGCCCCTTTACTTTCAGTGCAGCAAACTCACACCAGAAGTTTAGCGAGGATCTCTGAATGATCCAATGTTGTCCTAAATGACTGATGGTGATAAATAGAATCCTCCTGTGTGTAATCAAGTCTCTGTATAAATGCACCTGCTCTGTGATAGTCTCAGAGTTCTGTTGAAAGCGCAGAGAGCATCATGAAGACCAAGGAACACACCAGGCAGGTCCGTAATACTGTTGTGGAGAAGTTTAAAGCTGGATTTGGATACAAAAAGATTTCCCAAGCTTTAAACATGCCAAGGAGCACTGTGCAAGCGATCATTTTGAAATGGAAGGAGAATCAGACCACTGCAAATCTACCAAGACCTGGCCGTCCCTCTAAACTTTCAGCTCAGACAAGGAGAAGACTGATCAGAGATGCAGCCAAGAGGATCACTCTGGATGAACTGCAGAGAACTACAGCTGAGGTGGGAGAGTCTGTCCATAGGACAACAATCAGTCGTACACTGCACAAATCTGGCCTTTATGGAAGAGTGGCAAGAAGAAAGCCATTTCTCAAAGATATCCATAAAAAGTCTTGTCTAAAGTTTGCCACAAGCCACCTGGGAGACACACCAAACATGTGGAAGAAGGTGCTCTGGTCAGATGAAACCAAAATCCAACTTTTTGCCCACAACGCAAAACGATATGTTTGGCGTAAAAGCAACACAGCTCATCACCCTCAACACACCATCCCCACTGTCACACATGGTGGTGGCAGCATCATGGTTTGGGCCTGCTTTTCTTCAGCAGGGACAGGGAAGATGGTTAAAATTGAGGGGAAGATGGATGCAGCCAAATACAGGACCATTCTGGATGAAAACCTGTTGGAGTCTGCAAAAGACCTGAAACTGGGACGGAGATTTATCTTCCAACAAGACAATGATCCCAAACATACAGCAAAATCTACAAAGGAATGGTTCACGAATAAACGTATCCAGGTGTTAGAATGGCCAAGTCAAAGTCCAGACCTGAATCCAATCGAGAATCTGTGGAAAGAGCTGAAAACTGCTGTTCACAAACGCTCTCCATCCAACCTCACTGAGCTCGAGCTGTTTTGCAAGGAAGAATGGGCAAGAATTTCAGTCTCTCGATGTGCAAAACTGATAGAGACATACCCCAAGCGACTTGCAGCTGTAATCGCAGCAAAAGGTGGCTCTTCAAAGTATTAACGCAAGGGGGCCGAATAATTTTGCACGCCCCACTTTTCATTTTTTTTATTAGTTAAAAAAGTTTCAAAAATCCAATAGATTTCGTTCCACTTCACAATTGTGTCCCACTTGTTGGTGATTCTTCACAAAAAATTTAAATGTTATATCTTTATGTTTGAAGCCTGAAATGTGGCAAAAGGTTGAAAAGTTCAAGGGGGCCGAATACTTTCGCAAGGCACTGTATGTAACTATGTACTCGAGTAGATGGCAAAAAGACAAAGCACATTCTATGAGTACCATTAGAAGTCTTGGCATTGATTCTGCCAGCACCATTGGAAGACCTGGCATGGATTCTGCAAGCACCATTGGAAGTCCTACTAAGGAAGGTTCTACAAGCACCATTGGAAATCCTACCAGGGGTTCTTCAAGCACCATTGGAAGTCTTGGAAGGAATTCTTATGCCGCGTACACACGATCAGACTATCCGGCGGACTTTCTGAACGAGCGGACTTGCCCACACACGACCAGACTTTTCCAATGAGCGGACTTGCCCATACACGGAGTAAAGTCTGTTAATTTTGAACATGACTCCAAGTAGTCCGATGTTGCCGCCTCCAGCGGCGAGATTGACACCTCGTGAGCCCTGTCGCCTGGTATAGATTTAAAGGGGAATCCCTACACTGAAAAAACGGTGTGGGGGTCCCCCCCAAAGTCCATACCAGACCCTTATCCGAGCATGCAGCCCGGCCGGGCAGGAAAGGATGATGTCACATGGTGACCCTTCACCTTATGATGTCACAATCCCAGCATCCCCCGGGACTGTGACGTCATAAGGGGCCGGGTCGGCAGGTGACATCACTCGGTGACCCCGACCCTTATGCCTATATAAGACACCTGGGAGCCAGAAATCTTGCTGATTGATAGGGGGTCAAAGGCTTATTTCACTCCATTAAAATGCAAATCAATTTATAACTTTTTTGAAATGTGTTTTTCTGGATAATTTTGTTAAAACACAACAATCCAGCGCTCAATGCATTAGAACAGCAGATAGTCCCACAGCAGATGAAAAATAATACCAAATTAATTTATTCAATCCTTGTAGTAATAAAAACCAGTCCTGTGTTAAAACAAAGGCAAATGGAAAGAGGAGCTTTACAACGTCACCAAGAATACACTGAGCAGCAAGGAGCCGATAATGTCCAGCTTGAGTCAGTTCTCTTACAGCCGAAGGGAGGGGGGGCGACGGCCGCCAGTACTCCTGCTGTGTTGCAGCCAGAGATGGGACACGCGCGCTGGATTGTTGTGTTATAACTGTTTTGATCCACATCCTCCAGCTTTGGTTATTATCCAGCTGCACCGGGCTTAGACCACTCTCCATTGACTATTACTCCCCGCTCCCCCATTTTTCATTATCACACTTGTCCACATTTTAGCGCCGGCGACTCTTTTGTCTCTATTGGATATTTTTGTTGTTATTCTGTCTCTCACTGTTAAAATGAACCGACCATTAAAATTATAGGACTAAAAATGTTTTGGTCAGTGGGCAAATGTACAAAATCAGCAGGGTATCCAAATAGTTTTACCCCCCCCCCTCGCTGTATGACGTGGGTCTGGGATTCTAGAGCTCCAAGGGGCCCACCAACAACGAAGCGAGGGAAGAGAAAGAATTTACAAGCTAACCGCATTTAGGCTCGGTTCACACAGGGGGCGATGCGAGGCGACACGACTTGCCTCGCCGCGACCTCAGCGGCGACTTGCAAATGACTTCTGTATAGAAGTCAATGCAAGTCGCCCCGAGGTCGCCCAAAAGTAGTACAGGAACCTTTTTTCTAAGTCGGAGCGACTCGAGTCGCTCTTCTTAGAACGGTTCCGTAGTACAGAACGGGGGCGACTTGTCAGGTCGCGGCACGGCAAGTCGTGTCGCCTCGTGTCGCCCCCTGTGTGAACCGGCCCTTAGGCACTAGTGATCTCGCGTATCTGATCCCCTGATGGGTCTAATTTCAATAACAATTCTTTTTGAGTGTTTTCCAAGTCTTTGTTTGCAGATATGACATGTGAACAAGAGCCGTCAGCGGTCATCGTTCCTCCTGGAGGCTGTGCGGTGGGGGGGGGGGGGGTAAGGCAGAGCCTTGGGGTTTGTTAAATAACAGTACAGAATAAGTCCCAGGCCGGATGACCGCAGGCTGAGGAGCTGTGAAGTTCTCAGTGAAGGAGGTCCTGCAGCCAACAATAACAGCTCAAAGAAAATAAACAGATACCACAAATATCTCCAGAGTTCCCTGCAGGTAAAGTACTGTACATTCCCGCTGACTGCTGGTATGCCAAAAACTGGACGGCTTCCAGCCAACATTAAAGCTCCCAATTCTTCAGCTTTGGAGGAAATAAAATTGTCTCGGTAGCCTCGGCTGAGGCGGTTCCTGCTAAATATATTACACTGAAAACCGCTTACCATGGAACTTTAGTTAAGCCTAAAAATATGCTCACCTTGAACTGAAATAACTTCCTCTGATTTCACCGCACACTGTGGGCTTCTCACATTAGAGGCTGCAGCAAGTGAGATAGAGACCACCTCATTTCCAGGCTGGAGGACACACAGCGTCATCTAGTTCTTTCCTTCCCAGCATGATTGTCCCTGGCTTGCCCCCTTTCATTCATTGGATTTCAGTTCTTTCAATCATGGAGGCTCAGCATCCCATGTGGGTGTTGCCTAAGGCTCGATTCACATCTATGCATGTTGCGTTTGAGCGTTTCTGCAGTGCTTTTTGCGGTGCTTGCCGCGTTTTTTGGACACGCATTTTTACAGCGTTTTTTTTTTTTTTACACTGTATATAGCTGGTTGCTAAGGAGAGGGCCAGGAAGCCGGCCGCCGTGTCCTTAGCAACCAATGAATCATCAATTGAGAAAAAAAACGGCACAAATTAAAAAAAAAATGGCATGGGGGTCCCCCCAAAATCCATACCAGACCTTTATCCAAGCATGCAGCCCAGCAGGTCAGGAAAGGGAAGGGACGAGCAAGCGCCCCCCCACCCCACAGCACCTTGCCCCCATTTTGATGGGGACAAGGGCTTCTTCCCGACAACCCTTGCCCAGTGGTTGTCGGGGTCTGCGGGGCGGGGGGGCTTATCGGAATCTGGAATCAGGTTCACCTGAATTATACCTGATGTTATGTAAATTTTATCAATAAATTTATCGATAAATTTACTTTTGTTTGTGCAGCAATCCCTCTTCTGCTTTTTTATATTGAGTCTTTGGGACAGACTCGATTGCTGGCACACCTGTTTCACTGACCATGTATGCATCTCACCTACTACTTTTTATATATATATATATATATATATATATATATATATATATATATATATATATATAAAAATAAAAATGCCACAAATCTATTCCCTATTTTGTAGACGCTATAACTTTTGCGCAAACCAATCAATATATGCTTATTGGGATTTTTCTTTACCAAAAATATGTCGAAGAATATATGTTGGCCTAAAACGATAAAGAAATTTGTTTTTGTTTTTTTTTGTAAGGGTTTTTTTGTTGGATATTTATTATAGCAAAAAGTAAAAAATATTGGTTTTTTTTATAGCGCATTTTTTTTTAAACATACTTTAACCATTCATTATCCCTGGTCACTGCCACACACGTCGTATGATGATGCTGTACTGCACTAGTGACAGTACTGTATGTAAAAAAATAAATAAAAAATTAAAATTAAAATGAAATAAAATGATGTAATTTCTTACATTTCTAAAAAATTGCAACATCAAAAATCCGCCATGCCCCTTACTAAACGCCTCAGACTGTCTACTTTCCAAAAAGGGTTCATTTGGGGATATTTGTACTGTCCTGACATTTTCAGGATTGATCAATTTTCAGATACACAGTATATATATATATATATATATATATATATATATATATATATATATATCTATGCACTATAGTTTGTGGACTTTGCCGGGAGGGCATAAATTGACGTGATCTGCCCTGTGGTGCAAGGGCAGCACAGCCTGTGATTGCTGAGTTCTTTAGAATCAGCTGATCACAGATCAGGGTAAAGGGCCAATCACAGTGGCCCTTTACCATGTGATCAACTGTGTCCTATGACAGCTGATCACAGAAGTAAACAGGAGACGGTTATCGGCTTTTCTTTCCTCACGCTGACAGTGTGAGGAGTGAAGAAGAGAGCTGATTACTGGCTTCTGATAAAGGGACATCGGCACTGATTATAATTGAGTCCTAACAGTGCCCACCAGTGCTGCCAATCTTTGGCCACCAGTGCTGCCAATTAGCGCCCACCAATGCTGGCAATCTGTGCACATCAGTGCCTTCTCATCAGTGTCCCCTATCAGAACCCATCAGTGCCTTCTCATCAGTGTCCCCTATCAGTGCCCATCAGTTCCACCCATCAGAGCCTATCAGTGCCCACCAGTGCCACCTATCAGTGTCTTTCAGTGCCTCCTATTAGAACCCATCAGTGCCACCTATCGGTGCCCATCAGTTTCACCTATCAGTGCCTTTCAGTGCCTCCTACCAGTGCCCAACAGTGCCATCTATCAGTGCCTTTTAGTGCCTCCTATCGGAGCTCATCAGTGCCCAGCAGTGCCGCCTATCAGTGCCACCTATCAGTGGCCATCAGTGTCACCTATCAGTGCCTCCTATGAGAGCTCATCAGTGCCTCCTATCAGTGCCCAGCAGTGCCGCCTATCAGTGCCTCCTATTAGAGCCCAGCAGTGCTGCATATCAGTGCCTCCTATCAGAGCCCAGCAGTGCTGCCTATCAGTGCCTCCTCTCAGTGCAGCTTCATTAGTGCCTCCTCATCAGTGCCACTTATCAGTGCTGCCTATTAGTGCCTCCTCATCAGTGCCGCCTATCAGTGCCTCCTATTGGTGCCCTGCAGTGCCGTCTATCAGTGCCTCCTATCAGAGCCCAGCAGTGCTGCCTATCAGTGCCTCCTATCAGAGCCCAGCAGTGCTGCCTATCAGTGGCCCCTCATCAGTGCAGCCTCATCAGCACATATCAGTGAAGGAGAAAAATTACCCGTTCGCAAAATTTTATAACAAGCTATGATACTTTTTTTTACATTTTCAGTCTTTTTTGTCTGTTTAGCAAAAGATAAAAAGCCCAGCGATGATTAAATACCACAAATAGAGAGCTAAATTTTTGTGAAAAAAAGTGATAAAAATTTCATTTACGTATAGCATCGCACGACCGCGCAATTGTCATTGAAAGTGTGAAAAGCTCTTGGAAATCTTGGTTGGGAGATCCCCACCGCATATATTGGTAACTATGTGAAATGGCCACTTTGTGCACATGTAGCCTTTCATGCATCTTTCAACCTCATGTGCTAAATGTAGTCTCTTTGCAGCAAAGCTTTCCTCTGAAGAAGACCCCAACAAAATGGGTCGAAACGCGCAAGGCTTTGTCTTACATTAGACATGTTGTCATATAACTTTATGTACAAATGTGTGTTTGCAGTCTCTGCACTTTGGGGCATGCCCCCGTTATAGCTCATATTTTAACTTTGGCAGAAACACTGTACTCTATGAATTTTTAATAAAGATTTTTTCTAATTACATCTACTGTTTATTTACTTCGCTGCTAAAAAAAAAACCCTCTGGGGGAACTTTCCCATAACATAAGGTGCTTGTGAAAGGCTTTCTAAAAACATTGGCTCTGCTCACCAGGCACCTGACATATGCCATGTTACTTTTAATACGAACTCAGATTTAATTATATATGAATATTAGTCATCTTTTCTGTACTGAGATTGAAGATTCGATAAGATTCTGGAGAATTTCAAATGATCGGAGACATCTCCACCCATCTTCACATTCCCTTCCTGACCTATTAGACACTTGGCCCAGGTAGACGGATTCTGTGCATTGTTTTAAATACCTGTGAGCAGACAGAGCAACTTGTAAGCCCTTGTACACACGGTCGGACATTCCGACGGAAAATGTCCGATCGGACCGTGTTGTCGGATAATCCGACCATGTGTGGGCTCCATCGGACTGTTTCCATCGGAATATCCGACGGACAAAGTTTTAGAGCTGGGCTATAAAACTTTCCGACAACATGATCCGATCTGACTTCTGTCCAATTGTGTGAGGAGAATTCCGATCGGACAAAGTGCCACGCATGCTCAGATCAAATTCCTAGACCAAAGCTATTGGCTACTAGCCTGAACGTAGTCCTGTCGTAACAAAATAACGTCATCACGTTACGTACGATCGGATTTTCCGACAACTTTGTCCGACCGTGTGTATGCAACACAAGTTTCGGACAAAATCCGACGGATTTTGTTGTCGGAATGTCCGACCGTGTGTACAAGGGCTTACACATACAGGTGCGTCTCGTACAATTAGAATATCATCAAAAAGTTCATTTAGTTCAGTAATTCAATTTAAAAACAAAAGTGAAACTCATATATTTTATATATACGTTACACACAGAGTGATGGAGTTCATGCATTTCTTTCTTTTCATTTTGATGATTATGGCTTACGGCTAGTGAAAACTCAAAATTCTGTATCTCAGAAAATTAGAATATTACATAAGAACAATAAAAAAAGGATTTTTAATACAGTCAGAAATGTTGGCTTACTGAAAAGTCTGTCCATGTACAGTATAGTGGGCACTCAATACTTGGTCGGGGCTCCTTTGGCATGAATTATGGCATCAATGTGGTGTAGCATGGAGGTGATCAGCCTGTAGGACCGCTGAGGGGTTATGGAAGTCCAGGTTGCTTTGATAGCGGCCTTCGGCTCATCTGCATTGTTGGGTCTGGTGTCCCTCATCCTCCTCTTGACAATACTCCACAGATTCTCTATGGGATTTAGGCCAGGCGAGCTTGCTGGCCAATGAAGCACAGTGATACCATGATCAATAAACCAGGTATTGATACTTTTGGTAGCGTGGGCAGGTGCCAAGTCCTGCTGGAAAATGAAATCAGCATCTCCATAAAGCTGGTCAGCAGAGGGAAGCATGAAGTGCTCTAGAATGTCCTGGTAGAGGGTGGCGCTGACGTTGGACTTGATAAAACACAGAGGACCAACACCAGCAGATGACACGGCTCCCCACATCATCACTGACTGTGGAAACTTCACACTGGACCTCATGCAACTTGGATTCTGTGCGTCTCCATTCTTCCTTCAGACCCTTATGCCCAGTACACACGATTGGATGTTGGATGTGAGCTTGTTGGCAGAAAGTCCGACCGTTGGACTTTCCTCCAACAAATGCTGACTAGCATGTTCTCACATTTTCCGCCAACAGACGTTTGTTGTCGGACTTTCTGATCGTGTGTACACAAGTCCGTCAGGCAAAAGTCCACGCATGCTCGGAATCAAGTATGAGCCGGAGATCTAACTAGCGCTCATAGTGGAGATATCACGTACGTCTGGTATGTCACTACATTCGTAATTGTTGGCCAACGTTTGTGTGACTGTGTGTATGCAAGACAAGTTGGAGCCAACAACCTTCGAACAAAAATCCATGGTTTTGTTGTCGGAAAGTCTGATCGTGTGTATGGGGCATAAGACCTTGTTTGTGGACTTTGAACCACTGAGCATCAATCTTGTCCCTTTTTCCTCCTTAGCCCAGGTAAGACACTTCTGATGTTGTCTCTGGTTCAGGAGTGGCTTGACACAAGAAATGCGACAGTTGTAGTCCATGTCCTGGATAGACCTGTGTGTGGTGGCTCTTGAAGAAATGACCCCAACCATAGTCCACTCCTTGTAAATCTCCCCCAAATTCTGGAATGGCTATTTTGCTTCACAACCCTCTCAAGGCTGCGGTTATCCCTGTTGCTTGTGCACCTTTTCTATCATACTTTTTGTTTCAATAATATGCTTGGATACAACACTTTGTGAACACTCAGCTCCTTTAGCAATGACCTTTTGTGACTTAAAGCGGATTTACACCCACATTTTCCACCATGCAGCATCCTTAACCACTTCCCGACCAGCGCACGACAATGTACGTCGACAGAATGGCACGGGCAGGCATATTGGCATACAGGTACGTCCAATATTCAATGCCGCCCTGCCATCGGGAGCGCGCCGCCGGCAACGCGCTCCCGCGCTGGTCGGGACCCCCGTGAGTCTGGCCGCGGGACCCGCGGACTCGATCGCCGCGGGCATCCCCGCGATCGTCTCACGGAGCGGCCGCATGGAGGAAATGCCGTGTAAACAGCATTTTTCCATTCTGCCTAGCAACTAGTGACGCTGATCTCTGCTCCATGTGATTGGAGCAGAGATCAGTGTTCACTAAATGAAAGCCCAACCCCCCCACAGTTAGTAACACACCCCTAGGAACACTTAACCCCTACACTGCCACCTACTGGTTAACCCCTTCACTGCCAGTGTCATTTACACAGGAATCACTGCATTTATATAGCAGTGATTACTGTATAAATGACAATGGTCCCAAAAATGTGTCAAAAATGTCCGATGGGTCCCCCACAATGTCGCAGTCACAATAAAAATTGCTGATCGCTGCCATTACTAGTAAAAAAAAAAAAATTATTAATAAAAATGCTATAAAACTATCCCTATTTTGTAAACGCTATTACTTTTGCGCAAACCAATCAATAATCGCTTATTGCAATTTTTTTTACCAAAAATATGTAGAAGAATACGTATCGGCCTAAACTGAGGGAAAAAAATGTTTTTTTATATATTTTTGGGGGATATTTATTATAACAAAAAGTAAAAAATAATGCGTTTTTTTCAAAATTGTCGCTCTATTTTTGTTTATAGCGCAAAAAATAAAAACCGCAGGGGTGATCAAATACCACCAAAAGAAAGCTCTATTTGTGGGAAAAAAAGGACATTAATTTTGTTTGGGAGCCACGTCGCACGACCGCGCAATTGTCAGTTAAAGCGACGCAGTGCCGAATCGCAAAAAGTGGTCTGGTCTTTGACCAGCAAAATGGTCCGGTCTGCAAGTGGTTAAAATGAATTGCCAATTTATTAAATTTTTTTCTGTACCTGATTTAAGCCCATATCTAATTTCACTTCCTCCTTTAGCAGCCGCAGATGCGGATTTCATTTCTGGTTTTACATTGGCTCCTGGGAGATCTTGGTTAGCTTGGCATGGCACTGCTCCCGTAACATTTAACATTGGCGTCTATGAAAATTCTTGGTCAGCTTGGTATGCTCACGGCTCCAGTAATATTTATCATTGGTGTCTATGGAAAATCTTGGTCAGCTTGGCATGGCAAGCTGACCAAGATTGCACTGCACTGCACATGCGTGGGTTTGTAAGGTGCATGCTGGGTAGCCAGTAACCAGTAAGCCAGTAACATTTATCATTGGTGTCTATTGAAAATCTTGGTCAGCTTGGCATGGCGCAGCTACAGTAACAGTTAACATTGGCGTCTATGAAAATTCTTGGTCAGCTTGGCATGGCCCGGCTCCAGTAATGTTTATCATTGGTGTCTATGGAAAATCTTGGTCAGCTTGGCATGGCAAGCTGACCAAGATTGCAACGCACTGCACATGCGCGGGTTTTGAAGGTGCATGCAGGGTAGCCAGCATGCATGGAATCCAGGAAGGAAGACACTGTGGCTTCAGGTGCCCACACTGGAGATGGCCACGCTGTGCAGGAACTTCACAAAGTAAGAAAATTATGCTGTACAAAGAGAAAACTGGGCATAGTTTACAACACACCTGTTACGTTGCACATTGCATGAGTATTCTAGGGGTATTTTTATCTTAAAAGTCAAATTGCGGCTCGCTTGCTGGTCGGGACCCCCGTGAGTCCGGTCGCGGGTCCCGCGGACTCGATCGCCGCGGGCATACCCGCAATCGTCTCACGGGGCGGCTGAATGGAGAAATGCCATTGTAAATAGCATTTCCCCATTCTGCCTAGCAACTAGTGACGCTGATCTCTGCTCCATTTGATTGGAGCAGAGATCAGTGTTCACTAAATGAAAGCCCGGCCCCCCACAGTTAGTAACACACCCTTAGGAACACTTAACCCCTACACTGCCACCCACTGGTTAACCCCTTCCTTGCCAGTGTCATTTACACAGGAATCACTGCATTTATATAGCACTGATTGCTGTATAAATGACAATGGTCCCAAAAATGTGTCAAAAATGTCCGATTTGTCCGTCATAAGGTCACAGTCAAAATAAAAATCGCTGACAGCCGCCATTACTAGTAAAAAAAAATTATTAATAAAAATGCCATAAAACTATCCCCTATTTTGTAAACGCTATAACTTTTGCGCAAACCAATTAATAATCGCTTATTGCAATTTTTTTTACCAAAAATATGTAGAAGAATACGTATCGGCCTAAACTGAGGGAAAAAAATGTTTTTTTATATATTTTTGGGGGATATTTATTATAACAAAAAGTAAAAAATAATGCGTTTTTTTCAAAATTGTCGCTCTATTTTTGTTTATAGCGCAAAAAATAAAAACCGCAGAGGTGATCAAATACCACCAAAAGAAAGCTCTATTTGTGGGAAAAAAAGGACGTCAATTTTGTTTGGCAGCCACGTCGCATGACCACACAATTGTCAGTTAAAGCGATGCAGTGCCGAATCGCAAAAAGTGGTCTGGTCTTTGACCAGCAAAATGGTCCGGTCTGTAAGTGGTTAAATAGTGCTGACAATTTAGGCAGCACTTCACATATATACTGTACATTGCCATCGGTCCCTGCCCTCAACGAGCTTACAGTCTAAGGTCCCTAACTCACATTCATACATACACATACTGCGGTCAGTTTAGACAGGAGCCCATTAACCACTTCCCGCCCGGCCTATAGCAGAATGATGGCCAGGCGGTGGTTCAGTTATTCTGAATGGGCGTCATGCGACGTCCTGTAGGATAACAGCCACCGGGCGCCCGTGGGGGCAAGTATCGCTACACCGATCTTGGTAAAGAGCCTCCAACGGACCACCACACTGGACCACCAGGAAATCCGTCAGGACCACCAGGGAAGCCCCAGCATATGGATGGAGAGGTATGTACCCCGTGGCCATCCACATATAAAAAAAATGCCCAATACATGCCAATCAGTGCCCACAAATAGCACCATTACAGAAATAAAAAAATAAGTGATGCCCAGCAATGCCACTCACCAGTGTAATCAGTGCCACCCATCAGTACCCCTCAGTGCCACCTATTAGTGACCATTCTTGCCCACCTATCAGTGACAATCAGTGCCCATCTGTGCCACCTATCAGTGCCACCCATATGTACCCATCAGTGCCACCCATGAGTACCCATCAGTGCCGCCTAGGAGTGCCCATCAGTGCCATCTATGAGTGGCTGTCAGTGCCACATACCAGTGCCACCTATCAGGGCCCATCAGTGCTGCCTATCAGTGCCGCCTATCAGAGCCCATCATCAGTGCCACCTCATCGGTGCCGCCTTATTAGTGCCCATCAGTGCAGTCATATCAGTACCCATCATTGAAGAAGAAAGTGTACTTATTTACAAAACATTTTAAGAGAAACAAAGAAAAACTTTTTTTCAAAATTTTCGGTCTTTTTTATTTGTTGCGCAAAAAATAAAAATGGCAGAGGTGATCAAATACCACCAAAAGAAAGCTCTATTTGTGGGAACATAATGATAAAAAATTTGTTTGGGTTTGTCATTCAAATTGCGACCGCACTGAAAGCTGAAAATTGGCTTTGGCAGGAAGGTGTATAAGTGCCTGGTAATGAAGTGGTTAACCTACCAGCCTTTCTTAGGAGCGTGGGAGGAAACTGGAGTTTCTCCATGCAGGTAAATTACAGGGATGCATGTAAACGCATCCACACTAATGTAAATTGATTCATATGTAAACACCCGTACATTTTATACTGTATAAGCAAAAAAACAAACACAAATTCCTATTAACATGGGTGGTCCATCTGTTTGTTTTTAAAGTGGTTGTAAACCCTTACAAACCACTTTGACCTACAGGTAAGCCTAGATTAAGGCTTACCTGTAGGTCCAAGAAATATCTCCTAAACCTACACGGTTTAGGAGATATTTGCCCGAAGACCGGCACCGCTGTCTACGGCGCATGCGCCGTAGACAACGGCGCGCAGGCGCACTGAGCGCGGCATTTCCAACAATGGAGCTGCCGCGCATCTCGGCTCCCGTGCGCATGCGCGGGAGTGACGTCATCGCGGTTCCGCCGAATGACAGCGGCGGAGCTGCTAGACCCCACCGAAAAGATGGATGCGCCGGACTACAGGGGACAGCGGTGACATCGCTGGCTCCTGTGTCAGGTAAGTGACACATAATGGGCTACTATCCGATGTATAGTAGTCCATTATGCTTTGCCTTTGCAGGGAATGAAAGAGGAAGTAACACCCATCAGGGTTTACTTCCTCTTTAACCTCCAATTAGAAGGACCAAAACAG
The DNA here is from genome assembly GCF_037356315.1 of Lithobates pipiens. Classification (NCBI taxonomy): domain Eukaryota; kingdom Metazoa; phylum Chordata; class Amphibia; order Anura; family Ranidae; genus Lithobates; species Lithobates pipiens. Next base: position 29,539,684 of record NW_027507784.1, on the reverse strand, counting down.
ATTGCAATGTTTCCCTATGGTGAGCCAGATGTGAGCAGATGTGTTCCTGTTTACAGCCACCTACATGTGCGTGGAATCAGGTTTGGTGGAAAGAACACAATGGGGGTCATTTACTAAGATGAATGCGCTACACCGGTTCATACCTTAATTGGTGCGCCTGATAAATCATGAATTGAGCGTGTGAACCGGCACATGCATATGCGCAACAGCAATAATAATATGCCATTGATAATAGCGCACGCCGTATCATTAAGAGTCCATTTACACAGGGGCAACACGACTTCCAGAGCGACTTTGGGAGGCAACTTGGACACGACTTGAGTGTGAATCACAGCACGACTTGGGGCGACTTACAACACGACTTTAAGTCTCCCCCAGGCAGGCAACTTTGGCAGTGGTCAAGCACAGAATAATCAGCTCCCGAGGGGGAACACCGAATTTTAAATAAAAAACCATCATGGGTTCCCCTCCAAGAGCATACCAGGCCCTTAGGTCTGGTATGGATATTAAGGGGAACCCCGCGGAAAAATAAAAAAAAATGGCTTGGGGGCCCCCCTCAAAATTCATGCCAGACCCTTATCCGAGCATGCAAATTGGCAGGCTGCAGGAAAAGAGGGGGGGGGGGGGCGAGAGAGCACCCCCCCCTCCTGAACTGTACCAGGCCACATGCCCTCAGCATTGGGAGCTTGTTTTGGGGTCTGACCCCAAAGCATTTTGTCCCCATGTTGATGGGGACAAGGGCCTCATCCCCACAACCCTTGCCCAGTGCTTGTAGGGGTCTGCGGGCGGGGGGCTTATTGGAATCTGGAAGCCCACTTTAACAAGGGGACCCCCAGATCCCCCCCCCCCCCTGTGTGAAATGGTAACGTGTGATGCTTCTCTTCTTCTGACACTTATATAACGGATGGCGGGGCCACCCGGGGACCCCGCCTCCCTCTGATGCACAGTTCCATTATAGAAGTGTCAGAAGAAGAGAATTGTCACATCACACAGCGGGAGCCTCCCATGGAATGCATAGTGGCCCGAGAACGAAGCGGGGAAGAAGACCCTGTGGAGGAAGATGCCGGACGAGAACACCGGAGCAAGAAGCAGAGGAAGAAGAAGATGGAGGAAGAAACCGAAGATTGAAGGAAGGAAGAAGACCAGAAGAAGATGAAAGAAGACTTTAAATAAAGGAATTGTCAAAAACTGTCTTGTCATTTTGAACATTTTTGACACTCTTTTGTGAAACGGTAGGGGTACTTTTGTACCCCATTACCATTTCACACAGGGGGGGGCCCGGATCTGTGGGTCCGCTTGTTAAAGGGGGCTTCCAGATTCTAATAAGCCCCCCACCCGAAGACCCCCACAACCCTTGCCGAGTCTGCTTTGGGGTCAGACCCCAAAGCACCCTCCCAATGTTGAGGGCATGTGGCCTGCTACGGTTCAGGAGGGGGGCCACTCTCTCGTCCCCCCCCTCTTTTCCTGCGGCCATCCAGGTTGCGTGCTCGGATAAGGGTCTGGTATGGTTTTTTATGGGGAACCCCCATGCCATTTTTTTTTTACATTTTGGCGCATGGTTCCCCTTAAAATCCATACCAGACCAGAAGGGCCTGGTATGGAATTTCTGGGGACCCCCACGCATTTTTTTTTTCATTTTCAGACCCCAAAGCACCCTCCCAATGTTGAGGGCATGTGGCCTGCTACGGTTCAGGAGGGGGGCCACTCTCTTGTCCCCCCCTCTTTTCCTGCGGCCATCCAGGTTGCGTGCTCGGATAAGGGTCTGGTATGGATTTTGAGGGGAACCCCCACGCCGTTTTTTTTTTACATTTTGGCGCAGGGTTCCCCTTAAAATCCATACCAGACCAGAAGGGCCTGGTATGGAATTTCGGGGGACCCCCACGCATTTTCTTTTCTTAATTTCGTTTTTTTTCTTAATGCTGTTTTTAACAATAAACTTTTATGTGTATTCCGTCGTGTCAAGATTACTTTACTGGACACAGAACCTGTTCTAGAAAGAGACTGCACCTTAGCGGCTCATACCACTAGGTGGCATGCGTTGGCGCAATTAGCACTGTTTTATAGGGGAAAAAAAGGGAAGTTTTAAGATTAGAGGAGAGGGATCCATTGAGATTGGATGGAACCCCTGCATTCTAATAGCCTGTGTATAACGTGTTGTTTGAATGTTTTCTTTCTCTTCTAGGATTCCCCAGGGAGCATCTATCAAGCTTCCGGAGAATGGGTGGTTTAGGTAGATAGGTTTGGGTGGTAATCTTTATGTATGATAATTCTGTGTTTAAACAATGTCTTCACACAATACTGGAAAGTTTATTGTGTCCCTTCCCTCTTCCCATTCCTACCCCAACGTTCAGGTACTCTAGGTTTTGTTTTTGATAGAGCTAGTTTGTTGTCTCTGGGTTTTTTCCTGTCTTTCCCAGATGATGAGGACATCGTCTAAATTAGCAGGGAGAGTGTGTAGCGCTGGCTCCTGAAGAGCACACACTATGTGTTTTTCAAATTTAAGGTTACACCTGAACTACAGTTTGGTTTGGGTACAATTGTCTAAATTTGGACTTCAGCATCAGTTGGACTGGACTATGAGATGTTCAGCCTGACCACAGGGGGCACTGTCTCTTCTGGCAGGCATGGAACTATGGTCTGGTTGGGTACTTAAGTTAATCTCTCTCAGAGCCCGCCCAGTGGGAGTGACGCTCTTGCTGTGCTTTCTGGGAAAGGGTATTTAATATGCAGAGGTCACGTGGTTCGGGGGTTCTGGTCCAGAAGGATGTACTGACTTCATGGTCCTGGTCCTCCTGACCAGCCCCCAGGAAGGCTATGGCCTGGGGTGTGGATTCACTCGATCTTGTTGTCTCGGGGCTGGCTAACCTGAGGCAAGGAAACTAAAGGAGGATTCTGAGGTGTTTGGGTGCTATCCAGGGGAGGACTCTTCAGAAGAAGGCCACGTACGGGTTGGTTTCTTAGCAAGAGCCTGGAGGAGCTGAAGTGCCCAAGAGAATCCGGTCTCGTGGATGTTGCCAAGCTGGCTGAAAGATCCAGGTATCACACGAGTGTTCTACAAGTTTAGTTTTTCTACGTGTTCTACAACAACGTCTGTGGCAGAGACTTGTTCCCGAGTAAGCACCTTGTTGGCTGCTAGGCCTTCTGAGAGAGGGACTATCCAACTTGAGTGAACATCCAGTTGTGAATGGCTATTCTCTGGATGCAGTCAAAGTAAGAAAGTTCTTCAACATTGACTTTGACACTAAGAGTACCTGAACTCCCTTTCCAACCCTCTGATCCCAATTTATGAGACTGTTCATTGTCTACGTTTTTTTGCAAATAAAATCCATTTAAGTGTATCTGTCGTCAGTCTCTCAAGTTACTGGGCCATCTACCAGGGGACACCCCTAGACGTGAAGTGAGGAGAAATGAGATAACGGTAAGCCCAATCTAACCAGCAGCTCCTTCAAGGGGTTAGTGCTACATAAGGAACAGTCTTCTCACTGATCACCAATGTAAGGAACATTCTTCTCACTGATCACCAATGTAAGGAACATTCTTCCCACTGATCACCAATGTAAGGAACATTCTTCTCACTGATCACCAATGTAAGGAACATTCTTCTCACTGATCACCAATGTAAGGAACATTCTTCTCACTGATCACCAATGTAAGGAACATTCTTCTCACTGATCACCAATGTAAGGAACATTCTTCCCACTGATCACCAATGTAAGGAACATTCTTCCCACTGATCACCAATGTAAGGAACATTCTTCTCACTGATCACCAATGTAAGGAACATTCTTCTCACTGATCACCAATGTAAGGAACATTCTTCCCACTGATCACCAATGTAAGGAACATTCTTCTCACTGATCACCAATGTAAGGAACATTCTTCCCACTGATCACCAATGTAAGGAACATTCTTCTCACTGATCACCAATGTAAGGAACATTCTTCTCACTGATCACCAGTGTAAGGAACATTCTTCTCACTGATCACCAATGTAAGGAACATTCTTCTCACTGATCACCAATGTAAGGAACATTCTTCTCACTGATCACCAATGTAAGGAACATTCTTCCCACTGATCACCAATGTAAGGAACATTCTTCCCACTGATCACCAATGTAAGGAACATTCTTCCCACTGATCACCAATGTAAGGAACATTCTTCCCACTGATCACCAATGTAAGGAACATTCTTCTCACTGATCACCAATGTAAGGAACATTCTTCCCACTGATCACCAATGTAAGGAACATTCTTCTCACTGATCACCAATGTAAGGAACATTCTTCCCACTGATCACCAATGTAAGGAACATTCTTCCCACTGATCACCAATGTAAGGAACATTCTTCTCACTGATCACCAATGTAAGGAACATTCTTCTCACTGATCACCAATGTAAGGAACATTCTTCTCACTGATCACCAATGTAAGGAACATTCTTCCCACTGATCACCAATGTAAGGAACATTCTTCCCACTGATCACCAATGTAAGGAACATTCTTCTCACTGATCACCAATGTAAGGAACATTCTTCTCACTGACCACCAATGTAAGGAACAATTCTTCTCACTGATCACCAATGTAAGGAACATTCTTCTCACTGACCACCAATGTAAGGAACATTCTTCCCACTGATCACCAATGTAAAGAACATTCTTCTCACTGATCACCAATGTAAGGAACATTCTTCTCACTGATCACCAATGTAAGGAACATTCTTCTCACTGACCACCAATGTAAGGAACAATTCTTCTCACTGATCACCAATGTAAGGAACATTCTTCTCACTGACCACCAATGTAAGGAACATTCTTCCCACTGATCACCAATGTAAGGAACATTCTTCCCACTGATCACCAATGTAAGGAGCATTCTTCTCACTGATCACCAATGTAAGGAACATTCTTCTCACTGACCACCAATGTAAGGAACATTCTTCTCACTGATCACCAATGTAAGGAACATTCTTCTCACCGATCACCAATGTAAGGAACATTCTTCCCACCGATCACCAATGTAAGGAACATTCTTCTCACTGATCACCAATGTAAGGAGCATTCTTCTCACTGATCACCAATGTAAGGAACATTCTTCCCACTGATCACCAATGTAAGGAACATTCTTCCCACTGATCACCAATGTAAAGAACATTCTTCCCACTGATCACCAATGTAAAGAACATTCTTCCCACTGATCACCAATGTAAAGAACATTCTTCCCACTGATCACCAATGTAAGGAACATTCTTCTCACTGATCACCAATGTAAGGAGCATTCTTCTCACTGATCACCAATGTAAGGAACATTCTTCTCACTGACCACCAATGTAAGGAACATTCTTCTCACTGATCACCAATGTAAGGAACATTCTTCTCACCGATCACCAATGTAAGGAACATTCTTCCCACTGATCACCAATGTAAGGAACATTCTTCTCACTGATCACCAATGTAAGGAGCATTCTTCTCACTGATCACCAATGTAAGGAACATTCTTCCCACTGATCACCAATGTAAGGAACATTCTTCCCACTGATCACCAATGTAAAGAACAGGGGCGGACTGACCATTAGGTCATTCGGGCGCCGACCGAGGGCCCGTGGCCAGTAGGGGGCCCGTGAGAAGCTCATAGCCCTGAGTCTCTTATTGGTGCTGTGGCTGTGTGTAAATGCAAGAGAGAATCGCTCGCTATTCTCCAATTGGGGGAGGAGGCTTCCGCCTTCAATCCACACCCCTCGTCTCTCATTGGCTCCAGAGAAGCTGAATTTGTGGCGCCAAATTTGAGTCCTGAGCAGGAGAGGAACTAGCTGGAGGAAGCATCGGAAATGTCAGCGCTGACAACTAGAGCACATAGGACACTGAGCTGAGCCGACGGAGTGAGTGAGTGAGGGAGGGAGTGAGTGAGGGAGGGAGGGAGGGAGAGAGCACCCCCTAGGAGCCTGGACATTGTTACTGCTCATATAAGACACCCCTCAAGTCAATGGACAAAGGAGAAAGTCGATCTCTTCCATGCTTGTGTGTGTCAGGCAGCACCTGAGCCTCCTTCCCCGCTCCCTTCCCGGGGGAGAACAGAGCAAGCAGGACAACACAGTAGGGATCATTGCTACCCATAAAGTAGTCACCGGAGCTCAAGGCAAGATAACAGGACGGATGGCAGACTGCATTCTTCTGTGAGTCACAAATGTTCTGCCTTCCACACTGTATAAATATGTGCTTTAAACTTGTCCTGTACATCAGCAGGACAGGTCTGGTGAATGTAAAATTCTTGAATATGTTAAGAATATACTGGAACTTTTCACCTACTACATACATCAGATGTATTTTCACAAAATAATTCTTTTTAATATATGTGTATGTAGAATATCTCTGTAGCACCTGAAAAGTCCCAGTATATTTCTAACATATTCATGAATTTGCGCAATAACAGCAAAGGACGTGGTGCCACAATACAGCCCATCTCCAGGAAATTAAGATAAAGTCCATTCTTGCAGTGTGTGTGTTGGGGGGTGGGGGGCCTTTTTCACCTACCTGTTTTCATGCTCCAGCCAGCTGCACTGCTCTGTTCCTCTAAAACCCCAGCCTCATCACATACCATAAAGTAACATTAACCCTGTATGGTATGATGAGGGGGGCTGGAGTGTCCTCTGCACATGCACCGCTGCCACGTGTGCAAGCCCTTACACGCTCAGTCATTTTCAAACATGCATGCGCAGTGACATAATGGCACCGGGCAGCACCATTTTTAAATGTAAGGCAGCAGTGGCACTTTGTGAGGTTTCAGGAGTGGCGCGCACCTCTCATCACAGCCTAGTAAGACCCCTCAGCCTCTGACCCCTGTACCATGACCGCAGCCTCTGACCCCTGTACCATGACCGCAGCCTCTGACCCCTGTACCATGACCGCAGCCTCTGACCCCTGTACCATGACCGCAGCCTCTGACCCCTGTACCATGACCGCAGCGTCTGACCCCTGTACCATGACCGCAGCCTCTGACCCCTGTACCCTGTCCGCAGCCTCTGACCCCTGTACCCTGTCCGCAGCCTCTGACCCCTGTACCCTGTCCGCAGCCTCTGACCCCTGTACCCTGTCCGCAGCCTCTGACCCCTGTACCCTGTCCGCAGCCTCTGACCCCTGTACCCTGTTCCGCAGCCTCTGACCCCTGTACCCTGTCCGCAGCCTCTGACCCCTGTACCCTGTCCGCAGCCTCTGACCCCTGTACCCTGTCCGCAGCCTTTGCAGTGTGTGTGTATATTATATACTTTCTTTACTTTGCTGCTATGGGCTCTAGCCTCAGAATCTAATTTCTCCATCAGTTTAGGCCTATATGTATTTTCTACATGTTGGTAAAAAATCCCAATATGCTATGGGATATTTTTATAGAATTTTTTTTTTTGTTACTAGTAATGGTTAACTGTACTAATGACACTGGTAGGGAAGGGGTTAACACCAGGGGGCAATCAAAGGGTTACATGTGTTCCTAGAAAGTGCTTTCTAACTGTGTGGGGGAGGTGCTTTAAATGTGGGAAGACAGATCTGTGTTCCTGTTTAGCAGACACACAGGATCTCGGTCTTCCCTACTAACAGAATGGCGATCTAACTTGTTTACATCGGCAGACCACCGTTCTGCCTCTGATGGAAACGATCGTCTGGACCCAGTGGACATCTGGTCCACCAGACCCACTAATTAGCTCTCTGTGTCCAATCAAAGCGGCAGTGGGTCAAACAGCGCACAGACCCACAAGTGTAGAAGTACCATACCTGTGCGTGATTCTGCTCACAGGAAACGCAGCCCCACAGAAAATGTACGTGGTTATATGTGCGTTTATTGTTCTTTATTTTCTTAACTCTTTAAACATATATTTTGAACATACAGTAGAGAAATTCTGTGACCAATGCATGTAATGTAACAGTGCAATATATATGTGGGGCTTTGTGAGGGTGTGGCTTGTGCGTGGGTGGTGACAAAGGGGGCCCCATGATCCCCTATTTCCCGGGGGCCCCATGGGTTGTCAGTCCGCCCCTGGTAAAGAACATTCTTCCCACTGATCACCAATGTAAGGAACATTCTTCTCACTGATCACCAATGTAAGGAACATTCTTCTCACTGACCACCAATGTAAGGAACATTCTTCTCACTGACCACCAATGTAAGGAACATTCTTCCCACTGATCACCAATGTAAGGGGCATTCTTCCCACTGATCACCAATGTAAGGAACATTCTTCCTACTGATCACCAATGTAAGGAACATTCTTCCCACTGATCACCAATGTAAGGAACATTCTTCCCACTGATCACCAATGTAAGGAACATTCTTCCCACTGATCACCAATGTAAGGAACATTCTTCTCACTGATCACCAATGTAAGGAACATTCTTCTCACTGATCACCAATGTAAGGAACATTCTTCCCACCGATCACCAATGTAAGGAACATTCTTCTCACTGATCACCAATGTAAGGAACATTCTTCTCACTGATCACCAATGTAAGGAACATTCTTCTCACTGATCACCAATATAAGGAACATTCTTCCCACTGATCACCAATGTAAGGAACATTCTTCTCACTGACCACCAATGTAAGGAACATTCTTCTCACTGATCACCAATGTAAGGAGCATTCTTCTCACTGACCCCCAATGTAAGGAACATTCTTCTCACTGATCACCAATGTAAAGAACATTCTTCCCACTGATCACCAATGTAAGGAACATTCTTCTCACTGATCACCAATGTAAGGAACATTCTTCCCACTGATCACCAATGTAAGGAACATTCTTCTCACTGATCACCAATGTAAGGAACATTCTTCTCACCGATCACCAATGTAAGGGACATTCTTCCCACTGATCACCAATGTAAGGAACATTCTTCCCACTGATCACCAATGTAAGGAACATTCTTCTCACTGATCACCAATGTAAGGAACATTCTTCTCACCGATCACCAATGTAAGGAACATTCTTCTCACTGATCACCAATGTAAGGGACATTCTTCCCACTGATCACCAATGTATGGGAAATTTTCTCCACTGGCCACCCTAAATTGTTTTTAGCAGGGATTCCCAATATCTGAAAGTTATTTTAAGGGTAAAAAGGTTTAAAAGCACTGACCTAAGCGATGGCTAATATGTGCAGGTTCCACTCTTGCTCATATAGTGCTAAAACCACATGAGACAAAAGAAATAAATACTTCTCCAGACAAGGGTTCCCTGAGACACACGCCCTGATAAGGCACACAGGTGCAGGCTCTACAATGGATCAAAGAGCAAGAAAAAGTCCTGGACAGCCACACACCAACACAACACCTTTATTTGTGAATTAAAATCCAAAACAGTCAGTCGATGCTATGCAAAGGTAGAGGCAAATAGCTTACATGTTTCACACCGTAACTTGGTGCTTAATCATAGCTGGAGCCGGATCTACTTCTCAAATTTTCCAACAACAAAATCCATTGTCGTAAATTCCCGATTGTTTGTACACAATTCTGACGCACAAAGTGCCACGCATGCTCAGAATCAAGCAGAAGAGCAGCACTTAACTTCATTTTTCTCGGCTCGTCATACGTGTTGTATATCACTGCGTTCTTGACGTTCGGAATTTCCGACCAACTGTGTGTGATCGTGTGTATGCAAGACAAGTTTGAGCCAACATCCGTCGGAAAAAATCCCATGGATGTTGTTGTCAGAATGTACGATCGAGTGTACGCAGCATTAGAGTCTCTTTTTAGGGTTTTTATTAGAACAGAACATAGACAGGAATGGGGAGCATGGGATAACCCAGAATTGTAGAACCACTTGGGGACTGCTAGGCATCTGGCTGTTATGTACAAAAATGCATGCTGTATTACACAACCTCTGGCTGCACTGTACTCTCTTGGCTTTCTTATACAACTCCTGACTGTCCTGGGAAAACCTCTTAGCATTATTACATGCTCCTGGCTGTTTTTCACAACTCCTGGACTATGTACTTCATAGTTTCATAGTTTCATAGTTAGTAAGGTTGAGTAAAGACACCGGTCCACCCAATTCAACCTGAGTGAGTGTCTAGAATTGCCCCTATCCCTGTACATTGTACACTCACATCAGTCCCTACCCTCAAGGAGCCCACAATCCAAGGTCCCCATTCATATACTAGGGCCAATTTTGGACAGAAGCCAATTAACTTACCTTCATGTCTTTGGAGTGTGGGAGGAAACTGGAGTACCCAGAGGAAACCCACGCAGGCACAGGGAGAACATGCAAACTCCAGGCAGGTAGTGTCGTGGTTGGGATTCGAACCAGTGACCCTTTTTACTGCTAGGTGAGAGTGCTACCCACTACACCACTGTGCCGCACTTGCTTGAGGGGGGGGGTTAGACCACCCCAGAGTCACTTCTCCTCTGTATCGCAGGATCAGTTACTCACTGGGTGGGCTTCCTCCCACCATACTGGCTCTGCTCAGTCTCTAAACACAGCTCTTTTTGGTAGGACCCCCAGCTAAGCCTAGCAGGGACCTCAATGTCTTCAAAAGGCTCCCCTGGATTCCTCCCTATCTCTCTGTGCTCCGGGGCCCCACACGGGGGTCTCCTCCTATAGCATTGGACCCGAGAACGCTGCACCCTGGCTGCCAGGGCGCAGTATATTTAGAGGCTCTCCATCTACCTTCTGGGTACACCTTTCCAGGGATTGATTGAAGTTCCATACATATGTAGGCTGTGTGTCCTGCTCGCCCATCACTATACTTCTAGAAGTCTCTAGAAGACAGGGGAGAGTAGCAGAACAGCAGCACATGAGACACTCAACAGCCCTAAGTAATCAGCCCCCTCCACGGTTTACAGAGGAGCAAACTAAATGTACCTAGCAGCCTACTCTGAACTAGGAGGGGGCTACACTTATACTGAAAAACAGCATACCACCAGTATTTATTGAACAGTTACCATTTCAGTGGTTGGTCCAGATTTTTTAAGGTCTGCCACAAGCTAGCATAATGATCTTAATTCCAAGAAATGAATATACTGTGTATAAGCCAGATGAACACGCGTCGGAGCACACAGCTTCCCCACAAAAGTATTTTGTTTGTGCTTTGTTGCCAGTGTTTATGGGCTCTATTACTCATTGGATTCACGTGTGAGGAAGAGAAACTTTCACTTTCGTGCATATCTTGGCTGTGGTTCTTGGCTCATGCCCTTTCATAGAAAAATGGAAGCTATATCAGCAAAGAGATGCAGTAAAATTGGATTGCGAGCATAATTCGTTCCAGAAACATAACGGAAGACGGAAAGTATTCAGATCCCCTTAAATTCCCCCTTAAATTTTTGACTCTTTGTTATATTGCAGCCATTTGCTAAAATCATTTAAGTTCATTTTTTCCCTCATTAATGTACACACAGCACCCCATGTTGACAGATTTGCAGATTTATTAAAAAATAAAAACTGAAATATCACATGGTCCTAAGTATTCAGACCCTTTGCTGTGACACTCGTGTATATTTAACTCAGGTGCTGTCCATTTCTTCTGATCCTCCTCGAGATGGTTCTACACATTCATTTGAGTCCAGCTGTGTTTGATTATACTGATTGGACTTGATTAGGAAAGCCACACACCTGTCTATATAAGACCTTACAGCTGACAGTGCATGTCAGAGCAAATGAGAATCATGAGGTCAAAGGAACTGTCTGAAGAGCTCAGAGACAGAATTGTGGCAAGGCACAGATCTGGCCAAGGTTACAAAAACATTTCTACTGCACTTAAAGTGGTTGTAAACCCTTACAACACACTTTGACCTACAGGTAAGCCTAGATTAAGGCTTACCTGTAGGTCCAAGAAATATCTCCTAAACCTACACGGTTTAGGAGATATTTGCTGAAAGACAGGCACCGCTGTCTACGGCGCGTGCGCCATAGACAGCGGCGAGCAGGCAATATGGGGTGCTGTGTGTACATTAATGAGGAAAAAATTAACTAAAATGATTTTAGCAAATGGCTGCAATATAACAAGATGTGAAAAATGTAAGGGGGTCTGAATACATTCCGTCCCCACTGTAAGTCCTTCAGTTAATAGTCCATATAAAAAGATTATAGCAATGTGACCAGGTTGTGTAACCATAAAATGTCCATCTACAAATGGAAGCCTCCACAAGGGGATTAGACGCAAAATCCAGCAGGAGCTCTAGAGTATTAAAGAGAGGCGCCTCTAAGTGTAGAAATATGTTGCTAAATGTTGTATCTTCATTAATTGTAACCATATTGCTACACTTAGAGGCGCCTCTCTTCTCTTGTATACTCAGTTGTGACATGACGCTACTTGTATATCAAGACTTCGCTTGTATATCAAGTCAAATTTTTTTACAAAAATTTGCTTGCCTTGCAAAACGCTCTCAAACCAAGTTACTCTCAAACCAAGGTTTTACTGTACTGTCACCAACTTTAAAAATCCAAATAAATCACCAACAAGTATTTTAAAATGTAACTTTCAGTATTTTTCTTTTTTTCTTTCCATAAACACTTTTTTATTGATTTGCAATGTGCCTCTGAGCTTCCTAGGCAATTTAACTGCCGCAGGGGTTTCGATGTCCTAGCACAGCCCCATTTCATTGTATGCCATAGCCCTCGCCTCTTCTGGGGGTGTTTAACTACTTCAGCTCTGAAAGTTTTACCCCCCTCCCCCCTCACGACCAGGACTTTTTTTGCGATACGGCACTGCGTTATTTTAACTGACAATTGTGCGGGCGTGCGACGCAGTACTCGAAAAAAAAAAATTGTGTCCCTTTTCCTCCCCCCACAAATAGAGCTTTCTTTTGCTGGTATTTGATCACCTCTGCGTTTTTTATTTTTTTGCGCTATAAACAAAAAAAGAGACAATTTAAAAATAAAAAACTATATTTTTTACTTTCTGATATAAAACATTCCCTAATAAAAAATTTAATTTTAATTTAAATTAAAAAATCGAATTTCTTCATCAATTTAGGCCAATATGTATTCCGCTACATATTTTTAGTAAAACAAAATCCCAATAAGGGTATATTTTGTTTCAATGGTTTCTATTTCAAGTTTTCACAATTTACAAAGTAAAATAGGAGTACAAAGTGAATAAACTGTTTTGTGGTGATATTTACAGCACCACACATTAGAACAAATGTAAACTTTCTATAAAATGGTACTGGCATTGTGCCACCTGAGATACAATTTATTATTATTGCTCCAATAAGTGTATATTGATTGGTTTGCATAAAAGTTATAGCGGCTACAAGCTATCTGAACGATTGGTGGGTCCTGGCAAACATCGCGTCCACCGGACCCGCTGATTACCGCAAGCTGTGTCCAGTCACAGCGGGAGCAGGTCGCCGGCAGTGGGCACGCTCGCCCCAGACTCAGAATCGTCAGTTCACTTACTAGTTAAGTGATCTAGTGCAGAGCAGCCTTCCTGCCGCGTTAAATCTACGGTGGGTGGTCCGCAACTGATTAAATACTGTCTGTGCTGAGTCAGATGTTCCTCCCCTCATCCTACCTACATAACCTTTTTTGTAGCTGCCAAGGAGCACAGGGGAATATTATTAGGACTGCTGGCATAACATTCAAGGTGGCAACACCCAGCAGCAGTCTTGGGGTTTTTGGATGTCTACACAACTGCACATATAATCTTATATGAATATTGCTGATGAAATTAATGGTCTGGTGACAGGGTTTCTTTAACAGTTTAGGGGTCTAAGCCAGTCTTTCTCAACCCTTTTGGCCCTGAAGAACCCTTGAAATAGTTGTAGGTCTTAGGGAACCCCCTGATACAAATTATATCTACAGCTCACAGTATAATAGTAAGATCAAGATATGTGTTCAAGTGATCAGTTAGAAGAATGCCCAACACATTGGTGGTAGTGAAAAGAATGTATCATTTCATTAGATGTGACTAGATGTGACTAGATGTGACTGGAAGAAGTACGTCGTATTGGTCAGCATCAGCGAGAGTGGTGACTCCTTGTATTTATGGTCAGCGAGAGAGGTGACTCCTTGTATTTATGGTGAGCAAAAGAGGTGACTCCTTGTATTTATGGTCACGAGAGAGAGGTGACTCCTTGCATTTATGGTCATGAGAGAGGTGACTCCTTGCATTTATGGTCACGAGAGAGGTGACTCCTTGCATTTATGGTCAGCAAGAGAGGTGACTCCTTGCATTTATGGTCAGCGAGAGAGGTGACTCCTTGCATTTATGGTCAGTGAGAGAGGTGACTCCTTGCATTTATGGTCTTCGAAAGAGGTGACTCCTTGCATTTATGGTCGGCGAGAGAGGTGAATCCTTGTATTTGTGGTCAGCGAGAGCAGTCACTCCTTGTATTTTTGGTCTGCGAGAGAGGTGACTTCTTGCATTTATGGTCAGCGAGAGAGGTGACTCCTTGCATTTATGGAAAGCGAAAGAGGTGACTCCTTGCATTTATGGTCAGTGAAAGAGGTGACTTTGCAATTATGGTCAGCAAGAGAGGTGACTCCTTGCATTTATGGAAAGCGAAAGAGGTGACTCCTTGCATTTATGGTCAGTGAAAGAGGTGACTTTGCAATTATGGTCAGCAAGAGAGGTGACTTCTTGCATTTATGGAAAGCGAAAGTGGTGACTCCTTGCATTTTTGGTCAGCGAAAGAGGTGACTTTGCAATTATGGTCAGCAAGAGAGGTGACTCCTTGCATTTATGGTCTGCGAAAGAGGTGACTCCTTGCATTTATGGTCGGCGAGAGAGGTGAATCCTTGTATTTGTGGTCAGCGAGAGCAGTGACTCCTTGTATTTGTGGTCTGTGAGAGAGGTGACTGCTTGCATTTATGGTCAGTGAGAGAGATGACTCCTTGCATTTATGGACAGCGAAAGAGGTGACTCCTGCATTTATGGTCAGCGAGAGAGGTGACTCCTTGCATTTATGAACAGAGAAAGAGGTGACTCCTTGCATTTATGGTCGGCAAGAGAGGTGAATCCTTGTATTTGTGGTCAGCGAGAGCAGTGACTCCTTGTATTTGTGGTCTGCGAGAGAGGTGACTCCTTGCATTTATGGTCAGCGAGAGAGGTGACTTTCTTCACCTTGCAGAAAGCCTTGCATCCTTGCAGAAAGCTGGACAGCTCTCTGTAACAGCCCGTGAGTCCGGGACTTCCGTGTATCACGGTGATGTCAGCACGTTGCTCCTCCCCATGCGTTTCGTCACACCTGACATCGTCCTGGGGTCTGTGAGTCCTGGGGGACTCACAGGCTTTTACAAAAAGCCAGCCGGATTTTTTTCTTTATTCTGCATATGACGTTTTTACACAAATGTAAGGGCAATACTTTTTTTTACCTTTTTTTTATAAAATAAATGCCTATGGTTTTACGCTATGGAAGCATTTTTATTATTCTTGTCTGGGAAACATCTGCCATAAACCTCCTGATTGAGCCACATACTCCTGCTAAGACGCTGGGATCCTGACTGCGAACAAGCAAAAGCTCTGGCTGGGTATCAGGCCATAGGCGCATAGGATCTCCTATAATTAAGAGATCCATAAGAGCTGGTAAGAGGCAGTTTGTGTGGAGGTGGAAGGCAGTCTCTTTTCCCTTTATCACTACTCTCGGGTGTTGTGTGTGATATCTGCATGGAGGAGATCAACATGCAATCTGAATGAACTATCAATCATTCACTATTTGATAAGTCACATATTCCACGGTCTTATTTTATACGGTCACAGTACTTCATTTGTCCCTTTTTTATTTCACAGTGCGGCTTGATATTCGGAAAAATAATCTAAGAGCTAGCGGTCATATGTGAGATGCAGACAGTCATTACCCAAAACTGTCCCTACTGTAGAGGAACTTTTTATTTTCACAAGACTGAGGTGTACGCCTCTGGTGGTGAAAGAGGAAGTCTTTGACAGTGTCGATAGCAAAGCCGTCTTAGAACAAAAGGTATTGAAAATCCAGAACTGCTGGTCTGAATATAGCATAGAAATATAGAGAATAGTAATCCATATACTGTAGATGATCCACACAACTGATGTTGCTGTAACTGTGTTATGATTAGGGTCTTGTAGGCTGAAATGCGTCAACTGGCTGTATCTGTATATTGTACATTGTGGTTTCCTGAATAATAGCAAGAATGTAGAGCAACATTGGTTGTGCAGAACATCTATATGGATCTGCCAAACAGAGCCCTAAAATCTTAGAAGTTGTAACGCAAAGTGAGGCAAAATTGCACTGTGATTTTACGGTGATCTTGCATGTTTTGTGGCCGGCGGTCAAAACATTCCTATCCTGAAGCCCTCGTTCACATTGAACATGGTTTTGAAATTGTGCGACTTCATCTGAAATCACACGATTTCAAAGCAACATTGTCTGGTCTGACTTAAAAGATATCTGTGAGACTTAATGCACAGATGTCTGTTGAAGTCGCACCTGAAATCTGCAAAAGTAGTGTAGGAACTCCTTTTGCAAATCGTTGTACACAAAGTGGAGGTTGCACGATTGGAACGGTGCCATTGCCTGGAATAGTCTTGGGGTTTTTGGATGTCTACAGAACAGCACATATAATCTTATATGAATATTGCTGATGAAATTAATGGTTTGGTGACAGGGTTTCTTTAACAGTTTAGGGGTCTAAGCCAGTCTTTCTCAACCCTTTTGGCCCTGAAGAACCCTTGAAATAGTTATAGGTCTTAGGGAACCTCCGATACAAATTATATCTACAGCTCACAGTATAATAGTAAGATCAAGATATGTGTTCAAGTGATCAGTTAGAAGAAGAATGCCCAACACATTGGTGGATAGTGAAAATAATGTATCATTTCATTAGATGTGACTAGATGTGACTGGAAGAAGTACATTGTATTGGTCAGCATCAGCAAGAGTGGTGACTCCTTGCATTTATGGTCAGCAAGAGAGGTGACTCCTTGCATTTATGGTGAGAAAGAGAGGTGACTCCTTGCATTTATGGTCAGCGAGAAAGGTGACTCCTTGCATTTATGGTCAGCGAAAGAGGTGACTCCTTGCATTTATGGTTAGCGAGAGAGGTGACTCCTTGCATTTATGGTCAGCGAGAGAGGTGACTCCTTGCATTTATGGTCAGCACGAGAGGTGACTCATTGTATTTATGGTCATGAGAGTGGTGACTCCTTGCATTTATGGTCAGCAAGAGAGGTGACTCCTTGCATTTATGGTGAGCAAGAGAGGTGACTCCTTGCATTTATGGTCAGCGAGAGAGGTGACTCCCTGCATTTATGGTCAGCGAAAGAGGTGACTCTTTGCAATTATGATCAGCAAGAGAGGTGACTCCTTGCATTTATGGTCTGCGAAAGAGGTGACTCCTTGCATTTATGGTCAGCAAGAGAGGTGACTCCTTGCATTTATGGTCAGCAAGAGAGGTGACTCCTTGCATTTATGGTCAGCAAGAGAGGTGACTCCTTGCATTTATGGTCAGCAAGAGAAGTGACTCCTTGCATTTATGGTCAGCAAGAGAGGTGACTCCTTGTATTTATGGTCAGCGAGAAAGGTGACTCCTTGCATTTATGGTCAGCGAAAGAGGTGACTCCTTGCATTTATGGTCAGCGAGAGAGGTGACTCCTTGCATTTATGGTCAGCAAGAGAGGTGACTCCTTGCATTTATGGTCAGTGAGAGAGGTGACTCCTTGCATTTATGGTAAGCGAAAGAGGTGACTCTTTGCAATTATGGTCAGCAAGAGAGGTGACTCCTTGCATTTATGGTCAGCGAAGGAGGTGACTCCTTGCATTTATGGTCGGCGAGAGAGGTATATCCTTGTATTTGTGGTCAGTGAGAGCGGTGACTCCTTGTATTTGTGGTCTGCGAGAGAGGTGACTCCTTGCATTTATGGTGAGCAAGAGAGGTGACTCCTTGCATTTATGGTGAGCAAGAGAGGTGACTCCTTGTATTTATGGTCACAAGAGAGGTGACTCCTTGCATTTATGGTCAGCGAGAAAGGTGACTCCCTGCATTTATGGTCAGCGATAGAGGTGACTCCTTGCATTTATGGTCAGCGATAGAGGTGACTCCTTGCATTTATGGTCAGCACGAGAGGTGACTCATTATATTTATGGTCATGAGAGTGGTGACTCCTTGCATTTATGGTCAGCGAAAGAGGTGACTCCTTGCATTTATGGTCAGCGAGAGTGGTGACTCCTTGCATTTATGGTGAGCAAGAGAGGTGACTCCTTGTATTTATGGTCATGAGAGGGGTGACTGCTTGCATTTATGGTCACGAGAGAGGTGACTCCTTGCATTTATGGTCAGCAAGAGAGGTGACTCCTTGCATTTATGGTCAGCAAGAGAGGTGACTCCTTGCATTTATGGACAACAAAATAGGTGACTCCTTGCATTTATGGTCAGCGAGAGCGGTGACTCCTTGTATTTGTGGTCTGTGAAAGAGGTGACTCCTTGCATTTATGGTCAGCGAGAGAGGTGACTTTCTTCACCTTGCAGAAAGCCTTGCATCCTTACAGAAAGCTGGCCAGCTCTCTGTAACAGCCTGTGAGTCCGGGTCTTCCGTGTATCGCGGTGATGTCAGCACGTTGCTCCACCCCACGTGTTTTGTCACACCTGACATCGTCCTGGGGTCTGTGAGTCCTGGGGGACTCACATGCTTTTACAGAAAGCCAGCCGGATATTTTTCTTTATTCTGCATATGACGTTTTTACACAAATGTAAGTGCAATACTTTTTAGACCTTTTTTTATAAAATAAATGCCTATGGTTTTATGCTATGGAAGCATTTTTATTAAATAATAGCATATAACTAGCGGTTATATGTGAGATGCAGACAGTCATTGCCCAAAACTGTCCCTACTGTAGAGGAACTTTTTATTTTCACAAGACTGGGGTGTACGCCTCTGGTGGTGAAAGAGGAAGTCTTTGACAGTGTCGATAGCAAAGCCGTCTTAGAACAAAAGGTATTGAAAATCCAGAACTGCTGGTCTGAATATAGCATAGAAATATAGAGAATAGTAATCCATATACTGTAGATGATCCACACAACTGATGTTGCTGTAACTGTATTATGATTAAGGTCTTGTAGGCTGAAATGCGTCAACTGGCTTTATCTGTATATTGTACATTGTGGTTTCCTGAATAAAAGCAAGAATGTAGAGCAACATTGGTTGTGCAGAACATCTATATGGATCAGCCAAACAGAGCCCTAAAATCTTAAAAGGTTTTAACGCAAAGTGAGGCAAAATTGCACTGTGATTTTACGGTGATCTTGCATGTTTTGTGGCCGGCGGTCAAAACATTCCTATCCTGAAGCCCTCGTTCACATTGAACATGGTTTTGAAATTGTGCGACTTCATCTGAAATCACACGATTTCAAAGCAACATTGTCTGGTCTGACTTAAAAGATATCTGTGAGACTTAATGCACAGATGTCTGTTGAAGTCGCACCTGAAATCTGCAAAAGTAGTGCAGGAACTCCTTTTGAAAATCGTTGTACACAAAGTGGAGGTTGCACGATTGGAACGGGGCCATTGCCTGGAATAGTCTTGGGGTTTTTGAATGTCTACAGAACTGCACATATAATCTTATATGAATATTGCTGATGAAATTAATGGTTTGGTGACAGGGTTTCTTTAACAGTTTAGGGGTCTAAGCCAGTCTTTCTCAACCCTTTTGGCCCTGAAGAACCCTTGAAATAGTTATAGGTCTTAGGGAACCCCCGATAAAAATTATATCTACAGCTCACAGTATAATAGTAAGATCAAGATATGTGTTCAAGTGATCAGTTAGAAGAAGAATGCCCAACACATTGGTGGATAGTGAAAGAATGTATCATTTCATTAGATGTGACTAGATGTGACTGGAAGAAGTACATCATATTGGTCAGCATCAGCGAGAGTGGTGACTCCTTGCATTTATGGTCAGCGAGAGAGGTGACTCCTTGCATTTATGGTGAGCAAGAGAGGTGACTCCTTGTATTTATGGTCAGCGAGAAAGGTGACTCCTTGCATTTATGGTCAGCGAAAGAGGTGACTCCTTGCATTTATGGTCAGCGAGAGAGGTGACTCCTTGCATTTATGGTCCGCACGAGAGGTGACTCCTTGCATTTATGGTCAGCACGAGAGGTGACTCCTTGCATTTATGGTGAGCAAGAGAGGTGACTCATTGTATTTATGGTCATGAGAGTGGTGACTCCTTGCATTTATGGTCAGCAAGAGAGGTGACTCCTTGCATTTATGGTGAGCAAGAGAGGTGACTCCTTGTATTTATGGTCAGCGAGAAAGGTGACTCCTTGCATTTATGGTCAGCGAGAGAGATGACTCCCTGCATTTATGGTCTGCGAAAGAGGTGACTCCTTGCATTTAGGGTCTGCGAAAGAGGTGACTCCTTGCATTTATGGTCTGCGAAAGAGGTGACTCCTTGCATTTATGGTCGGCGAGAGAGGTGAATCCTTGCATTTGTGGTCAGCAAGAGCAGTGACTCCTTGTATTTGTGGTCTGCGAGAGAGGTGACTCCTTGCATTTATGGTCAGCAAGAGAGGTGACTCCTTGCATTTATGGTCAGCAAGAGAGGTGACTCCTTGCATTTATGGTCAGCGAGAAAGGTGACTCCCTGCATTTATGGTCAGCGATAGAGGTGACTCCTTGCATTTATGGTCAGCGATAGAGGTGACTCCTTGCATTTATGGTCAGCACGAGAGGTGACTCATTATATTTATGGTCATGAGAGTGGTGACTCCTTGCATTTATGGTCAGCGAAAGAGGTGACTCCTTGCATTTATGGTCAGCGAGAGTGGTGACTCCTTGCATTTATGGTGAGCAAGAGAGGTGACTCCTTGTATTTATGGTCATGAGAGGGGTGACTGCTTGCATTTATGGTCACGAGAGAGGTGACTCCTTGCATTTATGGTCAGCAAGAGAGGTGACTCCTTGCATTTATGGTCAGCAAGAGAGGTGACTCCTTGCATTTATGGACAACAAAATAGGTGACTCCTTGCATTTATGGTCAGCGAGAGCGGTGACTCCTTGTATTTGTGGTCTGTGAAAGAGGTGACTCCTTGCATTTATGGTCAGCGAGAGAGGTGACTTTCTTCACCTTGCAGAAAGCCTTGCATCCTTACAGAAAGCTGGCCAGCTCTCTGTAACAGCCTGTGAGTCCGGGTCTTCCGTGTATCGCGGTGATGTCAGCACGTTGCTCCACCCCACGTGTTTTGTCACACCTGACATCGTCCTGGGGTCTGTGAGTCCTGGGGGACTCACATGCTTTTACAGAAAGCCAGCCGGATATTTTTCTTTATTCTGCATATGACGTTTTTACACAAATGTAAGTGCAATACTTTTTAGACCTTTTTTTATAAAATAAATGCCTATGGTTTTATGCTATGGAAGCATTTTTATTAAATAATAGCATATAACTAGCGGTTATATGTGAGATGCAGACAGTCATTGCCCAAAACTGTCCCTACTGTAGAGGAACTTTTTATTTTCACAAGACTGGGGTGTACGCCTCTGGTGGTGAAAGAGGAAGTCTTTGACAGTGTCGATAGCAAAGCCGTCTTAGAACAAAAGGTATTGAAAATCCAGAACTGCTGGTCTGAATATAGCATAGAAATATAGAGAATAGTAATCCATATACTGTAGATGATCCACACAACTGATGTTGCTGTAACTGTATTATGATTAAGGTCTTGTAGGCTGAAATGCGTCAACTGGCTTTATCTGTATATTGTACATTGTGGTTTCCTGAATAAAAGCAAGAATGTAGAGCAACATTGGTTGTGCAGAACATCTATATGGATCAGCCAAACAGAGCCCTAAAATCTTAAAAGGTTTTAACGCAAAGTGAGGCAAAATTGCACTGTGATTTTACGGTGATCTTGCATGTTTTGTGGCCGGCGGTCAAAACATTCCTATCCTGAAGCCCTCGTTCACATTGAACATGGTTTTGAAATTGTGCGACTTCATCTGAAATCACACGATTTCAAAGCAACATTGTCTGGTCTGACTTAAAAGATATCTGTGAGACTTAATGCACAGATGTCTGTTGAAGTCGCACCTGAAATCTGCAAAAGTAGTGCAGGAACTCCTTTTGAAAATCGTTGTACACAAAGTGGAGGTTGCACGATTGGAACGGGGCCATTGCCTGGAATAGTCTTGGGGTTTTTGAATGTCTACAGAACTGCACATATAATCTTATATGAATATTGCTGATGAAATTAATGGTTTGGTGACAGGGTTTCTTTAACAGTTTAGGGGTCTAAGCCAGTCTTTCTCAACCCTTTTGGCCCTGAAGAACCCTTGAAATAGTTATAGGTCTTAGGGAACCCCCGATAAAAATTATATCTACAGCTCACAGTATAATAGTAAGATCAAGATATGTGTTCAAGTGATCAGTTAGAAGAAGAATGCCCAACACATTGGTGGATAGTGAAAGAATGTATCATTTCATTAGATGTGACTAGATGTGACTGGAAGAAGTACATCATATTGGTCAGCATCAGCGAGAGTGGTGACTCCTTGCATTTATGGTCAGCGAGAGAGGTGACTCCTTGCATTTATGGTGAGCAAGAGAGGTGACTCCTTGTATTTATGGTCAGCGAGAAAGGTGACTCCTTGCATTTATGGTCAGCGAAAGAGGTGACTCCTTGCATTTATGGTCAGCGAGAGAGGTGACTCCTTGCATTTATGGTCAGCACGAGAGGTGACTCCTTGCATTTATGGTCAGCACGAGAGGTGACTCCTTGCATTTATGGTGAGCAAGAGAGGTGACTCATTGTATTTATGGTCATGAGAGTGGTGACTCCTTGCATTTATGGTCAGCAAGAGAGGTGACTCCTTGCATTTATGGTCGGCGAGAGAGGTGAATCCTTGCATTTGTGGTCAGCAAGAGCAGTGACTCCTTGTATTTGTGGTCTGCGAGAGAGGTGACTCCTTGCATTTATGGTGAGCAAGAGAGGTGACTCCTTGTATTTATGGTCAGCGAGAGAGGTGACTTTCTTCACCTTGCAGAAAGCCTTGCATCCTTGCAGAAAGCTGGCCAGCTCTCTGTAACAGCCTGTGAGTCCGGGTCTTCCGTGTATCGCGGTGATGTCAGCACGTTGCTCCACCCCATGCGTTTTGTCACACCTGACATCGATCTGGGGTCTGTGAGTCCTGGGGGACTCGCAGGCTTTTACAGAAAGCCAGCCGGATTTTTTTCTTTATTCTGCATATGACGTTTTTACACAAATGTAAGTGCAATACTTTTTTTATAAAATAAATGCCTATGGTTTTATGCTATGGAAGCATTTTTATTAAATAATAGCATATAACTAGCGGTTATATGTGAGATGCAGACAGTCATTGCCCAAAACTGTCCCTACTGTAGAGGAACTTTTTATTTTCACAAGACTGAGGTGTACGCCTCTGGTGGTGAAAGAGGAAGTCTTTGACAGTGTTGATAGCAAAGCCGTCTTAGAACAAAAGGTATTGAAAATCCAGAACTGCTGGTCTGAATATAGCATAGAAATATAGAGAATAGTAATCCATATACTGTAGATGATCCACACAACTGATGTTGCTGTAACTGTATTATGATTAAGGTCTTGTAAGCTGAAACGCATCAACTGACTGTATCTGTATATTGTACATTGTGATTTCCTGAATAAAAGCAAGAATGTAGAGCAACATTGGTTGTGCGGAACATCTATATGGATCTGCCAAACAGAGTCCTAAAATCTTAGAAGTTGTAACGCAAAGTGAGGCAAAATTGCACTGTGATTTTACGGTGATCTTGCATGTTTTGCGGCCGTCGGTCAAAACATTCCTATCCTTAAGCCCTCGTTCACATTGAACATGGTTTTGAAATTGTGCGACTTCATCTGAAATCACACGATTTCAAAGCAACATTGTCTGGTCTGACTTGAAAGATATCTGTGAGACTTAATGCACAGATGTCTGTTGAAGTCGCACCCAAAATCAGCAAAAGTGGTGCAGGAACTCCTTTTTGCAAATCGGTGTGCACAAAGTGGAGGTAGCACGATTGGAACAGTGCCAATGACTGGAATAGGCTGCGAACATCTTCGGCGTTCAGGAGATGGAAGTTGGGGGAGGTTGAATCTCCTCTAACCTCAGCAGCTCCTAAAAGATCCTAAAAGCCTATGTGTACATGCCAAAAGCTTCTAAAATCAAGTTTAGGACCTGCTAGTGTACATGAAGCCTAAGGAAGCACATCTCCTACTGACGACCAAAGTAAAGGGCACTTCTGCTTTGACCACCAACATAAGATGTCACTACCCTCGTAATGAATGGGAATACTTCTCATACTTACCACCTATGTAAGGGGACACTTCTCCTACTGGTCCCCAATGTAAGGATTCCCTTTTCCTACTGATCACAATCTAAGGGGACACTTCTCCTACTGGCCCCCAATGTAGGACGTCACTTCTTCTACTGGCCCCCAATGTAAGACGTCACTTCTTCTACTGGCCCCCAATGTAAGACGTCACTTCTTCTACTGGCCCCCAATGTAAGATGTCACTTCTCCTACTGGCCCCCAATGTAAGATGTCCTTTCTCCTACTGGCCCCTAATGTAAGGGGTAAATTCTCCTACTGACCTCCAATGTATGGCATCACTTCTGCTGGCCCACAATGTAAGGGGTCACTTCTCCTACTGGCCGCCAAAATAAAGGAGCACTTATACAGATCACCAATGTAAGGGGGCACGTCTGCTCTGGCTACCAACATAAGAGGACACGTATACCCTAACCACCAACATAAGGGGACACTTCTCATACTGATACCTGCATAAGGGGACATTTCTGCTAATAACAACCTAAGGGGACATTTCTCCTACTGACCACAATGTAAGGGGACACTTCTACTGGCGCCCAATGTAAAGGGTCACTTCTCCTACTGGCCACTTCTACTGATCATCAATGTAAGGGGACACTTCTACTGATCACCAATGTAAGGGGACTTTTCTCCTACTGATCACCAATGTAAGGGGTCACTTCTACTGATCACCAATGTAAGGGGTCACTTGTCCTACTGGCCACCAATGTAAGGGGTCACTTCTACTATTGGCCTCCAATGAAAGGGGTCACTTCTCCTACTTGCTGCCAACGTAACAGGGCACTTCTACTGATAACCAATGTAAGTGGGCACTTCTACTGATCAACGATGTAAGGGGTACTTCTGCTACTGATCAACAATGAAGAGGTAATTTCTCCTACTAGCCCAATGAAAGGGGTCACTTCTCCTACTGATCACCAATGTAAGGGGTGCTTCTCCTACTGATTGTTAATGTAAGGGGTCACTTCTTCTATTGGTCCCCAATGTAAGGGGTCACATCTCCTACTGATCACCAATGTAAGGGGACACTTCTACTATTGATCACTAATGTATGGGGACACTTCTCATACTGATCACCAATGTAAGGGGACATTTCTCCTGCTGATTACTGATGTAAGTGGTCACTTTCCCTAATGAACTCCCTCATAATGGGGGAAATCATCTGGTGGCCACCACTGTAAAGGGTTAATTTTTGCTTACTGACCACCAACGTAAGGGATGGTTTCTTCTACTCTCTTACTGCTATTGGCTATCAGCCGTTATTTACGATATATCCAGAATTTTGCAGGGATCATTTGTGTTAGTCATTTTATTTTTTACTACAGACATTTGTACCAAAACTGCTAACAAAGGCACTTCTCCAATAGTTTTGTTGTCCAAGGAGAGTAACCACAACAAGACTTTCATTCCAGATGAGCATATAATTCCAGAATTTCAGGAACAGGAAGCATAAAGTATCAATTTAAAAAGGGAACAGACATTCCTGACATCAAATCACTATTTTAAGTATTCAGTGAAAGATCTTTGTGTACTGATGAACAGAAAACAATGCATATACAGTATAAGATGATCATCTTTGTCTTTAAAAATTTAACAAGTTGATTATGTATGGGAATTTTAGAATACCGTAGAGAGAGGCACAAGCAAGAAAAGGAGAGAAGAGTTCCAAATGTGGTCTTCATTACCAGACTGGTCATCCTCCTTTGTAGAGGAAGAGACATTTTTGAGATATAGAAGTGTTTATGTTCTTCGGTCATGCAAAATCACCCAATGTATGGAAATCCTAAGAGCATGGAAAAAAAAAGGAGAGTGTGCTGAACACCGGCAGGAGAGTATTACATACCTGGGAAAGACTGGAATGTTATGAGGGCCTCTCTTGTACCTCCCGCCTAACACTCCCAAAGGTGGAGGCAGAGCGTGTAAAGGCAAGGAGTGGCACGAGTGCTGTAGCAGCTAGCTGGTGATGGCCACTGTAGGTGGGCAGAGCTGGTAGTTGCAGTCCTCGGGAACAGGATGTAGGAGAAGCTTGGCACCAGAGTGCGAGATGGAAGCAGAACCAGGAGACGAGCAGCAGTTAGCGGCAACCAGGTAGCAAGGCACCAAATCAGCAGGCAAAGCAAGTCCAGGAGATAGGCCAAGGCTTTTAACAGCCCCTCAACACGGTACAGAGTCAGCAGGCAGATCAGATCCAGTAAACAAGCCAAGGTTGCAGTAGTAGGTAACAGCGCCAGAGCATGAGGCCAGGTCCAAAGGCAGGTCATACATGGGTAAGTAGGCACAGCAGATTAGGTCTTGGGAACACAAGAACGAGCTGAAGACTATTCAGCAACTGCTCACAGTGATAGACTAGTTTATTGGGGGTGCCAAGTGTTAATTGGTATGTGCACGCGCTCGTGCACGAGTTCAAGCCTGCACACGAATATGTGCGCAATGAACTTGCGCTGCATAAGTAAAATTGGTCCTTCGCTCATTAATATTAGCACGTGCGCAATGTGCACGAGTATGAGCATAAATCAGCCCTGGCCTTTTGGTGCTAGAAATCTGGTTTATCTTACAGAGAGCCTATTCCCCACAAATTGTATATGTCTAGGAAAACTTAAAAAAAAAGCAGACTGCACTCCAAAAATGTTCAAACACTGGTGACTTTATTGTTTCAGATAAACAAAAAGTCCCTCTCTGGGACCACCTTGCCTACGCATTTCACCCATAAAGCTGGGTTTAATCACCCACATAGCTGGGTTTAATCAAAAGCTCTATTATTAAGGCTAGCTTTGTAGTGAAACATGATGAAGTAGAGGTTCCAGGTGAGGACTCTTTGCTTGTTTGCCCAGAACAATAAAGTTGCTTTTTTTTGTCCTTACTTGAAAGTTATTGTACCAATGACTTATGAGGCTGCATGTTATTTCATTGCTCTACTTTTGGTGTTTATCATCCACCTGGGGGTGACCCAATCCACCTGATTGCCCATATGGTACAATTCTTTAGAAATTATTCAATAAGCATTACCCCCTTGTTATGGCCATGGTGGATGTGGATACCTGGGAACACAAGAGTGGGAACCTCACGAGAGGAATCATATTAGGTGGTTTAACATTGACCCTAAACTGAAAGGGGATCCCCAAGTTAAACTTTTTTCTAGTTTTTGGATTACAACGGAAAGGGTAGAATCCTGGTGAGGCATTCGATGCTGGGAACATGAGAGCGGGGAATCACATTAGGTGGTTTAACATTGACCCAAAATCGAAAGTGGGGCTCTAGCTTTTTTTGTTTTCATTTTGGGTCAAATAGGAAAGTAAAACCCCAGGGGATGCCTTTGCTGCTGTCTATGCCCCCATTGGTAAGATTCACCTCTATCATCTGTCCTGATAAACATGCAGTTCTTTCTAAAACTTGCCAATTGTCTCCAGAACAAGCGCAGTGGGAAAATTTCCCAACTGGGGCATTCGTTCTGATGACAACGGTCAACGTTCTACCCACTCATTTTGGAGAGATTTCCTCTCACTATCTGCTGTCTCTGGAACAGGAAATGATGAAAAATCCCCAAATATGGACACAGGTAACCATCTTGACAGAGGTTCTAACATTTCTAAATCTATTGAAAACTACAAGCAGTTTCCAGTACACCCAAACAATGAGATAGAATAAGGTGGGCTATATAACCCTCCACTCTGCGGTGTGCTGGTGGTGTTACACATTTTCTGCCACTGTCTTCTTATTCAAGCGTTTTGGGCGGGTGTAATATCACTCATCTGCTCAGTGACCACCATATCGATTCCTCAGACAGTAGAGGTTTGTCTGCTAGGTCTGGTGGACCACCTAGCTCACCGCAGAGCCCCAAGAACCCTAGTTGGAATGCTTTTATTTTATGCAAGGAAATTTATTGCACTCCAGTGGAATTCCGCAAATGCAAATTTATCACAGTTGAAACAATTTGTTAACTCCCAGCTACCCTTGTATAAAGTCACATATATGTCAAGGGGATGCTCTATAAAATTCCATAAGGTGTGGGATATCTGGACTGAAGCCCTCTCTACCAATGCAGATCCAGATCATTCAGGTTAATTGGTTTTCTCATCGGTGGCCCATGCAAAAGGTAAGACCATGTTGCGGACCGTGTTTTGATTTGTGAATTGATTGGGTAGAGATACTCACCAGCCATCTGGCTCACACTCTAGTCCCTGGGTAGGAGAGTATCGGCCTTGTCTAGGAATCTTCAGTATCTATTGGAGTGTACCACTGTTCAGTGTCAGGTTGGCACTAATGATGTTGTTGTTGTTGTATGTGCCTTTTATAGATGTATATGTTTGAGCCTGGGTATGCCTAATAGACTCTATTTTGTACTTAAACTTTTACTTTTTCAAATAAACAGAATTAAAAAAAGAAAAAGGAATAAGGTGCATCCATTGATAGAAAGTACAACCATAAATGCCTGGTAGTCGTGACCAGGGCCCCATACTGCTTACCTAACACCAAATACCAAATGAGGGGGCGGAGGAGCCCCAGTACAGGAGGGCTGGCTCAGCTGTACTGCCTTATCAGGGTCATGACAGCAAAACAGAAAACTAATGTGGGGTTGATGACTTATATAGACCGGGTGAAGTAAAGAATTCACTATCACGGCCAGAGGTAGTTCCATTCCATAAAAGGTATGAGCAAAGATGAATGCAACAGAGAGGTCTAGAGACCGGAGATGGACCTCATTCAATAAAAAACGATGAGATGGTTATGAGGAAAGCAAATACAGTGCCTACCCCTAGAGGGAACTGCCAGGTTTTATATATAAAGGGAGAAGGGAAGAAAAAGAGTGATAAGTAGGGAAAAGAAGAAGAGAAATAGGAAAAGGGGGAGGGGAAAGAAAGGGGGTAAAGGAGAGAGGGACAAAGGGTAGTGTTGGCATGCCAGAGGGGCAGAGGGGGAGGCATGCCAACACTACCACATGCACCCATCAGCCAGGGGAACGCAAATTTCCCCTACTCAAAGTAGACAAACTTAATTTCCTTTTTATCAGTATATTGCAGACAACCTGGATGTAAACTGGCATTCCTGGTGCAATGAGCTGCAGCTGCAGGGGCATTCCCTGCCCCACAGATATTGCCACATGGCCATATTTGATCAGTGATGTCATGAGCATTCATGCCCCTTTGTGTATTGTGCATGGGTGGGGAATCCCTTGTAATCACATATGACAATTGTTCCATAACCCGGCCCACAAACCTGCCCACATTAACACTTATTGCCCCCTTCATTTTAGCCCATTCCTAAACTGGCTCACAGACACGCCCATATGACAGGCGCTTGCCCCCTTATGCCCATTGTTTCTACAATTCCAATGGCATGATGGGAATTCTAGTTTGCTAAGAGCAGTCATGCCCCCCCCCCCCTTCACAGGAAAATACATCAGCAATTTCTTACTACTACCTCCAGGCACTTGGGTATAGCTGTCATTTCTCAATGGAGGCAATAACTTCACTTTTCTCAGAAAATGGACTGTCTAGCAAGAAAAAATATAAGCACGTTCCACATGTGTAAAGGGACAGAAATTAGGAATGACAATCAGTAACAAGCCTGGAATTTTGGCATTAAACATGTACCCTATGTATTATGAGAGGTGGAGGAGGTGGTAGTGATGTAATGGCTGTACCCACCCATGGACTCCGCATACACACCAGAACATCTGGTTGCATGCATATTGCTAATAACTTTTTAGAAAGAACAAAAATAAACTGTTGAAGTTGGAGAACTCTTTGGAATGAGTGCTGCCTGAGCTCCTTGGAGTGATCGGGCTCAGTATATGACTAATCCCCACTTGTGTATTAAGCATTATGTTTAATCTAGATACAAGTATCATCAACAGATGACTTCATTTTCTTTTTTGGATGAAGTCATGGAGAAAACCCAAAGTCTGACACCAAATGACTTCTAGGGCGTGTTAGGGAGGGTGTTTCTTAGGTGGGAATCCCCAACACCACCTCATCCATATCACCTCTCAGCACTGTTACAGACTAGTACAGGCCTGCAGGGCATTCTTCTTGTATTCATGTAATTGACATTTATTTACTTAAAGTTGACCGAAGCTCTTATCATTCTTGAACATTAGATAAGCACCTGAATGACCATAACATAATAGGCAGGGCCGTCATCAGGGGCGGTACAGCTGTCACAACTGTAAGGGGCCCCGGGGGCCGAGGGACCCGTCTGGGTCAGAAGAAGGCAGGATGGGTGAAGGGGAGCCGTGCTGTGCATTACAGAAACAATTTCACAGATTCTGCTGTTCTTGTGTCATCGAGCTCAGACATCGAGCTCTTTACTGCCACCTCTGGCTACTATGTGTATGTGCACCCCTCGTGTGTTCTGCACTCTCAGCAACATGTCAGCTTTGTGAAAACTGGCTGGGACCAGGTAGGAAGACCTTCTTTACAAGTAGGGGCTGTGAGGGAAAGGGAGGGGGCTGTTTGTGTACAGGGAGGGGCCAGAGCCTTGTGTGTTTTCAGATTTGTGTATGTGAGGGGCTGCCATATATACAGGTGTGTGTGTGGGGGCTGGCATATATACAGGTGTGTGTGGGGGGGCTGGCTTATATACAGGTGTGTGTGGGGGGGCTGGCATATATACAGGTGTGTGTGGGGGGGCTGGCTTATATACAGGTGTGTGTGTGGGGGGGCTGGCATATATACAGGTGTGTGGGGGCGGCTGGCATATATACAGGTGTATGTGTGGGGGCTGGCATATATACAGGTGTGTGGGGGGGCTGGCTTATATACAGGTGTGTGTGTGGGGGGGCTGGTATATATACAGGTGTGTGTGTGGGGGGGCTGACATATATACAGTTGTGTGTGGGGGGGCTGGCATATATAAAGGTGTGTGTGTTGGGGGGCTGGCATATATACAGGTGTGTGTGGGGGGGCTGGCATATATACAGGTGTGTGGGGGGGGGGCAGGCATATATACAGGTGTGTGTGTGTGTGGGAGGGCTGGCATATATACAGGTGTGTGTGTGTGGGGGGACTGGCATATATACAGGTGTGTGTGTGTGGGGGGGCTGGCATATATACAGATGTGTGTGGGGGGCTGGTATATATACAGGTGTGTGTGTGTGGGGGGGGGCTGGTATATATACAGGTGTGTGTGTGGGGGGGGCTGGCATATATACAGGTGTGTGTGGGGGCTGGCATATATACAGGTGTGTGTGGGGGGGCTGGCATATATACAGGTGTGTGTGTGGGGGGGGGGCTGGCATATATACAGGTGTGTGTGGATTCAGTGGGATGGTTCGGGGGCAAGCCCAAAAATTTCTGATGGCTATACACAGGGATATATAACATAATACTGACATATAATCACACACATGGGTTGGACTTGATGGACTTGTGTCTTTTTTCAACCTCACCTACTATGTAACTATGTCACATTACGGCAGGATTACCTTCTAGCATACCTGCAAGAATGAACTAAATGTTTATAAAATTGTCAGCTCTTGCCATTCTGCTTCAGCTACAGGTTCACACTCACTCTTCACCGTCATCACCACTGACATTATATCCCGGTCTTCTTCTAGGTCTGCTGTCCTCTTTCTTCAGCCATTGGGAAGCCACTGAAGACTGACATCCTGTACATGTGCATGGGGGTTACATTGTCCCCCAATTCAGCTCTTACTCCCAGCGTCTTACAGATGCCAGGATTGTAAACTGCATTGCACATGTGCACGGGAGTTACATCATTTAAGGCCCCAGCTCTTACACCCACCATCTAACACGTAAGAGGGGCTCTGTGATTGGCTAGAATTGGTACCAAGGGCACAAGTCCCCATCACGATTCTTGTCCTACTAAAACACTGTCCCTCCTGCTAAGGCAGAACGCTCCACCATATTGTGCTAGAAGCCTCCACATGACATTCCCATATATATTTCAAGGAAGGAATGTCCACACATAAAAGTAGTTTACGTCACATTACTGATGGAATTTAGGACATGATAAAACACATACCATCGACATACATTCCAGTTACTTGACATTACATACAGTAGTCGATCACATTTAGTGGACGGTTCGCAGTAGTCACATGTAAAAGCAGCACCGTAAGTAACCATCTCCTTCCGTCAGTCTCTCCTCCACCCAGGGTCATCAGTACTCACAAGGCTGGACTGTTTGTAGTCTCTTCCTACTTAGGTTCACCTCTCCCCAGACACTCCAGGGATGCAACCTCACACAAGGAACTCTTGGCCTGGCCTAAAATGCCTTTTGCAATCCACCTTCATAAGGGTCTACTCCTCCCTGACCTCCTGTCCTGTGATGGTTACATCCGTGCTGGTGTGGGGTGTTTAGTTCCCATAACTCACCCATGATATCACTACAGGAGGGATCTAACTAAAAGGGGCCTAGGCCTTGATGACACTATCTGCTGTAACCGGGCACCATTCTGACACAGAGCCACCTAGTGGCAGACTAGCTAACTGCCCCTGCCTGCAAATAGATGCAATTTTGTACAAAGCACTGTGCACGAGCATTGGACTTATATTGTCCCAGAACCTGGTTCTTATTCCCAATGTCTTACAGATGCCAGGATTGTACATTGGACGGTGCACGAGCATTGGACTTATATTGGCCCAGAACCTGGCTTTTATGCTCAATGTCTTACAGATGTCAGGATTGTACATTGGACGGTGCACAAGCATCGGACTTATATTTTCCCAGAACCTGGTTCTTATTTCCAATGTCTTACAGATGCCAGGATTGTACATTGCACGGTGTACGAGCATCGGACTTATATTGTCCCAGAACCTGGTTCTTATTCCCAATGTCTTACAGATGCCAAGATTGTACATTGGATGGTGCATGAGCATTGGACTTATATAGTCCCAGAACCTAGTACTTATTCCCAATGTCTTACAGATAACAGGATTGTACATTGCATGGTGCACGAGCATTGGACCTATATTGTCCCAGAACCTGGTTCTTACTCCCAATGTCTTACAGATACCAGGATTGTACATTGCAAGGTGCACGAGCATCGGACTTATATTGTCCCAAAACCTGGCTCTTACTCCCAATGTCTTACAGATGTCAGGATTATACACGGCACTGTACATGCGCACAAGAGTTCCTTCATCAGAGAACCCGGCTGTTATTCCCAACATCTTAGAAGATGGGAGGATTATACACTGCACAGCACATGCACACAGGAGTTACATTGTCCCAGAACCCGGCTCTTATTTCTGCCAACATATACATGCCCGGATTGTACATTGCACTGTGCATGCGCATGGGTGTTACATCATCCCTGAACGTGGCTCTTACCCCCAACATCTGTTATAAAAGAAAAAAATTACAAAGGGAAACAATAATTGCTTTTGGCAATTTTTTTCTAAAGTTTATCAGTTTAAAGTCAGTTGTTACATTGTATCATCTGTAAAAAAATTATAAAAAATTATAAAAACTCTATTGTGCACATAAAATGATAATAAAGATTGCATCCATGATATAAAGAAAGCCCAGCACTAGCTGGATGCCTGTAATCTAATATTCTGCTATTGATGATGAAAAATAACAAACACAGTAAAAAAGAAAAAAAAAAAGGTTTGTGTTTGTGTGGCTCCGTTGCCTGGCACTCATTACCTTCTCGCTGCATGAATATGAAGTAATCGTGTGCCGTATTTCATATTTACTTGGCTAAACAAAAAAAAAAAGGGAACACAGATGTTATTTTTTAGTCTTAAACAGCCTTTCTCAACATTTTTTGCCAGGGGAACCCTTGAAATAGTTTCCAGGTCTCAGGGAACACCCATTAAAACTATTTAAATGATTTGACCTACCCTGAACGTTTAGTACATTAAAGTGATCGGTAGTTTGTAGAGACTTTTGACTAAAGGTATTAAAATGTGGTTAAAAAGGCTTAAAGTGATATTAAAGTCTCATATGTTATACTTACCTGCTCTGTGTAATTATTTTGCACAGAGCAGCCCCGATCCTCTTCTTCTAAAATTCCTCACCGGCGCTCCTGAAATTACACTGTGCATGGGGATAGAGACACCATCACGTGGCTTTGTAATAACCATGACAATGTAAAGAAAGTGGTAACAATGGCAGCTGTAGATACACAGACATGCTTAAAGGGGGAAGAATGCGTTATGTGACTGAGTTCTGGACCCCTACATTGATGTTTGGTGTAGACGTGACCCCCTACATTGATAATCAGTGAAGACGTGACCCCTTACATTAATGATCAGTGTAGACGTGACCCCCTACATTGATAATCAGTGAAGGCGTGACCCCCTACATTAATGATCAGTGTAGACGTGACCCCTTACATTAATGATCAGTGTAGACGTGACCCCCTACATTGATAATCAGTGAAGACGTGACCCCCTACATTGATGATCAGTGAAGACGTGACCCCCTACATTGATGATCAGTGAAGACGTGACCCCCTACATTGATGATCAGTGAAGACGTGACCCCCTACATTGATAATCAGTGAAGACGTGACCCCCTACATTGATAATCAGTGAAGACGTGACCCCATACATTGATGATCAGTGAAGACGTGACTCCCTACATTGATAATCAGTGAAGACGTGACCCCCTACATTGATAATCAGTGAAGACGTGACCCCTTACATTGATGATCAGTGAAGACGTGTCCCCTACATTGATGATCAGTGAAGACGTGACCCCCTACATTGATGATCAGTGAAGACGTGACCCCCTACATTGATAATCAGTGAAGACGTGACCCCCTACATTGATAATCAGTGAAGACGTGACCCCATACATTGATGATCAGTGAAGACGTGACTCCCTACATTGATAATCAGTGAAGACGTGACCCCCTACATTGATAATCAGTGAAGACGTGTCCCCTACATTGATAATCAGTGAAGACGTGACCCCCTACATTGATGATCAGTGAAGACGTGTCCCCCTACATTGATGATCAGAGTAGACGTGACCCCCTACATTGATGATCAGTGTAGACGTGACCCCTTACATTAATGATCAGTGTAGACGTGACCCCCTATATTGATAATCAGTGAAGACGTGACCCCCTACATTGATAATCAGTGAAGACGTGACCCCCTACATTGATGATCAGTGAAGACGTGACCCCCTACATTGATGATCAGTGAAGACGTGACCCCCTACATTGATGATCAGTGAAGACGTGACCCCCTACATTGATAATCAGTGAAGACGTGACCCCCTACATTGATGATCAGTGTAGACGTGACCCCCTACATTGATTATCAGTGTAGATGTGACCCCCTACATTGATTATCAGTGTAGAGGTGAACCCTTACATAGATGGTCAGAGTGGGCGTGACCCCTTACATTAATGGTCAGTGTAGATGTGACCCCCCCTACACTGATAGTCAGTTTAGATGTGACCCCCCTACATTGATGGTCAGTGTAGGCGTGTCCCCTTACATTGATGGTCAGTGTAGATATGACACCGTACATTTATGGTCAGTGTAGACGTGACCCCTTACATTGATGATCAGTTTAGATGTGACCTCACACATTTATGATCAGTTTAAATTTGACCCTGTACTTTGATGATCATTGTAGATGTGACCCCCTACATTGATGATCAGTGTAGAAGTGAACCCATACATTGATGATCAATTTTGGTGTGATCCCCTACATTGATGGTCAGTTTAGATGTGACCCCCTACATTGATGATCAGTGTAGAAGTGAACCTATACATCGATGATCAATTTAGGTGTGACCCCCTACATTGATGGTCAGTGTAGATGTGACCCCTTACATTGATTATCAGTGTAGAGATGAACCCTTACATAGATGTTCAGAGTGGGCGTGACCCCTTACATTGATGGCCAGTATAGATGTTATGACTTACATTGATGATCAGTGTAGATGTGACCTCTTACATTGATTGCCAGTTTAGAGGAGACCCCTTACATTTATGATTAGTGTAGACATGACCTCTTACATTGAAGATTAGTGTAGACCAGGGGCGGACTGACAACTGATGGGGGCCCCCGGGCAATAGAAGATCATGGGATCCCCTGCATCCCAAGCCACACCTGGACAGGGGGACATTTGGGGGGAGCACAGCACGCAGGGGGACACTGTGGGGGGGGAGAGCACACAGGGGGGCACGCAGGGAGACCCTGGGAGGGGGAGAGGGCATAGGGGGACACTGGCAGAGGGGGAAAGCACACGGGGGACACTGTGGGATTGGAGAGCACATGGGGGACACTGTGGGGGGGAGAGCACATAGAGGGACACTGGGGAGGTGGGAAGCACACAGGGAGACCCTGAGAAGGGGAGAGGGCACAGGGGGCACTGGGGGAGGGGGAAAGCACACAGAGGACACTGTGGGGTTGGAGAGCACACAGGGGGACACTGGGAGGAGCAAACAGGGGATCACTGGGGGGAGAGCACACAGAGGGACACTGTGGGGGGGAGCATACAGGGAGACCCTGGGGAGGGGGAGAGGGCACAGGGGGATACTGGTGAGGGGTGGAAATCACACAGGGACACTGGGGTGAGCACACATGGAGACCCTGAGGGGGTGGGGAGCACACAGTGAGACCCTGAGGGGGTGGGGAGCACACAGGGAGACCCTGAGGGGTTGGGGAGCACACAGAAGGACACTGTGGGGGGTGGGGAGCACACAGGAAGACACTGTGGGGGGTGGGGAGCACACAGGAAGACACTGTGGGGGGTGGGGAGAGCACAGGAAGACACTGTGGGGGTGGGGTGCACACAGGAAGACACTGTGGGGGGTGGGGAGCACACAGGAAGACACTGTGGGGGGTGGGGAGCACACAGGAAGACACTGTGGGGGTGGGGAGCACACAGGGGGACACTGTAGGGGGAGAGGGCACCGGGGGACACTGGGGAGGGGGGAAGCACACAGGGAGCACACAGGGAGACCCTGGGAGGGGGAAGCACACAGGGGGACACTGAGGGGGTGGGCGAGCACACAGGGGGGCACTGTGGGGGGGGGCGAGCACACAGGGGGGCACTGTGGGGGGTGGCGAGCACACAGGGGGGCACTGTGGGGGGTGGGGAGCACACAGGGGGACACACGCTGGGGGGGACACACGGAGGACAAACAGGGGGACGTGGGGGGGACACACAGGAGAACACTGTGGGGGGGAGAGCATACAGGGGGTTAGTGTGGAGAAGGGAGAGAGCACACTGAAGACTGGCCCGGGCCCCATACATCTGTACTGCAGTCACCCCCTCCCTCCGATGGCGGCCCTCCAGTAAAAAAAATGTCACTCACCCCGGTCATGCCTGGAATCAATACTGCTAACAGCGCGCTACTCCCCGCCGGCCCCTCCTCCCTTCTCGTCCGTCCTAGGTGATGTAGTGTACAGTGCAAGCACTGGCGACGGACGGGAGGGAAGGAGGAGCCGGCGGGGAGCACCGCGTTGTTAGCAGTATTATTACAGCCGCTTCAAGGGGCCTCTCGTTGGGACGGCCACGGGCCCCTAATGGCTCCGGGCCCTCGGACAGCGACCGAATGACCGATGGGTCAGTCTGCCCCTGGTGTAGACGTGACCCAGGCCCATACATTGATAATTAGTGTAGATATGGTCCCATACATTGATGGTCAGTGTAGACGTGGCCCCATACATTGATGGTCAGTGTAGACGTGGCCCCATACATTGATGATCAGTGTAGACGTGACCCCATACATTGATGGTCAGTGTAGACGTGGCCCCATACATTGATGGTCAGTGTAGACGTGACCCCATACATTGATGGTCAGTGTAGACGTGACCCCATACATTGATGGTCAGTGTAGACGTGGCCCCATACATTGATGGTCAGTGTAGACGTGGCCCCATACATTGATGGTCAGTGTAGACATGACCCCATACATTGATGGTCAGTGTAGACATGACCCCATACATTGATGGTCAGTGTAGACATGACCCCATACATTGATGGTCAGTGTAGACATGACCCCATACATTGATGGTCAGTGTAGACATGGTCCCATACATTGATGATTAGTGTAGATGTTGCCCTATACATTGATGGTCAATGTAGATGTGGCCCCATACATTGGTAGCTGTGACCTCTAACATTGATGGTCAGCATTGGCAGGAGATCAATATGTCACAGCTCTCTTCTCAGGGAACTCCTTCCAACCTCTGAAGGAACCCCAAGGATCCATGAATCAATGTAAGAAAAAGGATTCTCTTGAACATAATAAAGCAGTTTAATATAACACTTTTGATGGCCTTTAGGAACACCCTTACGTTTTTTAATGAACGCCTTCTCTTTGCACTCCTGTTCTGAAGAGCCGGAACCTAGGAAATCTCAGCAAGCACACGCCCTCTGCAGCCCCCCGTCTTACCTGAAATATAAAGTCGATGTCCTGTATAGACCTGTGTTGGTCATCATTTACCATGCTTAGTCTGGTATGTTGGACCATTTGACTATCGTTGCCTTTAACTTGCCACCCATGGCCTCACCCAACACGCCTTTATGGCATAACCCATGTCTGTGGGAATTTTTCCAATGGACAGACAGATTATTTTTGCCAGACATGGAGTGAAATATTTTTCATATCTCTATGATAAGGCCACTTTATAATCTTTCTTGGAATTTCAATCTACAGAGCTACAATCTCCCTAATACAGCATATTTTAAATATCTACAGCAGACGGTCCGTCTGGATTTACAAACTCTGTCTGGATGCTACAGGTCTCTGAGCTTTCTCAACCAGGACATTGTAAATGTATTTCTACGTATTAGTCTTGCATCTCACATATTATACTTCCTATATTCTCTTTTAAATGGGTAAAATCCAGTCCCCGTCTTGCTCTAAATGTCCCTCTAATGATGGAACAATTTACCATATAGCTTGGGAATGTCCACCTATATGTACCTTCTGGTCTGAAGTCCCAACCTAATAAGTTCCGTCCGATCCTACATTCCTCCCACTCTAAAGCTGGCCATAGAAGGACCAAATCTCATCAAGTTCACAAATTGGCCAAGATTCGAACCTGTATGGGTAGGCTGGATTTACCCAAGTTGATCAGTCGATCAAAAAAACATATAAAATAGTTGCGCTAATGTTGTAGTAAACAGCTGCTGGCACCACAATCTAGCAGAGTATTGTGTAACATAAAAAAAATAAAAATAAATGCAGCACACAAAAAATGCTAAAAGTAAATGTACATGAATAGTAATGGTACCATATATCAAATAATAAAGTGCAATGTGCAAATGAATGAATATGTGCAAAAAAGGTCCAAATAGTGCAAAAGTCCACAAATGGGAACTGTAAATACAAAGCAGCTACTGTGTGTCAAGATAGTCCCGATGTGAAAAGTTGGGGATGAAATCCACTCCATTAGCA
Organism: Lithobates pipiens; assembly: GCF_037356315.1. Classification (NCBI taxonomy): domain Eukaryota; kingdom Metazoa; phylum Chordata; class Amphibia; order Anura; family Ranidae; genus Lithobates; species Lithobates pipiens. Next base: position 29,500,087 of record NW_027507784.1, on the reverse strand, counting down.
ATTATAAAAAATATATCCAACGTCCATGTAAGGAGTCATCATGACATGTGCATCCACCATCCAGGAGGAAGAGTAAACCCGCTTACCGGAACATATGGACTCAACTGCCAGCGGCAAAGAGTCGAACATGCATAAAGATGGAAGTACCAGGATGATGGTCAAGGGAGTAATCTCTGAAGATCTGTCACCATAACTCTCCACCACGTCTAGCCCCCCCATGGGTACTCACATGGTTGGGCTTACGAGGATGGCCATCTCCCGGTACATCCTCTCTGGCATTGGCGGTGATGCAGAGAGATCTCTCCAATGAGGATGGAGGTGGCCATCTCCTGGATCTCCCCGTACATCCTTTCTGGGGTTGGTGGTGATGTAGAGAGATCACTCCGATAAGGATGGTGGCGGGCCATCTCCTGGATCTCCCCGTACATCCTTTCTGGGGTTGGCGGTGATGCAGAGAGATCACTCCAATGAGGATGGCAGTGGCCATCTCCTGGATCTCCCCATACATCCTCTCTGGGATTGGCGGTGATGCAGAGAGGTCACTCTGATGAGGATGGCGGTGGCCATCTCCTGGATCTCCCCGTACATCCGCTCTGGTGTTGGCGGTGATGCAGAGAGATCACTCCGATGAGGATGGTGGTGGGCCATCTCCTGGATCTCCCCGTACATCCTCTCTGGGTTTGGCGTGATGCAGAGAGATCTCTCCAATGAGGATGGCGGTGGCCATCTCCTGGATCTCCCCGTACATCCTTTCTGGGGTTGGTGGTGATGCAGAGAGATCACTCCGATAAGGATGGTGGCGAGCCATCTCCTGGATCTCCCCGTACATCCTTTCTGGGGTTGGTGGTGATGTAGAGAGATCACTCCGATGAGGATGGCGTAGCCATCTCCAGGATCTCCCCGTACATCCTTTCTGGGGTTGGCGGTGATGCAGAGAGATCACTCCGATAAGGATGGTGGCGAGCCATCTCCAGGATCTCCCCGTACATCCTTTCTGGGGTTGGTGGTGATGCAGAGAGATCACTCCGATAAGGATGGTGGCGAGCCATCTCCTGGATCTCCCCGTACATCCTTTCTGGGGTTGGCGGTGATGCAGAGAGATCTCTCCAATGAGGATGGCGGTGGCCATCTCCTGGATCTCCCCGTACATCCTTTCTGGGGTTGGTGGTGATGCAGAGAGATCACTCCGATAAGGATGGTGGCGAGCCATCTCCTGGATCTCCCCGTACATCCTTTCTGGGGTTGGTGGTGATGTAGAGAGATCACTCCGATGAGGATGGCGTAGCCATCTCCAGGATCTCCCCGTACATCCTTTCTGGGGTTGGCGGTGATGCAGAGAGATCACTCCGATAAGGATGGTGGCGAGCCATCTCCAGGATCTCCCCGTACATCCTTTCTGGGGTTGGTGGTGATGCAGAGAGATCACTCCGATAAGGATGGTGGCGAGCCATCTCCTGGATCTCCCCGTACATCCTTTCTGGGGTTGGCGGTGATGCAGAGAGATCACTCCGATAAGGATGGTGGCGGGCCATCTCCTGGATCTCCCCGTACATCCTTTCTGGGGTTGGCGGTGATGCAGAGAGATCACTCCGATAAGGATGGTGGCGGGCCATCTCCTGGATCTCCCCGTACATCCTTTCTGGGGTTGGTGGTGATGTAGAGAGATCACTCTGATGAGGATGGCGGCGGCCTTTGCCTAGATCTCTCCTTACATGCTCTCCCGGTACCAGCCAATACAGTCGCTTCTCCTCTTGGCCAATCAGGTCTCAGAACCCACTTCCTGATTGGCCGGGAGGAGAAGCAGAAAGACAATAGCGATTATTATTTTGCTTTTGTCACACAACTGGGTGGGCTCTGCGCCTGGAGCCCACCCTTTTTTGAAGCCAATTAGAGCCTCAGACTCTAATCATGTGCGAAAAAAAACAAAAAACAATTGAAATCCATGCGTCTGGAGCCATGCATGTAGATTACGATTATGAATGGGCCACCACTGGTGTTGAGGCACTACATTGTATAGACATATGTTCAATTGTCATCTGTATATGTCTGCCTAGATGATGCAGTCATTCCCCCCTCCATCTCTGCCGTAGACTCTTGGGACATGTCAAAGTTCCCGGTAGCCTGCAGGACCACTCACAAAGGGCAACGCGACTCGTGCATGTGCAGTGGGAAGCTGGCTGTCAAGAGTTACAGCCGGCTTCACATACTAAACATGCGGCCACCGGGGACCCTAAGACCGGTGAAGAGCCAGCCCAGAAGAGGGCGGCGCTGAGACCCTGGACAGGTAAGTGTCCTTTCATTAAAAGTCAGCAGCTACAGGATTTGTAGCTGCTAAACTTTAATTTCTTGTTCTTAGGGCGAAAATCCACTTTCAGATCAGACCATGATATTTATCCCACCGTTATCCTGTCTTGTTTTCCCAGTCATTGTGTACTGAAAACTCCGACTTCCCGATAAAAAAACAAAACAGTTCCTCAGAATTCGGGGAATGGAATACCGGTTGGAGGTGTGATGGTTCCTTTTCCTGCAGATTTGGCTCTATTCCTCGGCCGTGTCACTTTGTTATACAAGTACAGAAGATTCAGAGTTCACAGTCACAGCACAGTGTACAGTTTACCCAAATCTCATTCGAATTGTCTCTGGTTTCCTTCCACTTTGACAGTTTGAAAACAAAGAAGAAGAACTGGAGGAAGCCGTGCTGGATCAGTAATCTGTGAGTGAAGGAGGAAGCCATGCTGGATCAGTAATCTGTGAGTGAAGGAGGAAGGCGTGCTGGATCAGTAATCTGTCAGTGGAGGAGGAAGCCATGCTGGATCAGTAATCTGTGAGTGAAGGAGGAAGGCGTGCTGGATCAGTAATCTGTCAGTGGAGGAGGAAGCCGCGCTGGATCAGTAATCTGTCAGTGGAGGAGGAAGCCGCGCTGGATCAGTAATCTGTCAGTGGAGGAGGAAGCCGCGCTGGATCAGTAATCTGTCAGTGGAGGAGGAAGCCGTGCTGGATCAGTAATCTGTATATAAGGTGACAGGGACTGTCTTGTCAGTGGAGGAGGAAGCAGCAGGTTGCTGTCCATTACAGAGTTATAGAGAGCCAATGATTCCTATGAAATGTTTTCCTGGCTCTATATCTCAGGAGGTGATAATATTAATAATCATTTTAGCACTTGTGTGGTTTGGGAAGGGATAACCTTTCACTCCTTCCTCCTGACTTGGTAATCAATTCCACAAAGGTCTGTATGAGATCTATGGAGGACCCTACACCCCCTGTGACACCGACCCTGCACCCCCTATGACACCGACCTTGCACCCCCTATGACACTGACCCTGCACCCACATTGACACTGACCCTGCACCCCCTGTGACACTCACGCTGTGACACTGACCCTGCACCCCCTGTGACACTCACGCTGTGACACTGACCCTGCACCCCCGTAACACCGACCCTGAACCCCCTGTGGCACCGACCCTGAACCCCCTGTGACACCGACCCTACACCCCCTGTGACATTGACCCTTCACCCCCTGTGACACTGACGCTGTGACACTGACCCTGCACCCCCTGTGACACTGACCCCACCCCTATGACACTGCTCCTGCTCCCCCTGTGACATTGACCCTGCACCCCATTGACACTGACCCCACCCCTGTGACATTGACCCTGCACCCCATTGACACTGACCCCACCCCCTGTCACACTGCTCCTGCACCCCCTGTGACAGTGACCCTGCCACCTCTGTGAAACTAACCCTGCCACCCCTGTGACACTGCTCCTGCACCCTCTGTGACACTGCTCCTGCACCCTCTGTGACACTGATCCTGCATCCCCAGTAACACTGCTCCTGCACCCCCTGTGACACTGACCCTGCCACCCCCCTGACACTGCTCCTGCACCCCCGTGACACTGCTCCTGCACCCCCTGTGCAATCTCCAGTGCAGAAGAGCTTACCTCAGACATACATAAGGAGACTTAAGAATTGTTCTCACTAGTTGCAGATCGCCCTCTGCAGGCCGCGCAGGAATTGGAATCTGGATGTTGTGTGGAGTTGCTGCTCTCAGCATTTCTGGTCATCCCGGCCAGCACTGAAATCAACCTTTTTTTTTACAATCTTCCTGTAAAAATCCCGGAGTGTCTCCCCGGCTAAAAACTGACGTCTGTCTGTAGTTCCGGGCACCATTACAAGACATAACCGGGGTGAGAAACCGGGTATAGAGAAATGGTGTGCAGGAGTTCTAACAATGATGTCATCATCATAGGCGTGCGCAGGGGGTGTTCCGGGTGTGCCTGGGCACTCCCTAATCACCCTGCGCGCCGCAGATTACCCCTGCTGATATTTCACCAAAACCCCAAAAAAATCCTAAAAAAATAAAAAATAAAAATAAAATAATAGAAATAAAAAAGTCTGACATTCTCCACTGCCTACTAACACCAGCCATGTTTTAATACATTTGGGGTGCCCATCCTAATGCAATAGTCTGCGCACACCTATGGTCATCATATAAATCATTGTGATTGATTATTATTACTGCTACTACAACTCTTGTTTTTTATTACTATCACTTTTTTTGCTGATTAGTGCACCACTTGCGTGCTTGCTGTGTGTACAGGAGTCACATGGTGAGATATGGGGGCCCTATGACCCGCAGTGGTGTCCCTGAACCCAGCGCAGCCTGACATCTGCTCTGTAGGTAAATATTATCCAATAGGACAGAAGAGTGAATGATGACAGCAGCCGCTCTTTGGTCAGCCTTGAGATAACCGAGCGTCCCTCCCATCCAAAGTCAAGGTTGGGTCTGCAAAATCGCTGATCCAGGTGAAATCTCCGATCACCTGCTCCCTTCCCCCATCACAAAAGACGAAACGTTATTCAAAGAGCGAACGATTCCGATAATATTGTTAATACTTGAAATGTAGATATGGCGACCGCTGACCCACAACCCTTCACGTGTTTACAGCGAAGTGTAAGAAAAGCTGAATCTAGATCAGAAAAAAAAAAAAAAGTCCAAGTATTTCTGATCGATTTCAAACAAATAAACTTCCGATCGATGACTTCACCTGAATTCAGTAACAGATTATCAGAGCAGCCTTAACCACTTCAGCCCCGGACCATTCGACTGGCCAAAGACCAGAGCGTTTAATGCGATTCGGCACTGCGTCGCTTTAACTGACAATTGCGCGGTCGTGCGACGTGGCTCCCAAACAAAATTGACGTCCTTTTTTTCCCTCACAAATAGAACTTTCTTTTGGTGGTATTCGATCACCCCTGCGGGTTTCATTTTTTGAGATAAAAACATAAAAATAGCGAAAATTTTGAAAAAAAAACGCATTTTTTTAAATTTTTTGCTATAATAAATATCTCCAAAAAATATATAAAAAAAACACTTTTATTCCTCAGTTTAGGCCGATACATATACTTCTACATATTTTTGTTTAAGAATAAAATAAAAAATCGCAGAAAAATAGCGACAATTTTGAAAAAAAAAAATCATTATTTTTTATTTTTTGCTATAATAAATATCTCCAAAAAATATATAAAAAAAACTTTTTTTCCTCAGTTTAGGCCGATATGTATTCTTATATTTTTGTATATTTTTTATTTTTTGCTATAATAAATATCCCCCAAAAATATATAAAAAAACATTTTTTTTCCTCAGTTTAGGCTGATACGTATACTTCTACATATTTTTGTTTAAAAAAAAAAAATAATAATAAAAAATCACAGAAAAATAGCGACAATTTTTAAAAAAAAAACTCATTATTTTTTACATTTTGCTATAATAAATATCCCCCAAAAATATATAAAAAAACATTTTTTTTCCTCAGTTTAGGCCGATACGTATACTTCTACATATTTTTGTTTAAAAAAAAATAAATAAATAAAAAAAAATTAAAAATCGCAAAAAAAGCGACAATTTTGAAAAAAAAATCATTATTTTTCACTTTTTGCTATAATAAATATCCCCAAAAAATATAAAAAATGTCCTCAATTTAGGCCAATAGGTATTCTTAGATTTTTGTACATTTTTTTTGTATATTTTTGTTTAAAAAAAAAAAAAAAAATTGCAAAAAAAGAGCGACAATTTTGAAAAAAAAAACATTATTTTACATTTTTTGCTATAATAAATATCTCCAAAAAATATATTAAAAAAAAAACATTTTTTTCCCTCAGTTTAGGCCGATGCATATTCTTTGACATATTTTTGTTTAAAAAAAAAAAAAAACGAATCGCAAAAAAAGAGCGACAATTTTGAAAAAAACTCATTATTTTTTACTTTTTGCTATAATAAATATCCCCAAAAAATATATAAAACATTTTTTTTTTCCTCAGTTTAGGCCAATACATATTCTTCTACATATTTTTGTTAAAAAAAAAAAATCGCAATATTTATTGATTGGTTTGCAAAAAAGTTATAACACCTACAAAATAGGGGATAGATTTTAGGCATTTTTATTAATATTTTTTTTTACTAGTAATGGCGGCGATCTGCGATTTTTATCATGACTGCGACATTATGGCGGACACGTCGGACACTTTTGCCGTGATTTTGGGACCATTCACATTTATACAGCGATCAGCGCGATTAAAAATACATGGATTAATGTGTAAATGTGACTGGCAGTGAAGGGGGTAACCACTAGGTGGCGCTGTGGGGTTTAAGTGTGTTCTGGGGCGTGTGGGGGGGAGGGGCTGTGTGTGTGACACGTCACTGATCACCGCTCCCGATTATAGGGATCTGTGATCAGTGTCCTGTCACTAGGCAGAATAGGGAGATGCTCGTTTACATCAGCATCTCCCCGTTCTTCTTCTCCGTGACACGATCGCGGGTATCCCCGTGGACATGGAGTCCGTGGGACCCGCAATCGCACTCACGATTCTCCCGGCGCGCGCCCGCAACCCACCTCTTAAAGGGCAACGTGATTCTGCCTGTACGCGCCATTCTGCCGCAGTATATCTGCGCGAGGCGGTCAGGAATCGGTTAAAGGACCAACAAATAGTTTGAGGTGTACTTATAAAATATTTGCATAGCTGTTCATCCATCAAAACTGCATATAAAATCATTCTGTGCAAACGGGACAAAATCGAATGTTCTCAGGCTGTATTTCTCTGCAGATCGAATGTTATTCTTTGAAACAAAAAAAAAAAGGGTGTGTAAAGGGTCAGGAAAGTACTGCACTATGTCCACTGCATGGAGCTGTGGAGCATACTCAGTTCCGTGATACTCAGCAACATCTATTGGCCATAGCGTTGTATTTTTCCTATTTACCCATTTTTTTTTTTTTACTGAATAACATTTCATCTGCAGAGAAGATCACGAACACGAGAACATTCCATTTTTTCCTCAATTCACACAGAATGAATGTACACGCAGTTTTGATGCATGAACAGCTATGCAAATGTTTCTTTTTATAAACATACTAAACATACCCTCATATGTACAGAGACTTGAAAAAGTATTCACACCCCTCGACATTGTCCACAAGTTGTCATGTTACAAACAAAAACGTAAACGTATTTTATTGGGATTTTATATGATAGACCAACACAAAGCGGCACATAATTGTGAAGTGGAAGGAAAATGATAAATGGTTTTCAATTTTTTTTACAAATAATTATGTGAAAAGTGTGTGTGGGGGGGGAGGGGCATTTGTATTCTGCCCCCTTTACTCCGATACCCCTAATTACAAATCTAGTGGAACCAATTGCCTTCAGAGTCATCGAATTATTAAATAGAGTCGACAAGTGCGATACGTTTAGTTCCAAATCCGTTTTTATAAAGAATTTAGACAAATTTGTTCATTCAGAAAATATCCAAATTTCAGAATTTTTTGGCAATTTCCAAATTTTTCCGAAAAAAAATTCTAAATTTCGGAGATTGGAAAAATCCGAAAATTTCGGAAATCCAAAAATAAGAATGAAAATCCAAAAAAATCGAAAGACTGAAAATACGAGAATTCAAAAACCCGAAAAATTCGAACATCGGAAAATAACAACGAACTAATAATAACTTAACTTATTAAATCATAGGTATTGGAATTTCCTTTTCAAATTTTGCCTGTTAGTGAACGCAACGAATACGAATTTATCTGAAGTTACGAAATTATCCAAAATAAACGAACGCCGCATCTAAACGAATGGAAAAAAAATTATAATAATAAAAGTTTTTATTATTTTTATTGTTATTTATTATTATTAATTCGTTAATAATAATTTTGCCTGTTAGTGAACGCAACGAATACGAATTTATCTGAAGTTACGAAATTATCCAAAATAAACGAATGCCGTATCTAAACGAATGGAAAAAACTTTTTAATAATAAAAGTTTTTATTATTTTTATTGTTATTTATTATTATTAATTCATTAATAATAATTTTGCCTGTTAGTGAACGCAACGAATACGAATTTATCTGAAGTTACGAAATTATCCAAAATAAACGAATGCCGCATCTAAACGAATGGAAAAAAATTATAATAATAAAAGTTTTTATTATTTTTATCGTTATTTATTATTATTAATTCGTTACGTGCAGAAAAAATTTGTTTATTTTCGTTTCATTCATTTTTTTTTTTTTCAGGTGATTCATTATGATTGCAATGATTGAATTAATAATAATAAATACCAATTCAAATAATAAAAGCTTTTTAATATTATTTTTTTATTTTTTTCCGTTCCATTCGTTTAGATGCGGCATTCATTATTTTGGATAATTCGTAAACTTCGGATGAATTCGTATTAGTAAAGTTCCCTATCAGCCAAATTTGTAACCTGTAAGGATTTTAACGCATCACCTATGGGCAGTTTTAGGTCATTACATCGTTTTCCTACATTTCTCGGGGACAAGCAGTTTTAAATCTTGACATGTTTGGTATCTATTTATTCAACACAAGTTCATCTTTTATATTTTACCATAAAAATTGGGTATTATATTGTGTTTTATTCTAGTGTTTTTTTCCCTGAAAGTTCGTATTTGATAAAAGGCTGCACAAATAATCATGCGACTTAAAAAAAAAAATCTCAACAGCCTCCATTTTATTCTCCAGGGCCTCTGCTTTCAGAAAATACATTTATACCGGTCTATACGGAATATGTTTGTAATCCTCTAGCACAAAAAAAAATGCTGATTTTACCGCGTGTGTGAAAAATGAACACATTGCTGCAGACACACAAAGTGGTAAAGTGAAGAAATTGTGGGGGAAAAATAAAAGAGACGGAGGGCAGATATTCTAATCCACATCCGACCGGCCACATCGAAATAAAAACCTTATCGTAATATTAAAATTAAAAATAAATAAAAATAATAAAATATTAATAAGTAAATGTGGTCTGGGTGACATTTCATTTGCGGTTTCTCACAAACAATTTCAATTTTTTTTTTTTTTATATAAAATACTTGTGTTCATCTTTTATTCCATCTCAGTGCTGTGGATCTCCTGCAGCCTCTTTGCAGCCACTTCTGCACGCCCTCCAGTGATGGCTGCATAGCATTTCTCGGGGGAGGGGGGGGGTTTCCTGATAGTAACAACAATGGACGATGCCTGTGTGGAAACGGCCACTTGTAATCTCCATTGGAAAATCGTGTGGCAGGGTGACAACACTGGATCTCAATGGGGGACATGGGAACAATGCGTTGTCAACAGGAAATGCCTAAATGTGGGCCTCCGTGGCAGCCACTTCCTGTCTACATGTAATTGCGCCAGTCAGCTGCACATCATTGCTCTGGACTGACTTCCTGATACAACATGCTTCAGTGCAGCCACTTATAGTTTCCACCTAAGGGGGGGGGGGCGCATGTGACAGGTTGACAACGCAGGATCACAATTGGAAGGCAGTTGTCACCCTATAACAGGAAGCGCCTGAACAAGGACCTCTTTATGGCAGGATCTCCAGGGATTCGAATTACTGAAAGCTGCAGATTTTTTAAAAACTGAAGTTGGATTTTAAACATGTATTATTATTACGGCAGCTGGTAGTCTTCAGCAGGGGGCGCCTGTGACAGGGTGACAACAGAGCATCACTATTGGGACACAGGAACAGAATGTTGTCCCCCTTTAGCAGTGATGGTGAACCTTGGCGCCCCAGATGTTCCAGAACTACGTTTCCCATGAGGCTCTGGCACTCTGCAGTGTAGTGGAGCATCATGGGAAATGTAGTTCCAAAACATCTGGGGTGCCAAGGATCCCCATCCCTGATCTATAGAAGTGCCTGGATGAGGACCCAGTTTGCATGCGTTTGCTCCGTCATCTGCCGCACATCATTGCTCAGGATCGGCTTCCTCACAGTGACATCAGAGGACCACGCCAGAAGAATTGGGTTTTTGGGCCCATTTTGGAGCTGCTGATCTTCTCCAGCCAACACTGACTGCACATCGTTGCCCCGGACTGAGTTTTTTGAGGGCCATGCCGGAGTGTAGCTGCTTGTAGTCTCCACCAGGGGGGCATATGACAGGGTGACAACACACAAGCACAATTGGTAGACAGGAACAGAGCGTTGTCACCTCATAACAGGAAGTGCCTGAATGAGAATCTCCATGGCAGGATCTCCAGGGGGTTCTTTTTAATTAAAATCTGCAGATTTACACTCACCGGACACTTTATTAGGCACACCTTGCTGGTACCGGGTTGGACCCCCTGTTTGCCTTCATATTTGGTGGAATAGATACAACGAGGTGTTGGAGACGTTCCTCAGAGATTTTGCTCCATAGTGACATGATAGCATCACGCAGTTGCTGCAGATTTGTCGGCTGCACATCCATGATGCCCAATCTCCCGTTCCCCCACATCCCAAAGGTGCTCTATTGGAATGAGATCTGGTGAGTGTGGACGACATTGGAGGCTCTCTATTGGAATGAGATCTGGTGAGTGTGGAGGCCATTGGAGTACAGTGACCTCATTGTCCAGTGGTGAGATGATTGGAGCTTTGTGACATGGTGCATTATCCTGCTGGAAGGAGCCATCAGAAGATGGGGACACTGTAGTCATAAAGGGATGGACACAGGGGCGGACTGACAAATCATGGGGCCCCTGGGCAATGGGAGAAGATTATGGGGCCACACAGTATATATATATATATATATATATATATATATATATATATATATATATATATATATATACACACACACACAGTATACACATACACACACTGAAAAGGTACTGGAGAGGCGGGGCAGCAATAATCTTGGGATTTTTAAAAAAACACAGATTTTTACATACTGTCCCTGGTTTTATTGAGGCTGGCAACCCTGATGGGGCCCCCTAGTCACATGGGGCCCTGGGGCAGTGCCCGAGTGCCGCCCCTGGACGGACATGGTCAGCAACAGTAAGCCGTGGTGATTAAACGATTCCCAATTGGTACCAAGGGGCCCAAAGTGTGCCAAGAAAATATTTCCCCAGCCCCCCCACACCATTACACCACCACCACCACCAGCCTGAACCAGTGATACAAGGCAGGATGGATCCATGCACCAAATTCTGACCCCACCATCTGAATGTCGCAGCTGAAATCCAGACTCATCAGACCAGGCAACGTTTTTTCCAATCTTCTATTGTCCAATTTTGGTGATCCTGTGCCAATTGTAGCCTCGGTTTCCTGTTCTTAACTGACAGAAGGGGCACCCGGTGTGGCCTTCTGCTGCTGTAGCCCATCTGCTTCAAGGTTCGATGTGCTGTGCTTTCAGAGATGGTATTCTGCATACCTTCAATGTAACAAGTGGTTATTTGAGTTACTCTTGCATTTCTGTCGTCTCTGCCCATTCTCCTCTGACATAATCAAGGCATTTTCCTCCACACAACTGCACTGGATATTTTCTCTTTTTTTGGACCATTCTCTGTAAACCCCGAGAGATGTTGCGTGTGAAAATCCCAGTAGATCAGCAGTTTGTGAAATACTCAGACCAGCCCGTCTGGCACCAACAACCATGTCACGTTCAAAGTCACTAACCGTATATACTCGAGTATAAGCCGAGATTTTCAGCCTCTTTTTTGAGGCTGAAAGTGCCCCCCTCGGCTTATACTCGAGTCATCGCTGTCTGACTGCTCGATCAGCGTATCGAGCAGACAGACGGCGGACATTAAAATTTAAAAGCCGCGCCTCCTTCTCCGCCTCCGCCTGTGATAGGCGGAACACTGAATTTCCCAGCAGTCAGTGTTCCACCTATCACGGACATCCGCTCATTCTCATACTACGGACGAGTATGAGAGGATGTCCGTGATAGGCGGAACACAGGCTGCTGGGAAATTGAGTGTTCCGCCTATCACAGGCGGAGGCGGAATTTTGAATTGTAGAATGCCCGCCGAGAAGAGCGTCGATCCATCGGCACGGCACGGGACGGAGGAGGCACGGGAAGGAGGAGGCACGGGACGGAGGAGGCACGGGAAGGAGGAGGCACGGCACGGGACGGAGGAGGCACGGGACGGAGGAGGCACGGCACGGGTCGGAGGAGGCTCGGGACGACGGCGGCTCGGGACGGAGGCTTGGGACACAGGTAGGCTGGACACACACACAAGGCTGCACGGACACACACACACACACACACACACACAAGGCTGCACGGACACACACACACACACACACACACACACACAGGGATGGATGGATGGATGGATACACACACACACACACAGGGATGGATGGATGGATGGATACACACACACACACACACACACAGGGATGGATGGATGGATGAATACACACACACACACACACACAGGGATGGATGGATGGATGGATGGATACACACACAGGGATGGATGGACACACAGGGATGGACGGACACACACACAGGGATGGACAGCCATGTCTCACCCTCGGCTTATACACGAGTCAATAAGTTTTCCAGTTTTTTGGGGGTAAATTGGGGGCCTCGGCTTATATTCGGGTCGGCCTATACTCGAGTATATACGGTAAATCCCCTTTCTTCCCCATTCTGATGCTCGGTTTGAATGTCAGCAAGTCGTCCTCACCACGTCTAGAAACCTAAATGCATTGAGTTGCTGTCATGTGATTGGCTGATTAGCAATTTGTGTTACCGAGCGGTACAGGTGTACCTAATAAAGTGGCCGGTGAGTGTATATTTTAATGATTAGAATTACATATAAGGAAGAAAGTACGTTGCTTCAGATTTGCGGCGGACAGTGGGGGACAATGGGGGACAGTGGGGGACAGTGGGGGACAGTGGGGGACAGTGGCAGCAGCACGCAGAGGATCAGACATGACCTTCAGGGTCCGTTCACACAGGGGCAACACGACTTGTAGGCGACTTGAGTGAGGCAACTTGGACACGACTTGAGTTTAGATCACAGCGCGACTTGGGACGACTTCAACACGACTTGTGATGACTTCAACCTGACTTGGGACGACTTACAAGTCGCCCCAAGCCAGGCGACTTTTGCCGTGGCCAAGCAGAGAATGAGCTCAAGGGGGAACTCCGCGCCAAATTTCTGAAAAAAATTTGGCGTGGGTTCCCCCTCCGAGAGCATACCAGGCCCTTAGGTCTGGTATGGATTCCAAGGGGAACCCCCTACGCCGAAAAAACGGCGTGGGGGTCCCCCCAGATCCATACCAGACCCTTATCCGAGCACGCTACCCGGCCGGCCAGGAAAGGGGGTGGGGACGAGCGGGCGGCCCCCCCCTCCTGAGCCGTACCAGGCCGTGTGCCCTCAACATGGGGGGGTGCCTTGGGGGAGGGGGGGCGCGCGGGCCCCCCCCCCACCCTAAAGCACCTTGTCCCCATGTCAATGAGGACAAGGGCCTCTTCCCGACAACCCTGGCCGTTGGTTGTCGGGATCTGCGGGCGGGGGGCGTCTTGTCCCCCTCTTCGGTTCTTCTGCCGCCGCCGTCGCCACCGCCGCCTTCCGTTCTTCTCCTTCTTCTTCTCCTGGAGATGTTGACTCGACGAGCTCTCCGGCCGCAATGCCAGGGACGCGCTGCGCTGCCACTTATATAGGGACAATAGGGCGGTGTCACATGGGTTGATGTCACATGGGTTGGTCACATGGGTTGATGTCACATGGTGACCCCGCCCCCTTACCATGTGACATCGACCCATGTGACCAACCCATGTGACATCAACCCATGTGATACCGCCCCATTGTCCCTATATAAGTGGCAGCGCAGCGCGTCCCTGGCATTGCGGCCGGAGAGCTCGTCGAGTCAACATCTCCAGGAGAAGAAGAAGGAGAAGAACGGAAGGCGGCCGTGGCGACGGCGGCGACAGAAGACCGGGCCACCGCCTGTAAAAGAGCTATAAGAAGGCGCGGTGGCCCGGCAGAAGAACCTAAGAGGGGGACAAGACCCCCGAAGTCGGGAGAAGAGGCCGGCGGCGAGGAAGAAAGCCGGACTCCTCCGCTAGCAAAAGAGCTACAAGAAGATAGCGGAGGAGTCCGGCGAGAAGACCCCCGAAGACGGAAGACCCCCGGAGCTGTGCAATAAAATATTTTTTCCCTGTGTTGTGTTTTTTTTGTACTTTTTTTCACAGGTGAATGGGTAGGGGTACATTGTACCCCATACTCATTCACATAGGGTGGGGGGCCGGTATCCGGGGGCCCCCTTATTAAAGGGAGCTCCCGGATTCCGATAAGCCCCCCGCCCGCAGATCCCGACAACCAACGGCCAGGGTTGTCGGGAAGAGGCCCTTGTCCTCATCGACATGGGGACAAGGTGCTTTGGGGTGGGGGGGCCGCACGCCCCCCCTCCCCCAAGGCACCCCCCCCCCATGTTGAGGGCACGCGGCCTGGTACGGCTCAGGAGGGGGGGGGGCGCCCGCTCGTCCCCACCCCCTTTCCTGGCCGGCCGGGTAGTGTGCTCGGATAAGGGTCTGGTGTGGATCTGGGGGGACCCCCACGCCGTTTTTTCGGCGTAGGGGGTTCCCCTTGGAATCCATACCAGACCTAAGGGCCTGGTATGCTCTCGGAGGGGGAACCCACGCCAAATTTTTTTTCAGAAATTTGGCGTGGAGTTCCCCCTTCAGAGCTAATAATTCTGTCAAAGTCGCCTCCGTATAGACAGAAATCCGACTTGGAGGCGACCTCCATTGAAATCAATGGGTACCGGTCGCCTACAAGTCGGATTCAAGTAGTACAGGAACTTCTTTTGAAGTCGGAGCGACTTCAGTAGCGTGCATTAAGACAGCTCTCATTCACTTACATTGGTTTTTAAATGTTGTCCGACCTGAGGCGACTTGGGGCGACTTGAAGTCGGATCCCAAGTTGCCCCTGTGTGAACGGACTCTCAGTGTCAGGAAATGAGTCTTCGAATTTCACCTGAATACTCTTCTCCCCCTCCCCCCATGTACTCAGATAAAGGAGACTGCGGCTATTTCCTTCTCTGAAACATTGTAGCAAGTCGGCCACAAAGGAGGAAACTGAGAAGAAGTCTGCTTGGGAAATCTCATTACCGGCACCCAGAATCACCGACCACAGGGAAGCAAGAATTGGCAAACTAACTGACAACACCGCCGAAAACATCCCGCTGCGTCACCGAGCAGATCTGGGGAAACAATACCGCAGCCGCCATTGTCTAATTATTATTATTATTATTTTAAGGTACTTACAGTGGTGTGAAAAAGTGTTTGCCCCCTTCCTCATTTCCTGTTCCTTTGCACGTTTGTCACACTTAAGTGTTTCGGAACATCAAACCAATTTAAACAATAGTCAAGGACAACAAAAGTAAACACAAAATGCAATTTGTAAATGAAGGTGTTTATTATTAAAGGTGAAAAAAAATCCAAACCATCATGGCCCTGTGTGAAAAAGTGATTGCCCCCCTTGTTAAAACATACTATAACTGTGGTTGTCCACACCTGAGTTCAATTTCTCTAGCCACACCCAGGCCTGATTATTGCCACACCTGTTCACAATCAAGGCATCACTTAAATAGGAGCTGCTTGACACAGTAAGGTCCACCAGAAGATCCTTAAAAGCTACACATCATGCCGAGACCCAAAGAAATTCAGGAACAATTGAGAAAGAAAGTAATTGAGATCTATCAGTCTGGAAAGGGTTATAAAGCCATTTCCAAAGCTTTGGGAATCCAGCGAACCACAGTGAGAGCCATTATCCACAAATGGCGAAGACATGGAACAGTGGTGAACCTTCCCAGGAGTGGCCGGCCGCCCAAAATTACCCCAAGAGTGCAGCGACGACTCATCCAAGAGGTCACAAAAGACCCCACAACAACGTCCAAGGAACTGCAGGCCTCACTTGCCTCAGTTAAGGTCAGCGTTCATGCCTCCACCATCAGGAAAAGACTGGGCAAAAATGGCCTGCATGGCAGAGTTCCAAGGAGAAAACCACTGCTGAGCAAAAAGAACATCAAAGCTCGTCTCAATTTCTCCACAACACATCTTGATGATCCCCAAGACTTTTGGGACAACATTCTGTGGACCGATGAGACAAAAGTGGAACTCTTTGGAAGGTGTGTGTCCAAGTATATCTGGCGTAGAAGGAACACTGCATTTCATAAAAAGAACATTATACCAACAGTAAAATATGGTGGTGGTCAGGGGAGGGCTGGGCCAGGGGGCAGGGATGCAATTGCCCCCTGGGCTGCTCTGATATGCGGTGGCAAAGGCTGCTGTGTCGTCAGCTTAAAACCGCAACATGCACAGTTCTTGAGCTGGCCGAGTCCAGTACTGTGAGCCAGCGATGTCTTCATGTCAGGGCTGACAGCCTGTGTTACACAGCCCCTCCCTACACCACACCATTGGCTGGCAGAGGCTGGACCTGCTCTCTGCTCAATCTGAGCAGTTGGCTGGAATCCAGTGAGGCTCCTGGGAGGCTGGGACCATCCAAGTAAGTGAGCTCCTCCTCTCTCCTCCTCCCTGCAGCCAAAGAGTTTTTTTCTAGCAGCCTGTGCCAGTACCTTGCCCTCCTAGGGCTAGGTGGTATGATGAGGGCTCTCACTGACATGCTGCAGTTTGGCTGCAGTGCTGGTGTACTGGCAGTCATCCTGCATGTTGCCCCTGGGACATAGAGGATGCACATTTTTACTGCATGTTCTGAAAGTGCACAAAACGTCCTGCATGCTGCATGTTTGGTGCACTTTCAGAACATGCAGCAACAATGAGTAACCTAAAAGAAGTCTGAGGGGGTGTGACACCCGCCAGTACACCCGCACTGCAGCCAAACCGCAGCACACCAGTGTGAGCCTAAATGCTTGTATTCACTTGCAGCAGCCACTGCCACTCCTCTGAAAAGTGATCCATGCTCAGGTCACTTTTCAGAGGCATTTGACAGGCAGTGAATAGTTGATATCACATTTCATCCCTGCCTGCTTTAATCCCCCTAAATGCCAATCCCTGCAGGTAATGACACAGTTCACTTTGAACTCCACCTTATTTCCATTACTCTCTGTAGGTATTAGATGTGGTCTCACCTTTTTGTTTGCACATCTAATACCAAAGGGTACTTTCACACTGGGGCGATGTGGGCGCTAGTGGTACAGCGCTGCTCGTTTTAGTGGCGCTTTATCATTGTTTTAGTGCCGCTAGCGGGGCACTTTTAACCCCCACTAGTGGCCAAAGAAAGTGTTAAAAAGGGCCGTGTTGCATTCATTTCAATAGGCTGGGCACCTCTCCCAAACTGCCCCAATAATGCTGCTTGCTGGACTTTTCAGAATGTCCTTCAAGCGCACCGCCCCAGTGGGAAACCTGGGGTGGCATAAGAAGCGCTTTACAGGTGCTATTTTTTAGCACTAAAACGCCTGTACAGCGCCTTCAGTGTTAAAGGACCCTAAAGAGAGTTCTGGAAATAAGGTGGAGTTCAAAGTGAATTTCTACACTTAAGTGGAGCCCCCCTTTCAGAAGATTTGAGGATATTATTAAACCCAGAGACTGGTGGACTTAGGCCACAATAGACAGATTGAAATTCTGCCGGTTCAGCAGACATTTCAATCTATCTCTGTGCAGACGGGTTGTACAGAATTTGACTCCATTAACTGACAGTACAACCAGCGTGTCTTTATGTTTTTTAGCGATCAGTGCTGGCTGCTATAGCTGCCAGCAGTGATCACTGTATTCTGATGGCTTGGAAACTTTTACCTCAGAGCACACACCGACACACGGCTCTTATGGAAGCTTGGTAATTCAAGTTCTGGGCTTCCCTAACATTACAGCCCTGTGGGGCTGTGACCAAGTCTGGGCAAGAGCTGGGATATGACATTACTTACCTCATATCCCTGCCACTCCTAAACCTGCTCCACTGCAGCACCAGGCCCACAATGCCCTTAATCTGGCCTGTGCTCCGGCATGCGCCTGCATGTGCATTTCTTACTATCCACAATTGAGACAGGAGGAACCTGCACCCTGGTGAATCTGGTGTTCATGCCGGGGAGACAGCAGGACTTGCGTGTTTAGCCTGCTGTGCTCACTGTGACTCTCAGCTACTCTGCTTGCTTGGCTTGCCCAGTGGTGTGGTGCTCACTCACCAGAGAAGCTCCGGACTCCACAGGTAGTGCTTAGTGTGGTGGCAGTGAAAGCACAGTCTTTAGTCTTCATCTTCCTGCAGCCTCATTGGTCTGTGTACTGGGTGTGGGGAAGGGGCCAGCTCTTTTTCTCAGTCTCTCTGGGGGCAATCATGCAGTCTCTTTCTGAGAGACTGCTCCATTTTCTGAGAGACTGCTCCACTTCACACTGCCTGTACAGAGACTGACTGCTTCACAGTGCCTGCACAGAAAGTGACTGCTCTCTCTGTGCAGGCAGTGTGAAGCAAGGTCTGTGCAGGCAGTGTGAAGCGGGGTCTCTCTCTGTGGAGGCAGTGTGAAGCGGGGTCTCTCTCTGTGCAGGCAGTGTGAAGCGGGGTCTCTCTCTGTGCAGGCAGTGTGAAGCGGGGTCTCTCTCTGTGCAGGCAGTGTGAAGCGGGGTCTCTCTCTGTGCAGGCAGTGTGAAGCGGGGTCTCTCTCTGTGGAGGCAGTGTGAAGCGGGGTCTCTCTCTGTGGAGGCAGTGTGAAGCGGGGTCTCTCTCTGTGGAGGCAGTGTGAAGCGGGGTCTCTCTCTGTGCAGGCATTGTGAAGCGGTCTCTCTCTGTGCAGGCAGTGTGAAGCAGTCTCTCTCTCTTTGGGGCAATGTGGAGCAGTCTCCCTCTCTCTCTGTACAGGGAATGTGGTGTAGATGGGTGGTGAGCTGATTCAGTGGTTCAATGGGCCACTTGACTGGACTTGCCCCCCAGGCCTAAGGCTGCCAGCCCTCCCCTGGTGGTGGTAGTGTGATGGTCTGGGGCTGTTTTGCTGCTTCAGGACCTGGAAGACTTGCCGTGATAAAAGGAATCATGAATTCTGCTGTCTACCAAGAGATCCTGAAGGAGAATGTCCGACCATCTGTTCGTGTACTCAAGATGAAACGAACTTGGGTTCTGCAGCAGGACAATGATCCTAAACACACCAGCAAGTCCACCACCGAATGGCTGAAGAAAAACAAAATGAAGACTTTGGAGTGGCCTAGCCAAAGTCCTGACCTGAATCCTATTGAGATGTTGTGGTATGACCTTAAAAAGGCCGTTCATGCTCGAAAACCCTCTAATGTAACTGAATTAGGACAATTCTGCAAAGATGAGTGGGCCAAAATTCCTCTAAGACGCTGTAAAAGCCTCATTGCACGTTATCGCAAACGCTTGGTTACAGTTGTTGCTGCTAAGGGTGGCCCAACCAGTTATTAGGTTTAGGGGGCAATCACTTTTTCACACAGGGCCATGATGGTTTGGATTTCTTTTCACCTTTAATAATAAACACCTTCATTTACAAATTGCATTTTGTGTTTACTTGTGTTGTCCTTGACTATTGTTTAAATTGGTTTGATGTTCCGAAACACTTAAGTGTGACAAACATGCAAAGGAACAGGAAATGAGGAAGGGGGCAAACACTTTTTCACACCACTGTATATAGTGCCATCAATATACACAGCGCTTTACATATACATTGTACATTCACATCAGTCCCTACCCTCAAGGAGCTTACAATATGAAGTCCCTAACTCACATTCATATACTGGCTCCAATTTATACAGAAGCCAATTAACCTACCTGCATGTCTTTGGAGTGTGGGAGGAAACCGGAGGACCCGGAGGAAACCCACACAGGCACAGGGAGAACATGCAAACTCCAGGCAGGTAGTGTTGTGGTTGGGATTCAAACCAGCGACCCTTTTTACTGCTAGACGAGAGTGCTACCCACTACGCCGCTGTGCCGCCCGCTACACCGCTGTGCCGCCCGCTACGCCACTGTGCCGCCCGCTACGCCACTGTGCCGCCCCGCTACGCCACTGTGCCACCCGCTACGCCACTGTGCCACCCGCTACGCCACTGTGCCACCCGCTACGCCACTGTGCCACCCGCTACGCCACCCGAACTACGCTTCTGAGTTACCAAGCCAGAGATACAAGGAATTCCAAGAGATCAGTGACTTAATGCCTCTCTCTGGCCAAAAATAACAAAATAAAAATAAATAAAATAACAAAATAAAAAAAGAAACAACCTCATTAGATGAGAAAATTTCCAAAGCAGCTTTTCCTGCAGTATTTGCCTTCATTTCAAAGATTTTCCCGCAGTATATTTTCCTGCCACTAGATGTCCCCAGTCTGATGGCCAGCATCATTTAACCCACTTTTTCAGAAAACTACGGGGTGGAGACAAGACCAGTCACCCTGCACAAGGAGAGAGAGAAGAGTTGTGGGAGGGGCCCCAGCAAACTCCACACACTACAGGCTGGCTGCAGAAAACTACAGAAGGGGGTGGAGACAGGACCAGTCACCCTGCACAAGGAGACAGAGAGAGAAGAGCTATGGGAGGGGCCCCAGCAAACTCCACCTACTACAGGCTACCTGCAGAAAACTACAGGAGGGGGCGGGGACAAGACCAGTCACCCTGCACAAGGAGCGAGAGAAGAGCTGTGGGAGCGGCCTTAGAAAACCCCACCCACTGCAGGCTGTGTGCAGAAAACTAGGAGGGGGCGGGGACAAGACCAGTCGAGAGAGAGAGAGAGAGAGAGAGAGACCCCAAACTCCACCCACTACAGGCTACCTGTAGAAAACTACAGGGGGGAGACAAGACCAGTCACCCTGCACAAAGAGAGAGAGAGAGAGAGAGCAGAGCTGTGGGAGGGGCCCCAAACTCCACCCACTCCAGGCGGCTTGCAGAAAACTACAGAAGGGGCAGAGACAAGACCAGTCACCCTGCACAAGGAGCAAGAGCAGAGCTGTGGGAGGGGCCCTAGAAAACCCCACCCACTGCAAGCTGTCTGCAGAAAACTACAGGAGGGGGCGGGGACAAGACCAGTCTCCCTGCACAAGGAGCGAGAGAAGAGCAGTGGGAGGGGCCCCAGCAAACCCCACCCACTGCAGGCTGCCTGCAGAAAACTACCCTGCACAAGGAGAGAGAGCAGCAGTGAGCGGTCCTTATTACAGGAAGTTACTGCACAGGTCTGGAAGGAATACAGAAAGCTCACTGAGATCAGGAACACACATAATGTATTATTAGACACCATCTGCTGATCCCGGAGTTCAGCTTTAAATGCGGCCTATTAGATTATTGCATTTAATCAGTAAAGAGGATTTCTTCTCCGGCAGAAAATCTAAGGCCGACCTTGGCTGCGAAGAGACAGATAATCATCACTTCTAGAGTCTTGATGAGATTAGGGGATGTGGCTGACATCTTAGACATGTTGTGCCGTAACAAACTGCTGCAACTGCCTGGGCTCTATTCTTCTTACCTCTAGAGGGGGTGGAATTTAAGTAGCGATGTTCCTGCTCTTACTGTCAGATATGTGCTTCATCTCAGTGCCTCCATGGTAATAAGGTGTCAGTGTAACCCCCTCCAGGTATTTACTATCTTTCACGGAGAGAGCACAGGACTTCCCCCTATAATACAGATGACATAAGAAGTCTGGTGTGTCATAACTCCTATAGGCTTTAGTTGTGGGGGGGGGGGGGGGGTGCACAGTTGAGCTGCATTTTTGCCAGCCACCCCCTTAGGCTGCGATGGGCAGTGGACGGGGGGGGGGGGGGGGGGAGGGGGGCTGCAGCACTGTTCTGTCGAGAAGTTACATAGTTAGTAAAGTTGAAGACACCAGTCCATCCAGTTCAACCTGAGAGTGTCTACAATTGTCCCTATCCCTGTACATTCCACACTCACATCAGTCCCTACCCTCAAGGAGCCCACAATCCAAGGTCTCCATTCATATACAGTACTAGGGCCATTTTAGAAAGAAACCAATTACCCTACCAGCATGTCTTTGGGGTGTTGGAGGAAACCGAAGTACCCGGAGGAAACCTACACAGGCACAGGCAGAACATGCAAACTCCAGGCAGGTAGTGTGGTGGTTGGGATTTGAACCAGTGACCCTTCTTACTGCTAGGTGAGAGAGATACCCACTACACTGCTGTGACACTCCCCCCATCAAATAGTGCCCAGATGTACTGTGCATGCGACGTGCGGAACAGCACACGACGTGACCAGGGCGCATGCGCACATCGTAGGAGGTGTCTCTCGATAGGGATATACCATTTCACAGGCACAATTTAACCACCGAATATGATGTCCTCCCCTTTGCACGCTTCCCCTGCAGGGCGCACACTGTGATCACCTAAGTCACTGAGACTGGGGTGATCACAGATCCGAGTAAGGGGCCGATCCCGGGCCCCTTACCACTTGATCAGCTGTCAACCAATGACAGCTGATCACATAATGTAAACAAAAGCTCAGTAATCGTTTTTTTTTCCTCCTCACGCTGACAGCATGAGGAGAAAAAAAAAGCCGATCACCAGCTTATATGCAAGGCACATCCATCCTGAAGAGGAAGGAGGCACATCTGCCTCATCTGTGCCCACAATTACCGCCTGCCAGTGCCACCTATCAATGCCCATGAATGCTACCTATCAATGCCCACAAGTGCCACCTATCAATGCTCACCCATGGTGCCAATCCGTGCCACATACCAGTGCTGCCTATCAGTGTAACCTACCATTGCTGATCAGTGCCCATCACTGCCACCCATCACTGCCAGCTGTCAGTGCCCATCACTGGCAGCTATCAGTGCCCACCAGTGCCATCAATGCCCTTCAGTGCCACCTCTCAGTGCCCACCAGTGCGGCCTATCAGTGCCCATCAATGCAGACCATCGGTCACCTCAATGCAGCCCATCGGTTCCCATCAGTGCAGCCTCATCAGTGTACATGAATGAAGGAGAAAAATTATCTGTTACAAAATATAAAAAATATATAAATGAAAAAAAAAAAATCGGTCTTTTTAATTTTGTTTAACTGGGGGATTTAAGTGCCCAATGAGCAAGTGGTTAAACCTATACAAACAGCGGGGGAGACTGTAGTTCTCATATTGTGCCTCGCTGCTGCTGGAGGGCAGCTAGAGGCTGTGTTGAAGAGCTGGTTTTGTCTGTGTGGCAACCCACCCTTAGACACAGGCAAACCCAGGCGTTCAACACAGCAAACCCACCCTGCAATACAGACAAAACCGGACTATCAGCACACTGTAAAGCCGCCCTGCAACAGCGAGGCAAAATTAGAGAACTACAATCTCTACCACCACCCCCCGCTGTTTGTATAGGTTTTAATTGTGGCCATGAAATGGTATTTCCCATCGAGAGATGCCTCCAACAATGTGTGCTTGTGCCCTGGTCACATCGCTCCAGCTGATCGGCAAAGCAGCTGAAGTGCAGCTCCGTCCTGCGCATGCATGGGCACTATTCAATGGGGGGCACTTCTCGACAGAACACCAGCAAAAACAGTATTAAAACAGGTGGTGAGGAGGAGGAGGAGTCACATTGCTTCCTCACTGCCTGTCAGTAGCCTGTGAAACGCGATCTGAACGTGAATCGGACTTGAGGGTAAAGTGAGACTTAACCACTTGACGTCCATGCTATAGCCAAGAGACGGCTACAGCGTGGACCTCAAATGCTGGAAGGGCATCCATATACGTCCTCCGGTTCTTGTGCCGCCCACGCCAGGGGGTACGCTCTGTGATCACTGAGTCCATCGGACTCATCTAATCACAGAGCAGGGTAAAGGGCCAATCATAGCGGCCCTTTACCATGTGATCCAACTGTCAGCCAGTGACAGCTGATCACGGAACTAAACAGAAGTTGGTTACTAGCTTCTTTTTTTTTCTTCACACTGTCAGTGTGAAGAAAAGAATAAAGCCAGTTACCGGCTTCTGTTAGAGGTACATCAGTCCCCTGAATGCCAACCAGTGCTGCTGATTAGTGCCCTCCAGTGCCTCCTGATCAGTGCCACCTATTAGTGCCTACCAGTGCCACCCATCACAGTGCCTCATCATCAGTGCCACCCATCACAGTGCCTCATCATCAGTGCCACCTATCAATCCCACCTATTTGTGATGCCTCATCAGTACCCATCAGTGAAGGAGAAAAATTACCGGTTTGCAAAATTGTATACCAAAAACATTTTCTTTTTCAAAATGTTCTGTCTTTTTTTGTTTGTTTAGCAAAAAATAAAAAGATGCAGTGGCAATTAAGTACCACCAAAAAAAAAAAAAAGCTCTATTTGTGTGTGAAAAAAAAAAAAAAGAGCATGACCGCACAATTGTCATTCGAAATGCGATAACGCTGAAAACTGGAAATTGGCCTGGGCAGGAAGGGGGTAAAAGGTGGCCAGTAGGCAAGTGGATAAAGTGATTATAAAGGATTTTTTTTTTTTTTTTTAAATAACAAACATGTCATACTTACCTGCTCTGTGTATTGGTTTTGCACAGAGCAGCCCCCGGTCCTCTTCTTCTGGGGTTCCCTCCTGCCGGTGCTCCTGGCTCCGCCCCCCCCCCCAATTTTTCACTCACCTTTTTCTGTGTGCATTCACACCCCCAATGTCATGGACTTCACTTTATAATAGTGATACTACATTATTTATACTTTCAGGTCATTATCAAGTACATTGTTAATTGATTTAGATACATATACACTTTGATTACAGCTGCTATGACATATGTGGCCATGGGGCACTTCAGGACACACAACTTCTTCACCTTCTTTGTTCGCCATGCCTGCCCTCCGCCAGCCCCCCATTTGGTTGCTGCGGGCCACGCCCCTTCAGCTCCCGGTTGGAGCGCACTCCCCGTTTCTGCCCCTGGAGATCAGTCCTCTGGACCAATTGACCATAATGTAAGTATGGGGTACCTCTTAGAGGCCACATGCTTCCTTTCTAATCTTAATCATCATTGTATGTTATATCTTACCAATACTTACTGTTTTTTAGATACACTGCATATACATCAATTCCTGAGGAAGCGAACAGAGTTCGCGAAATGCGTCGAGTACACAAACTGTATATGTATACTATGGACTTTTAGTACTGTAACAAACATGTCAATGGTCTAGCTATGCTTCATGATGTTTTTTATGCTCATTTATGACTATGTTTTTGGAACTCTAATAAATCTGTATTTATAAAACTACAGTGCCTTGCGAAAGTATTCGGCCCCCTTGAACTTTTCAACCTTTTGCCACATTTCAGGCTTCAAACAAAGATATAAATTTTTTATTTTTTGTGAAGAATCACCAACAAGTGGGACACAATTGTGAAGTGGAACGAAATCTATTGGATTTTTGAAACTTTTTTAACTAATAAAAAAATGAAAAGTGGGGCGTGCAAAATTATTCGGCCCCTTTGCGTTAATACTTTGTAGAGCCACCTTTTGCTGCGATTACAGCTGCAAGTCGCTTGGGGTGTCTCTATCAGTTTTGCACATCGAGAGACTTAAATTCTTGCCCATTCTTCCTTGCAAAACAGCTCGAGCTCAGTGAGGTTGGATGGAGAGCGTTTGTGAACAGCAGTTTTCAGCTCTTTCCACAGATTCTCGATTGGATTCAGGTCTGGACTTTGACTTGGCCATTCTAACACCTGGATACGTTTATTTGTGAACCATTCCTTTGTAGATTTTGCTGTATGTTTGGGATCATTGTCTTGTTGGAAGATAAATCTCTGTCCCAGTTTCAGGACTTTTGCAGACTCCAACAGGTTTTCATCCAGAATGGTCCTGTATTTGGCTGCATCCATCTTCCCCTCAATTTTAACCATCTTCCCTGTCCCTGCTGAAGAAAAGCAGGCCCAAACCATGATGCTGCCGCCACCATGTGTGACAGTGGGGATGGTGTGTTGAGGGTGATGAGCTGTGTTGCTTTTACGCCAAACATATCGTTTTGCATTGTGGGCAAAAAGTTCCATTTCGGTTTCATCTGACAAGAGCACCTTCTTCCACATGTTTGGTGTGTCTCCCAGGTGGCTTGTGGCAAACTTAAGACAAGAATTTTTATGGATATCTTTGAGAAATGGCTTTCTTCTTGCCACTCTTCCATAAAGGGCAGATTTGTGCAGTGTACGACTGATTGTTGTCCTATGGACAGACTCTCCCACCTCAGCTGTAGTTCTCTGCAGTTCATCCAGAGTGATCATGGGCCTCTTGGCTGCATCTCTGATCAGTCTTCTCCTTGTCTGAGCTGAAAGTTTAGAGGGACGGCCAGGTCTTGGTA
Source organism: Lithobates pipiens (assembly GCF_037356315.1). Classification (NCBI taxonomy): domain Eukaryota; kingdom Metazoa; phylum Chordata; class Amphibia; order Anura; family Ranidae; genus Lithobates; species Lithobates pipiens. The sequence goes on along the minus strand of NW_027507784.1, from coordinate 29,473,614 downwards.
GATTTGCAGTGGTCTGATACTCCTTCCATTTCAAAATGATCGCTTGCACAGTGCTCCTTGGCATGTTTAAAGCTTGGGAAATCTTTTTGTATCCAAATCCGGTTTTAAACTTCTCCACAACAGTATTACGGACCTGCCTGGTGTGTTCCTTGGTCTTCATTATGCTCTCTGCGCTTTCAACAGAACCCTGAGACTATCACAGAGCAGGTGCATTTATAAAGAGACTTGATTACACACAGGTGGATTCTATTTATCACCATCAGTCATTTAGGACAACATTGGATCATTCAGAGATCCTCGCTGAACTTCTGGAGTGAGTTTGCTGCACTGAAAGTAAAGGGGCCGAATAATTTTGCACGCACCACTTTTCAGTTTTTTATTTGCTAAAAAAGTTTAAATTATCCAATAGATTTCATTCCACTTCACAATTGTGTCCCACTTGTTGGTGATTCTTCACAAAAATAAAAATTTTATATCTTTATGTTTGAAGCCTGAAATGTGGCAAAAGGTTGAAAAGTTCAAGGGGGCCGAATACTTTCGCAAGGCACTGTATATAGACAGGAAGTTGATCATAATCTGTAAACATATGGCTTTTCTAAAACAGAATTAATGTTGCTGCAAATGTTCATTCATTGAAAAGGTTCCTGGTAAGGATAAAGATTACTGATTAAGCCGAGTCCACAGTGAAAAAACAAAACAAACACTTGTAGGTCTGTTTTGTTCATAATTTAGACCTATGACCTGATATAAAGTTAGTACTGACCAGTAAAGAGACTGAGTATATAGATAGTCAGGTTGAAAAAAGACAAGTCCATCCAGTTCAAACACAAAAAAAATAATAATATCAATAGTATGCTGTTGGAACAATGATTAGCTTGATTTCAAAGCTGCAGCGTCATGCGACTCGGTTTCGCATGGTAAAAATGCACTGTAGATCGAAACACTCAGAGTTCACTTTCTGCAGTATATGGAGAGGAACAAACGAATGAAGATGGTATCATTTAAGGCATGGCCCGAAGGCTCTCACCAATCCGTCATGGGAAATGGAACCAAACGGACAGCATTTTGATGGTTGCATTTCCCATGACGGATTGGTGAGAGCCTTCGGGCCATGCCTTAAATGATACCATCTCCATTCGTTTGAAACACGCAGAGTTCACTTTCTGCAGAATAGGGAGAGGAACAATCTACAGTGCAATTTAGCATGCTAACCGAGTCGCATGACGCTGCAGCTTAGAAATCAAGCTAATCATTGTTCCAACAGGATACTCAGTCTCTTTACTGGTCAGTTACTAGCTTTATATCAGGACATAGGTCTAAATTATGAACAACATATAGGGAGCTATTTACTAAAGGCAACTCCACTTTGCACTGCAAGTGCAGTCGCTGTAGATCCGACGGGGACATGTAAGAAAAATAAAAAACAGCATTTTAGCTTGCACATGATTGGATGATAAAAATCAGCAGAGCTTCCACTCATTTCAGATCTACCCTTTTAAGCCCCGTACACACAATCAGAAAATCGGCCAGCAAAAGACCGATGAGAGCTTTTGGTTGGAAAATGCGACCCTGTGTATGCTCCATCGGACGAAAATGCGACCGTGCATATGCGCCATCAGACGAAAGTGCGACTGCGTGTATAATCCATCAGACAAAAATGTGACGTGTGTATGCTCCATCGGATGAAAATGTGACTGTGTGTGTATGCTCCATCAGATGAAAATGTGACTGTGTGTGTATGCTCAATCGGATGAAAATGTGACGTGTGTATGCTCCATCAGACAAAAATGTGACGTGCATATGCTCCATCGGACAAAAATGTGATGTGCGTATGCTCCATCGGACAAAAATGTGACGTGTGTATGCTCCATCGGACAAAAATGTGACGTGCGTATGCTCCATCGGACAAAAATGTGACGTGCGTATGCTCCATCGGACAAAAATGTGACGTGCGTATGCTCCATCGGACGAAAATGTGACGTGCGTATGCTCCATCGGACAAAAATGTGACGTGCGTATGCTCCATCGGATGAAAATGTGACGTGCGTATGCTCCATCGGACAAAAATGTGACGTGTGTATGCTCCATCGGACGAAAATGTGACGTGTGTATGCTCCATCGGACAAAAATGTGACGTGCGTATGCTCCATCGGATGAAAATGTGACGTGCGTATGCTCCATCGGACAAAAATGTGACGTGCGTATGCTCCATCGGACAAAAATGTGACGTGTGTATGCTCCATCGGACGAAAATGTGACGTGTGTATGCTCCATCGGACGAAAATGTGACGTGTGTATGCTCCATCGGATGAAAATGTGACTGTGTGTGTATGCTCCATCGGATGAAAATGTGACTGTGTGTGTATGCTCAATCGGATGAAAATGTGACGTGTGTATGCTCCATCAGACAAAAATGTGACGTGCATATGTTCCATCGGACAAAAATGTGATGTGTGTATGCTCCATCGGACAAAAATGTGACGTGTGTATGCTCCATCGGACGAAAACGTGACGTGTGTATGCTCCATCAGACGAAAATGTGACGTGCGTATGCTCCATCGGACAAAAATGTGACGTGTGTATGCTCCATCGGACGAAAACGTGACGTGTGTATGCTCCATCAGACGAAAATGTGACGTGCGTATGCTCCATCGGACAAAAATGTGACGTGTGTATGCTCCATCGGACGAAAATGTGACCGCGTGTATGCTCCATCGGACGAAAATGTGACGTGTGTATGCTCCATCGGATGAAAATGTGACGTGCGTATGCTCCATCGGATGAAAATGTGACTGTGTGTGTATGCTCAATCGGATGAAAATGTGACGTGCGTATGCTCCATCGGACGAAAATGTGACCGCGTGTATGCTCAATCGGACGAAAATGCGCCCGTGCGTATGCTCCATCTGACTTTTGCTGGCCAGCAAAAGATTGAGAGCATGTGCTCTATTTTTCAGTCAGAAAAATTTCCAACCGGAAATTCCGATAGACTGTACCAATTCTGAAGTGCAAAATTCCTACTCATGCTCGGAAACAATTCGACGCATGCTCTGAAGCAGTGAACTTCATTTTCTCGGCTCGTCGTAGTGTTGTACATCACCGCGTTCTTGACGGACGAAAGTTCAGAGAACGTTTGTGTGACCCGTGTGTATGCAAGCCAAGCTTGAGCGGAATTCCATCAGAAAAACCATCCAAGTTTTTTTTCCCGACAGAAAACCGGCTCGTGTGTACGGGGCAAAAGAGTTAGAGTGACTGCACTTCCAAGTCCACTTTCAGTACAAAGGGGATTTGCCTTTTTCGCAAATAACCCCCCATAGACCTAAAAGTTTGTGTTTGTTTTTTGCACTATGGACTCGGCTTAATCAGTAATCTTTATCCTTACCAGGAACCTTTTCAATGAATGAACATTTGCAGCAACATTAATTCTGTTTTAGAAAAGCCATATGTTTACAGATTAAGATCAACTTCCTGGCTATATATCTTTCCCTTTATAGCATCTCCGTTTAGGTCCATTGCTCTGGGTATGTCTGAAGCTTTTGGTACTAGTGTGTTACATGTGACAACGTTGTCAATATCGTATGCGTGTGTGTGTTGTTTATATATTAGGGGTTATTTGGGGGAAATACTCTACAATTGATGTTATTGTCCACCCTGCTGGACAGTTTTCTACCCACTATTCTGAGATTACAATAAAGTTATTTTCTATTTTTTTCAGAAGGTATACCGTTGTTGACCCTCATGGTTTTCCATGGGCATCTCTTTGCTCCCCCCTCCCCCCACTTTTTTTGTGTACTCTGATTATCAAACTATGGAGGTATCCCGTCCACCAGGACGCATCGGTCGCCATTATCTATAAGTGATTGAGTACACTCATCACTTGGCCAATTGGATCCATGTTTTGTTTTTATCAGGGACACATCGCCAGTAACCACATACATTGGTGAATACAGTTCTGGTCCACCGTGGCAGGCAGTCACGTAATGCTCATCGGTATCCATGTCCTGAGGCAGTGGTCATCAACTCCTGTCCTCAGGGCCCACTAACAGGCCAGGTTTTATGTATTACCTTGGGGGGAGATGCAGACTAGAATACTGCAATCACTGAGCAGCAAATGAGATCACCTGTCATGTATTTCAGATATCTTGCAAACCTGGCCTGTTAGTGAGTCCTGAGGACCAGGTTGATGACTGCTGTCCTAAGGTGCACCAGAAACACCTCCCACCAAAATGCATCCAAGAATTCCTGCCACGTACACCAAAATCAGGCACCACCCTCTTCCATGCAGTACCAGAGAATGAAATGATGAGGGCGGACGGTGTTCCCCCAACCATCCGATTCTGGGGATCCAGGCAGTACTTCATGCTTCTTTGCTGATAGAAATTGGACCAACTGTGGCTTCCTCACACATCTTCCCCACTTCTACGGTTTGGTGAAACCAATGAACCTCTGAATTTCTTCATAATAAAAGTGGTTGTAAATCTCAGCTATGAAGAAAGTGTATCCCTCTATAGAAGGGGTAGGCAACCTGGGGCCCTCCAGCTGTTGTGGAACTACATTTCCCATAAGGCATTGCAAGGCTGGCAGTTACAATTACTCCCAGGAGGCATGATGGGACCTGTAGTTCTGCAACAGCTGCAGGTCCCCAGGTTGCCTCCCCCTGCGGTCTATAGCAGGGATATGCAATTAGCGGACCTCCAGCTGTTGCAGAACTACAAGTCCCATGAGGCATAGCAAGACTCCGACAGCCACAAGAATGACACCCAGAGGCACGATAGGACTTGTAGTTTTGCAACAGCTGGAGGTCCACTAATTGCATATCCCTGGTCTATAGTGTGTATTTGTCTTGGTCCAGAGCACTATATATAATTTCTGTCTGCCGTTTCCTTCCTCTGCTATCTGCACAAGTCACTTCCGACAAGTTTTCCTGACACCAATAGGACAAAAGGTGACAGTGGGGGAAGCACCAGCACACAGCCTGTGATTAAAAGCCTCATCCCTGTCAGCTGTGGAGGGGGTGTCCCTTTCCACTAATCAGCTCTCAGAGCTCTTCCCCACCCCCCCCACTAAGCTCTTCAGTGCATACGTTTAGCTCTCTGCCCCCTGCTTTCAGACAACCATTATAAATTCTGGAATTTGAACAGCTGTAGAGGAAACATGGAGGCAGATAAACAGGTCAAACTTCTATAGTAGGATTTGGGTTATCTCTGTGCATCACCTAAAGCCAGTCATATCACTGGGTCAAGTGTATGTATGTGTATGTATGTGTATGTATGTGTATATATATATATATATATACATACACAGCTGGAAGTCCACCAGTGTGACACCCCTGTAATTGATGAGAAAGATACCGGTTAATCTGCCAGAAATCCAGGGAGCTCCCAACTCTCGGATTAAAACTTTCAATGACATTCTAACCGGCGTAGTGGGCCCTGCTCAGCCACCGTTCTCTTATACCTATGGTCATCTTCATACCATAAAGGTAAAGTGTTCCGTTGTGTAGCAGGGGAGGGGCTCAGGGCTGAGAACACTGGTTAGGATTTCAATAGAGCAGAAGCATTGTATTGCCAGCTCAAATGGAAGTTAGGAATGGATTTCTAGCAGATCAAAGCCTATTTTTCTGTACTTGCTGCTTTGTAGAAGGATAAACCTTGAGGGAATGTGCACGTTTTGAAGAAATGTTTTTTTGTTTCATACTTTACCTTTATGATAACCAAGGTGGTATATTGGTATTGGAAAAAAAAAAAAAAAAAAAAAAAAAAACACAAATTAGAGATAAGGTACTACAACCCAATGATATGCAAGAATCCTCCATAGCCGATGGGTGCTCAATGAGCAGTCGCACCGCTGCAGGCAAAATCATGAAGGAAGAAAATCTGCTACTCTTTGCATGCTCTTTAAAAATCATCGAGATTTTTGTTTCTCCACAGAAGACACAATATTGATACAGGAGTTGTTTACATGTTTCAGCCTGGTCGGCCTTAGTCATAACCATGACTAAGGCCAAAAAGGCTGAAACACTTTAACCACTGATGTAATATTGTGTCTTTAATGTCTCAACTGCTGGCAACAAAAATGAGTACACCCCTCATTCGGACATTCACGTGAAAATGTCAGAATTGTTGCCAAAATGTCAATATTTTGTGTGGCCATCATTTTGTTCCAACACTGCTTTAACCCTCTTGGGCATGAAGCTCACCAGAGCTTCACAGGTTGCCACTGGAGTCCTCTTTAAGGATACCCCACAGATGCTCAATAGGGTTTAGGTCTGGTGACATGCTTGGTCAGTCTATCACCTTCACCCTCAGCTTCTTTAGCAAGGCAGTGGTCATCTTGGAGGTGTGTTTGGAGTCGTTATGTTGGAATACTGCCCTGCGGCCCAGTCTCAGAAGGGAGGGATCATTCTCTGCTTCAGTATGTCGCAGTACATGTTGGCATTCATGGTTCCCTCAATGATCTGTAGCTCCCCAGTGCTGGCAGCACTCATGCAGCCCCAGACCATGACACATTGCATGCCCCCCCCCCACCATGCTTGACTGTAGGCAAGAGACACTTGTCTTTGTCCTCATCACCTGGTTGCTGCGACACACGATTGACACCATCTGAACCAAATAAGTTTATCTTGGTCTAATCAGACCACAGGACATGGTTCCAGTAATCCATGTCCTTAGTCTGCAGCAAACTGTTTGTGGGCTCTCTTGTGTATCATCTTTAGAAGAGGCTTCCTTCTGGGGCAACAGCCATGCAAAACAATTTGATGCAGCGTGCGGCGTATGGTCTGAGCACTGACAGGCTGACCCCCCCACCCCTTCAACCTCTGCAATGCTGGCAGCACTCATACATCTATTTCCCAAAGACAACCTCTGGATATGACGCTGAGCACGTGCACTCAACTTCTTTGGTGGACCATGGCGAGGCTTGTTGTGAGTGGAACCTGTCCTGTTAAACCACTGTATGGTCTTGGCCACCGTGCTGCAGCTCAGTTTCAGGGTCTTGGCAATCTTATAGCCTAGGCCATCTTTATGTAGAGATACAATTCTTTTTTTTTTTTTTCAGATCCTCAGAGTTCTTTGCCATGAGGTGCCATGTTGAACTTGCATTGATCAGTATGAGAGAGTGAGAGCTATAACACCAAATTTAACACACCTGCTCCTCATTCACACCTGAAACCCGTTAACACTAACTAGTCACATGACATCGGAGAGGGAAAATGGCTAATTGGGCCCAATTTGGACATTTTCACTTAGGGGTGTACTCACTTTTGTTGGCAGCGGTTTAGACATTAATGGCTGTGTGTTGCGTTATTTTGAGGGGACAGCAAATTTACACTGTTATACAAGCTGTACACTCAATACATTACATTGTAGACAAGTGTCATTTCTTCAGTGTTGTCACATGAAAGGATAGAAGAAAATATTTACAGAAATTTGAGGGGTGTAAAAATATATAATTAATATGTTCCTGTTAGCGAAGTGGTCATACCGGGATCATGGCTGTGGCGGCAACCATAATTCCAGTAAGCTTCTTTCAAGCCGGCAAATCTCTTTCCACTAAAAGTAATCCAAGTTCCGGTTCTGGCAGATGTAAACACTGCCCTTTTTTTTTTAAAGCCTGAGATTAATTTAATTTTTTTCCTCAGGCTTTCCAGCATAAGAGAGAGAGATGTGGAGTCTTATAGGTCAGTGGTCATCAACCCTGTCCTCAGGGCCCACTAACAGGCCAGGTTTGCAAGATAACTGAAATACATCACAGGTGTTCTCATTTGCTGCTCAGTGATTGCAGTATTCTAGTCTGCATCTCCCCCACGGTAATACATAAAACCCGGCCTGTTAGTGGGCCCTGAGGACAGGGTTGATGATCACTGTTATAGAGGACCTTTAACCTGTTGCCTACAGCAGAATGGCGCTGGTAGACAAAAAAGGGCATATAGGTGCGTCCCCTTTAAGCGGCGTCTATGTCCGCCGGGTGCCCACGATTGTGTCACGGGGAGGAAGAACGGGGAGATGCTTTTGTAAACAAAGCATGCCCCGTTCTGCCTAGTGACAGGACAGAGATCACAGCTCCCTGTTATCGGGAGCAGTGATCAGTGTCCTGTGTGTTGAAGCCCACCCCCCACCGTTAGAATCACTCCCTAGGACACACTTAACCCCTTCACTGCCAGTGTCATTTACACAGTAATCAATGCAATTTTATAGCATCGATAAAAACGGGACAATGGACCCAAAATAGTGTCAAAAATGTCCGGTGTGTCCACCACAATGTCGCAGTCCCGAAAAAATTTAATGAAAATAAAGCCGCCATTACTAACAAAAAAAATTTTAAAAAGCCATAAAACGATCCCCTATTTTGTAGGCGCTATAAATGTTGCGCAAACCAATCAATATACGCTTATTGCGATTTTTTTACCGAAAATATGTAGAAGAATATATATATCGGCCTAAACTGAGGAAAAAAATCGTTTTTTTTTTTAATATATTTTTGGGGGATATTTATTATAGCAAACAGCAAAAAAATATTGCTTTTTTTTGTTTGTAGCGCAAAAAATAAAAACCGCAGAAGTGATCAAATGCCAACAAAAGAAAGCTCCATTTGTGGGGAAAAAAAGGACGTCAATTTTGTTTGGGTACAATGTCGCACGACTGCGCAATTGCCAGTTAAAGCGACGCAGTGCCGAATCGCAAAAAGTGCTCTGGTAAGGAAGGGGGTAAAAATCCTTCTGGGGCTGAAGTGGTTAAGGCCTTATTTCTAGCACAAGGGATATTTACATTTTTCGTGATAGGAATAGAAGTGATAAAAAAAATATATATATATATATATATATATATATATATATATATATATATATATATATATATATATATATATATATATATATATATATATATATATATATATATATATATATATATATATGTTTTTTTTTTAAAGTTCCCCCTGTGCTCACATACAGTTGAACGCATACGTAGGTCGTACCCGCATATGTAAACTGTGTTAGCACCACACATGCGAGCTATCACCACAAGCGTCATCGTGAGAGCAATAATTCTAGCACTAGATCCCCCTCTGTAACTGTAAACTAAACTGCCTACAGAGATTTTAAAGTACCATAATTTGGCGCTATTCCACGATCGTATGCAATTTTAAAGTGGTGACATATTAGGTATCTATTTACGCTGCATATCACCTTCTATATCTTTCAAAAAAAAAATTGGGTTATATATTGTGGGGGGGTTTTTCTTGCATTAAAATTTGCAATTTTTTGGGGGGAAAAAAAGTTTTTGAAAAATTGCTGCGTAAATACCATGTGACAAAGAAAAAAAAATAGATATCTTATATAGATAGATTGACATTATCTATCGATCTCTCCATCTATAGAGAGATTACATATAGAGAGATTTATCTCTATAAATATATAAATATCTATCTATATACATACAGGCATACCCCACCTTTAAGTACACATTATCTCTCTATCTATATATACTGGCATACCCCACTTTTAAGTACACAATGGGGTTTATTTACTAAAGCTGGAAAGTGCAAAATCAGGCTCACTTCTGCATAGAGACCAATCAGCTTCTAACCTCAGCTTGTTCAATTAAGCTTTGGTAAGAACACCTGGAAGCTGATTGCTCTCCAGAAGTGAGCCTGATTTTGCACTTTCCAGCTTTAGTAAATAAACCCCATTGTGTACTTAAAAGTGGGGTATGCATGTATGTATGTATGTATGTATGTATGTATATATGTATGTATGTATGTATATATCTATATATCTATATATCTATATATCTATATATCTATATATAGAGAGAGAGAGATGGAGAGATCTATAGAGATGGAGAGATCTATAGAGATGGAGAGATCTATAGAGATGGAGAGATCTATAGAGATGGAGAGATCTATAGAGATGGAGAGATCTATAGAGATGGAGAGATCTATAGAGATGGAGAGATGGAGAGATCTATAGAGATGGAGAGATCTATAGAGATGGAGAGATCTACAGTGGTGTGAAAAAGTGTTTGCCCCCTTCCTCATTTCCTGTTCCTTTGCATGTTTGTCACACTTAAGTGTTTCGGAACATCAAACCAATTTAAACAATAGTCAAGGACAACACAAGTAAACACAAAATGCAATTTGTAAATGAAGGTGTTTATTATTAAAGGTGAAAAAAAATCCAAACCATCATGGCCCTGTGTGAAAAAGTGATTGCCCCCTAAACCTAATAACTGGTTGGGCCACCCTTAGCAGCAACAACTGCAACCAAGCGTTTGCGATAACGTGCAATGAGGCTTTTACAGCATCCTGGAGGAATTTTGGCCCACTCATCTTTGCAGAATTGTGCTAATTCAGTTACATTAGAGGGTTTTCGAGCATGAACGGCCTTTTTAAGGTCATACCACAACATCTCAATAGGATTCAGGTCAGGACTTTGGCTAGGCCACTCCAAAGTCTTCATTTTGTTTTTCTTCAGCCATTCGGTGGTGGACTTGCTGGTGTGTTTAGGATCATTGTCCTGCTGCAGAACCCAAGTTCGTTTCAGCTTGGTCGGACATTCTCCTTCAGGATCTCTTGGTAGACAGCAGAATTCATAGTTCCTTTTATCACGGCAAGTCTTCCAGGTCCTGAAGCAGCAAAACAGCCCCAGACCATCACACTACCACCACCATATTTTACTGTTGGTATAATGTTCTTTTTATGAAATGCAGTGTTCCTTCTACGCCAGATATGCTTGGACACACACCTTCCAAAGAGTTCCACTTTTGTCTCATCGGTCCACAGAATGTTGTCCCAAAAGTCTTGGGGATCATCAAGATGTGTTGTGGAGAAATTGAGACGAGCTTTGATGTTCTTTTTGCTCAGCAGTGGTTTTCTCCTTGGAACTCTGCCATGCAGGCCATTTTTGCCCAGTCTTTTCCTGATGGTGGAGGCATGAACGCTGACCTTAACTGAGGCAAGTGAGGCCTGCAGTTCCTTGGACGTTGTTGTGGGGTCTTTTGTGACCTCTTGGATGAGTCGTCGCTGCGCTCTTGGGGTAATTTTTGGGCGGCCGGCCACTCCTGGGAAGGTTCACCACTGTTCCATGTCTTCGCCATTTGTGGATAATGGCTCTCACTGTGGTTCGCTGGATTCCCAAAGCTTTGGAAATGGCTTTATAACCCTTTCCAGACTGATAGATCTCAATTACTTTCTTTCTCAATTGTTCCTGAATTTCTTTGGGTCTCGGCATGATGTGTAGCTTTTAAGGATCTTCTGGTGGACCTTACTGTGTCAAGCAGCTCCTATTTAAGTGATGCCTTGATTGTGAACAGGTGTGGCAATAATCAGGCCTGGGTGTGGCTAGAGAAATTGAACTCAGGAGTGGACAACCACAGTTATAGTATGTTTTAACAAGGGGGGCAATCACTTTTTCACACAGGGCCATGATGGTTTGGATTTTTTTTCACCTTTAATAATAAACACCTTCATTTACAAATTGCATTTTGTGTTTACTTGTGTTGTCCTTGACTATTGTTTAAATTGGTTTGATGTTCCGAAACACTTAAGTATGACAAACATGCAAAGGAACAGGAAATGAGGAAGGGGGCAAACACTTTTTCACACCACTGTATAGAGATGGAGAGATCTATAGAGATGGAGAGATCTATAGAGATGGAGAGATCTATAGAGATGGAGAGATCTATAGAGATGGAGAGATCTATAGAGATGGAGATAGAGAGGAATCTTCTAGCGAAAAATAGATTTTTTTTCTTTCTTCTTGTAAACAACAGTGCTGGAAATGGCCTGGTCTTCAAGTGGTTATTCAGGGTTATGAATAAAGCCGACAAAGCTGAAACGCGTTAACCACGACTGTATCGATAGTGTATTTTGTGGAGAAACAATAAAACTTGACGATTTTGAAAGAGCATACATGGAGTAGCAGATAGTCTTCCTTCATGATTATTAGAGAGCTTTTTTTTTCCACCACTTGCCCCTCCCCCTTCTACTGAACAGAAATCAGACACCAACACACAGAATGTTGTATACGTAATAAACTCGTGTTTCTACAAGAAACAAAGCAGTTAATATACAGAATATACAACTTTTTTTTTCAGGCCTGACACCACCTTTCCTTGGAGACCTGACTGCCTGCCGTAACGCACCTTCCTCCCACCCCGCTTACAAAGCTAAGCTGAAGACAACTCCGTCTCCACCAAAAAAAAAAGAAAGAAAAGAAAAGAGTCATTTGATAACAGCACCAAGGAAGGAACCAAAAAAAACAAAAAAAACAAACTAGATCTGGAGTCACCGGTAATGAGCGTTGACGGCATTTGCTAAGAACACATGTAACATGCCATTTAAAAAGAAAGAAAAAAAAATTGGAAGTAATAAAAAGCGAATCTCATCCGTTTCTCAGGTAAGGTGAGGAAGCAACAGAGAGACGCGCCGGAGTAAAATGAAAAGTGCTGATCGCAGGATTGATGGTGATGAATGAAGTCCTCACAGGTAAAATGTTTACCATTAAAAGAATTCCAATAAGTTAGGGCTAAAAGCCAAATATTGCTATACAAACCTGATTAAAAAGGAAAAAGGAGAATGAAAGCTGCGCATCTACTACAGATTGCAAAAATTGGGTAACAGAGAATTGGGACGCCTTCATCATTTGAAGATTAGGAGGTGTGAGTAATAAAACATACAGGAGAGATAGTATCTCAGGCAAATGGGTGGAATAAAGACTATAGATATTCAATACTGGCATCAACTGAATATTATCTATAAAAAGGGCACAGGGTGGAAGAGGGTTAATGCCGCGTGGGGGCTTGACAGTCTGTCGCAGCCATGTCATCTTCTATGACCAGTCCCCTAGGTATCTGTAGAGTCTGCCATCAGCCATATATACATATAAACAAAGCGTAGTGTGCACGTATTTACAGGAGTTGAGGGGCCACATCATTACAAAGACAAGGGAAAAAAAAAAAAAAAGGGACAGCCGCAGGACTGGTCTTTGTTGAGCTCCACCTACTGCAGGATCGGTCTTTGTTGAGCTCCACCCATGAGGAGTCAGTCTTAAAAAAAAAAAAAAAAAAAAAAAAAAGAAAGAAAGAAAGAAAGAAAGAAAGAAAACCACAAGGCGCATCCCTGTCTCAGACCATACAAGTAGAAGGTTTTTGTGCGTTACACAGTCTTTCTTGTGGCCACAGAGAACTAAAAGAAGGTACAAAGGTCACACCCATGACGGGTCTTGATAATGAGGGGGGGGTTCACAAGCTAAGTTTAGGGTTCTAGGAAAGTCTAGGACTTTCAGCGTAAAAGCCTGAAAAAAAAAAAAAAAAAAAAATACGGGAGGGTCCACATCTCTTGGCTGCCGCCCTGTATAAATAACATACTCCCAGAAAGGAATAAAAAGAACAGATAACTGAATTATATAGAAAAATAGGCCAATTAAAATGGCTAGCAAATAAAAAAATTAACATATATTTATATACAGATAAGTATCCCCCCACCCCCCCATGGGACTGAACGAATGAAGTGGAACGACTGTCACGGTACAGATCTGGTCAATGTTGTAAAGTATAGACGTCTTAACGCCATCTTAAAGTGCCATACATAGGCCAGGCTGCTAGAATATTCAGGTCCAGAGAAGAGAAAAAAAACATTCTAAATACCCACAAAAAAATACTAGGTACTGCAACGGGCACCGACCAAATGCCAAGTTGTCTTCATACTGGGGAAGAAAAAAAAAAATTTAGGCAACAGGCCTGGTTGCTTCTAAAAAGGTTGTCAGAAACAAGTCCTATGCCTATTATGACCTCCAGAGTCTGTCGTTTTGGCCACAGTAAGCAGTTATGCGGAACCCATGACCAGAACCTGCAACTGGGATTGCAGCTAATTCAAAGTCCCCCGGCAGTTTTCAGTCCCACATAAACAGGGAATTTTGTTTTCTTCGATGGGGAATTTGTAGTCGTAGGTGATCTCCTCATTGACGTTGATCGCCTGCTTTGAGTAGATGACAATTTTCTTTTGAGACTCGATTGTGATGACTTTGGCGTAACAATTAGGCTAAGGGAGAGGGGAAAAAAAAAAAAAAAAGTGTTTCAATATAAAAAAAAAAAACAATGCAAAGTAAAATCATACATGTTCAAGAATGAAATAAAATTAATATAGAAAAAAATAGCAGGTAAACATGAATGCTGCATCTGTCGCAGCTTCTGCCAAAGTTACAGTTTGTCATTTACAACTTTCAAAAGAGACCTACAGAGAAAACTGCAGTCTGCTCACATAATTTGTGGTAAAACCATCTTTGCCATTCTGAAGCTTCCCTCCAACCACTTTGCATATTTTATATATACAGCGATTCTGTACTTTCCAAATATGATGCAGAAATCTGGATGCAACCATTTTAACTGTGGGCAGCTGAAGCTGCTGCCTGCTCACTTCCTGGATTTACACAGACACACACCTCCAGCTCTGACAGGAAGTGGGCTGTATAAGGTTTTTACTGGCAGAAAAAAAACTAACCATTTCAAGAAGCATTTACAAAATAGCCAGATGTTTGTGGACGCCTGACCATCACCCCTACCTCTACAGTCAAATTCATGTGGTCACACCTCTAGATCAGCCTTTCTCAACTTTTTCAACACAGAGGAACCCTTGAAATAGTTCTCCGGTCTTGGGGAACCCCTGCTAAAAACGCTTTAGACAACTGTAAACTTCCAACCCTGCGGTGACAGTTTGAGGATGGCCTTTTCTGTTCCAGCAGGATTGTGCTAGATCTAGAGCCAGATCTATAAGGACATGATGTGAACAGTTTGGTGTTGAGGGCCTCAATTTGACCTTAACCCTAGCGAACACTTTTGGGATGAAATGGATGCCAAATGTGATCCAGGTCTTCTCATCCAAGGTCAGTACCTCACCCCACAAATTCCCAGAAGAAGGTAGTAGGGAGTTAGGGAATTCATATTAAAAGGCCAGGATACAGGAAAAGGATGTCCAACAAGCTGTGATGGTCAGGTGTCCACAAATGTTTGCCCATAAAGTGTATGTTCACAGCTGTCAATTCTAAGCGAGACATACCAGAGTATCAATAATTCTATCCACAGGGTTGTTTAATCGCTTGCCGACAGTATAACCTAGATCAGCGATGGTGAACCCTGGCACCCCAGATGCTTTGGAACTACATTTCCCATGATGTTCAACTACACTGCAGAGTGCATGAGCATCATGGGAAATGCAGTTCCAAAACATCTGGGGTTCCAAGGTTCACCATCACTATTCTAGATATATGGCGACAAAGCGGCTCGCCTGCACCAGATCACGTACCTAGTATGTCATCTGACACTTCCAGGTTGGGGGCGTGCACTGCCAGCGACCTGGCTCTGCTGTGATTTTACAACAGATTACCGCCGACACCTGCTGATTGTCCGAAAACACGCACAGGACAGGGCTCTGCCTATGTAAACAAGGCAGATCCCTGTCCTGTCAGCAGGGAAGTCAGATTTTGTTTCCATGCAAAGCAGGGAATGGAAGTGATTACTTCCCCTAGTAAAAGCACAACATACAGTAGACCAGGGGTCTCAAACTGGTGGCCCTCCAGCTGTTGTGAAACTACAAGTCCCATCATGCCTCTGCCGGTGGGAGTCATGCTTGTAATGGTCAGCCTTGCAATGCCTCATGGGACTTGTAGTTTCGCAACAGCTGGAGGGCCGCAAGTTTGAGATCCCTGCAGTAGACGAACACTGGCTAGGCACATATTTAACCTTTTGATCACCCTAGATGTTTAACCCCTTCCCATTCAGTGTCAGTAGCACAGTGACAGCGCAACCTTGGATTACTACTAAACAGAGACCGGATCCATTAAGTGAACAGTTAAGAGGACAATGGCATGCTAAATGAATGATGCAATAGGGAGACAATTCCAGGGATATTTTGATAACATGTGGCAGCCAGCCATTACACATACGCAGAGGTTAACACGTACGAACGCCAAATAGATTGATGTTAAAAGGAAAATCAGTACTATGAGGCCAAGAGAGCAAACCCTGGTCACAGAGGAGCAACCCAGGCTTTAGAATTAAGAACCTAGTGAGCTGTCATTTACGGCCTATAGCAGAAGTGATGTATCTGTAGGTAGCAAAAGGATAAAAGATGCTCTGCTGGGACAGTAAAAGCCTGTGCACACGCCACATGACGAACTTCTGGATGAAAATGACATTCAGTATAAGCCATGTCATGCGTGCCCTAGGCTACCGATCCCTGTGACTGACAGTCAGATCACAGGGGACCGCTCCGTCCTAAGCAAGGCTAAATTATGAATATTTCCTAACAGTTCACAATTAAAAGTCATGCAACAAACATTGGACAAACTTTTGCAAAAGCCCAGCAAACAGAATTTATTCCATACAGCTTAAAGTGGACCTTCAGTCATTTTTTTTCAACTTTCCATCTATTAAATCTTCTGCCCTTGTCGTTTTAACGTTGGATAGTAAAACATTTTTTTCTCTGCCAGTAAATATCTTATACAGCCCACTTCCTGTTTCTTGTCTGGTCATTATCCTAGGCTTATGACATCATGCAAAGCTCTCTCACTCTCCTGAGAGTTTGCCAGGAAGGGAGGGGGGGGGGGATGAGTCATAAGAAGACCAATGAGAGATGCAGAGCTGGAGGCGTGCGTCTGTGTAAATCCAGGAAGTGAACAGGCAACAGCTTTATCTGCCCATAGTTAGAATGGCTGCAGCCAGACTCAGCGGAGGGAGATTTCCGCAGCATATTTGGAAAGTTCAGATTATATAATAAAATAATATGCAAAGTGGTTGGAAGGAAGCTTCAGAATGGCAAAGATGTTTTTATTACAAAATATGTGAGCAGACTGCAGTTCCTCTTTAAGGTGACCCTTAGATGGAATGGAATTCGGCTGGTTCAGCAAGGACGGTCTGAATTTTGATCCATGTGTGGCCATTGCAGTTGAGCAGAAATTGATATGGTACCAATTGACTTCTGTTCAACCGCCCGGTCAAATAAAAGCAGCTTGGTCAGTGGGGTGCAGTGCTGATCTGTGTATTCTGACAGCAGGGGAGTCTCTGCTGTCAAAATACAATAGGGCAGGGTGGAGGATTCTCCCATCCACCTCAAATGCGGATGGGGTAACCAGTTAATTTTCATTCAATCCGCTGGCTGAACAAAAAAAAAAAAAAAAACCTGAATCACATATGGCCAGCTTTAGGCCCCATTCACACTTGCAAATAGGGACAGTCACCAATTACATGTGAGAGACCCAGTGAGGGTTCCCAGTAAATCAGCTGTGGGTGGCAGCCCCATTATAGGCAATAGGAGGCTGACAGCTCCCACAGCCAATAGCAGCTTCACCCAGGGTCAATCATTCGCAGGTAATCACTCCACGAGTCATTACATGAGAGCGGCTGCAATAAATTGCGGGAGCTGTCAGCCTCCCATTGCTTTCTTTAGGACTGCTGCCCACAGCTAATAATCTTTAGGACTGCTGCCCACAGCTAATAACAGGGAACCCCTCACCACTGGGTCTATGGCACGTATAGTAATAATCGATAACAGCCCCATTCGCAAGTGTAAATGGGGCCTAAAATTGGACTTCTTATAATCATTATGGCCCATTTACTTGGTGGACCTTCTAACTTTTTCCTGCACTGGAATCAGATCGGATCAGATTCCTGCCTGAATGCACAGTTCACACTGCGACCTGATCTGGGGGTGTCATTAACTTTGTACTGACAGCCGCAGCAGTCCGCAGAGAGCAGTGTTGCCTGCGAGGGAGCTGTGGGCACTGGAATCGCGCTGGTTCCCATATTACAATAGTGTGAACCGGGGGCTAAAGCCAAAAAACGTTCTTGCTTAATTCTGGACGGAGAAGAAAATAAACAAATTTAACACAAAAAGATGAAAACCACTGTCAGTTTATTTTTGCTGTCTATTCCCTGCTGAGGGGGGGGTTCCTTTCACTTCCTGTTCCAAGGATACAACAGGAAGTGAGAGTGAATCTCTACAAATTCAGGGAATTCCTGTCTTGGGAATTTGTCCCCAGTAGAAGATTCAACCTAGTCTCTAGTGATCACTGTAATATGTTGGGCTTTCCGTTATATTCTGTCTTCTGGACAAAGGTCACCAGGACAAATGGAGAGGGTGAATCTGTCCACCAGGGAAACAGTCGACAAAAGTTCTAATTAATCCTTCCACGCTTAAAAGGAAAAGTTCACTTTTTTTGAAAAAATAAATAAAAAATACATGCACATTTTTGGAGGTTAAAAAACAAAATGTGCATTTATTATTTTTTTGGAGCCTGTAAAAGCATTTCACCAGTGATCAGAAGATCATTGGCGCTATGCAGCTTCTCAGCAGATCTGCCAGTGTATTTGTGCGCCCGTACGGGTAAGCAGATACAATCTGACTAAAATAAAGAATAAACTACCACAGCGCCGTAGAAGTTCTTTGAAAACCCCAAGACAACAGTTGCAAAGGCTGCTGGACCTTGTAGTTCTCCATTGACGCAGACTGGCGGGTGGAAGCCTCGCTCGGCCACCTTTTTTAAATTGCGACAGCTAGCTGAGGAGAAGATCCCCGCTGTCGGATGGGAGATCAGGGAGATCGTGGAGATGCGGGGAGATGCGAGGCCAGTCCATTCATAACATGTTACGCTGTGAACATGGGTGTAACATGTTACAAAAGGTGAACTTATCCTTTAAGCATAAAAAGCTTTGGCTCTTCATAACTTTTAAAGCATCTCTATACATGGTGGAGATTGAAAGCATTCCTGAGATATTAAGTCATTAATGTCCCTTTTTAAATTTTTCTTTTGCTCTTGAACTCAAATAACCCCCCAGTACTCTTACCGTGCAGCAGTGATTTATAAATCTGGCCAAGTTGCCACATTTGGTGGCATCTATGATGGTGTCCTGGTCGACACGGAATAAATAGCTGCTTCCGATCCCTTGCTGGGCGTACCTCTTCTCCCTCATGTCCGCAACCACCTAGAACAGAGAAAACAGGATTGTTATCAGCAAGACTAGAAAGTCGTGCTAACCTTGCTCTTTCCTGGATCAGCCACTACAGTAGCAGCTGAAGAGGGGTTTTTTTCCCCCCCCGGGACCAGAATTAGCAGAGTGGCAGCAGTGTGGGTTCAAATCCCACCCAGGACAATATCTGAATGGAGTTTTCCTGTTCTCCCTATTGCTTTGTATGCGTTTCCTCCGGGGTATTCCGCTTTACTCCAAAAGACATGCTGGTAGGTTAATTGGTGTTGAGAAATCAACTTACGAGCAATAAATACCAAATGAGTAAATAACATTTTCTGAGAGAATAACGGCCAGTCCTCTGGGAATATATGATATGATATGATATTGATGTAAAAAAAACAGTAGAACAATGATTGTGCAATCATTTTATTCTACAGGGTGGTAGCTTTCATAAAATGTTAGGCGAGGGGCTTTGAGTAATCTTCATACCTAAAAGTGCATTGCAGGGGGAAAAAAAAAAAGCCTCCTGCAGCAAAAGGGTTAAAGTAAAATGTAATGCGGGTGACTGAGATCTGGCAGACAGAAGTGGAGATTACCATTATCCTAGCCTGGCATTCCATGTGAATGTTATATAATGGGTGTAGTCAGATCTGATTCAGCAATGCCTATTTTATATCTCTAGATTGAGAATGGGGAAGATTACCGGCTCTTGTGCAATGAACACCAGATACAATAACACAAGGAGATCAAATGATTGAAGCCTGAATAGTTGAGCTAATATTACATACATATACTTTACATAAACAACAGTCATCAGCTATAAGCTCACACAAGACTGATCATGGGGGAAGTAGACAAATATTTCTCTCATCAAGCACACAATGCAGAACAGAAGGTTCTGGTTCTTTACCAAGATGGTTTGAAGGGGGGGGGGGGGGAAATCACACACATGAATGAGGACCCCGATTGGTTGATCAATTCTAAAGCTGGCCATACATGAATAAAAATTCGGCCGGTTCACCGGGGACCGGCTGAATTTTGATCCATATATGGGCAACCTTGGTTGTACACCAGTATATCCATCGATTGGTGTACAAGCAGCCTGCCGGATTTTTTTATTTTTCCCCCCAAATGATTAGTGCCACTTGCTATAGCCAGCATCACCAATGATTGTCTTCTGCCGGAAGGGAAGGCTCCTCTCTGGCAGAACACAACAGCACTGTGGGAGGGATTCTCCCGTTAACATTGACCATGTTGATTGGGAAATCAGGCAATTTTCCCACCAAACTCATCTCTTCTACCCCCCCCCCCATCTAACAACTGGACATTTATTTTCACCATCAGCACATCCCCCACAGTTATTACCTCTTATGTCTCTTGACCTTCCCTCTTAGACTGTAAGCTCTAAAGGAGCAGGACCCCTCTCATTCCTCCTGTATTAAAGTGTATTGTATTTGTACTGTCTACCCTCAAGTTGTAAATCGCTACGTAAACTGATGGTGCTATAAAACTGCTGTAAAATAATTTTCTTGTGGTGGAAGGAAAGAAGGTTGCACAACCTATTGACTGTCTAGAGGCCCCTTCACACTGAACGCAGTTGGATGAATTTGAAAACTGAACTCCAACTGCATAGACAGGCCAAAATCCAGAATTCACATTATTGCAGTGCAGTTCAGTTTAAAAAAAAATAAAATAAAAAAAAAAAAAAAAAAAGGGAAGAAAGAAGGAAGAAGAAAGAAAGAAGAAGAAAGAAAGAAGAGAGCACCCTGCATTTTTCCACAACGCAAACGCAGGCAACATGCTTCAAATGCACTGCACCAAGCCTAAAAACGTATTGAAAACTACACTGCAAACGCAGCATAAAACGAATGAAAAGCGCGCCTCAAGCATGCTTCAAATGCATGTAAACATGCAGTCAAAAACACGCCGTTGTGTGCAGTTTCTCCATTGAGCTTCTTGAACTAAGGTGAGAAGCGGGGCGCGTCTTTTTCAATGGTATCACTTTGTTTTATGTATCCAAAAAGGTGTGTATGATGACATTTGACGTAGAAAGAGCCCCAAACTTTGTGGTTAGAATGGGGAAGCCGTACCAAAAACACAGTGCGCCACCCTCACATCTCCAAAATTCGCAGGTCAGTAACAAAAAGACAAAAATTTAAATCTTCTGCTAGGCATTCTTTGGGGCGGTGGGGGGGGGAGACGAAGACGACGACACATTTAGGTCACATTTCACACAAATGAGAGAAAGTCTGAATTCAGACATATCATCAACCTCCACTAAGACCCCTTTCACACCACACCGCCTATAGCAGTGATGGTGAACCTTGGCACCCCAGATGTTTTGGAACTACATTTCACATGATGCTCATGCACTCTGCAGTGTAGTTGAGCATCATGGGAAATGTAGTTCCAAAACATCTGGAGTGCCAAGTGTGACAGTGGGGTCACTTTGGACACAGGGTGAATAAAAGAAACCCCCGATATGGTCTGTGATAGCCATATTCAAGGCTGTATAATACATTGTATACTGTATGTGGGGGTTAAGTGTCATTGTTGTGAGGAATTAAGTTGTTTTGCATTTCTATTGTTCATTTAAGTCTATCCTTGTGTGTATTGTAAAGTGGCAGACAGACTGGCTGCTAACCCTTTGTGAAAAGATGTGTATTGGGTGGGATCGTTTGAAGCATAGCAGACGTCTTGGGATGCTGGGCTCTTGTTCATGTTAAAGCATGTGCCTTAGAATTGTGTATAAAAATACAATGTTGGTTTTTAATAAAGTCATTCCTACTACAGCAGAGACAGAGCGCGTCTCGTCTTTTTGCCAGAGGGATCGGCTCCTATAGGAAAGGGTCGTTTAACTGTGGATATTGGTACCGATTGGATGCGTGTCTCGGAGAGGGAACATCGCAAACGGCGTTAACCCCCTTTATATTAGGGGAGCCGTTACACCAAGGTTTGCCATCACTGGCCTATAGCGTGGGCAGTAAAACGCCGCCATTTTAGCAATGTTTTACCACCGGATTTGCGGCGCATTTCGGCCGCTAGCGTGGCGCTTTTACCTCCCGCTAGCGACTTTGCCAGCGGTATTACAGCGCTGCCCCATTGATGTCAATGGGGAGCAGCTGTGGAGGAGTGGTAAACACACCGCTCCTTCACCGCTCCAAAGAAGCTGCTGGCAGGACTTTTCCCTGACATCCTGCCAGTGCACTGCTGTAGTGTGAAAGCCCTCAGGGCTTTCACATTACACACTATGGTGCAGCTTCTTTAGGGCGGATTGCAGGCGCTATTTCTAACGCTATAGCACCTGCAAAACACCCTGGTGTGAATGGGGTTTAAGCAGGATGTGCAAGAGACACCCAATGATGAGGCGCTCTCAAAAATATTGAGGTGTAAATAGACTGGCTAGAGTCAGACTTTATACACATACCAACATTCCTGCGGTAATAGAGTTCCCTTCATAAAAAGTGGTTGCATTATTGTACAGGCAAATTTCAATCAGTTAGATGCCAAACATGTCTATATTACAACAT
Organism: Lithobates pipiens; assembly: GCF_037356315.1. Classification (NCBI taxonomy): domain Eukaryota; kingdom Metazoa; phylum Chordata; class Amphibia; order Anura; family Ranidae; genus Lithobates; species Lithobates pipiens. Next base: position 29,451,125 of record NW_027507784.1, on the reverse strand, counting down.
GCACAAGGCTAACAATCTATATTAGACCTCCGAGAAATTAATAGTTGTATTTAGTGTGACTGACAACGGTAATAAAGTCCTGACCAATAAATAAATAAATAAATCGCATACTAGCACATTAAGACACCTGTAGAGCCAATCGGACCCCCCCCCCCCCCCCGCGGTGCACTGTCACCGCTATCAGGGCCTAGATCTTCACCCAGTCTTCCTTCCAGGTTTCCAGGCTCCTGCCGTTTAAATGGCTGAGTCACGATGACATGACTCCCACGCATGCGCACGGGAGTCCCAGTCACGGCACAACGGTGAGCGGATATAACCTGGATGGGTTACTTTGATTGGCTGGATAATCCATTCAAAATGACTGGATTGGTGCTTTGAACTATATAAAAGCATTCAGACTGGACAGGTTTGACAACCAATCAAGCAATACGTTAATTTTCAGATTGTCCCTAATCAGGTTTTACTGATTATAAGAACCATAATAAGGTAAATGTATTGAAAATGGTGAAGTTCATCACAGCTAGCTGCTGTAAATATGACATTCTATAGTGTTTAATAGAGCCAGTAGGTTATACTTTTGGCTCCTTAGATGGGTTCCCTCTGCTTCCTTACCTACTGTGTTATGAAAGGCCTTCTGATTACAGAGGTCAATAGCTCAAGCTAAGGTTTAGCAGTGACTCCAGCCTGTCTAAAATGCAACTGCTTGTTCTGTAAAATAACACATCACGCCCTTCGAAGTTTTTTCTTTTTTTATTAAATTGGACTAAGAGTACAGTTTTCCCTTTAGAGCCCAACTTGGATCTCCAATCACAGACATGTATAGTTTCCCTTTAAAACCCCAAGTCTAGGTCTGGTCACGCGATGCGACAGGATTCACTTCACCTCTTCCCTGGGCTGGGTGGTCTTCAATGATGTTACGCAATAATTGCAGGGTGCCGCGTTGACACCCCTTGATGCCTTACACTCACAGTATGTCCACCGTTTTGTGGCTTAGATTATGCTGGGCATCAAACTCAGAATAATGAACATCTTGTGGAAGAAAAATAGTACTGTGAGGGGCAGCACCTGATTAAAGGGGGAAAAAAAATAATAATTTTGCTCGGAGCTGGGCTTTAAAGCCGATTTCTGGGCTCCTCCTATCCCCTCATCCCCTTTCAAATGATTGCTAGCATTATACAAATACCCAAATACCATTTTTACTTCCCCAAGTCTGCGGTCAGGGGACTCTGCAGTCCCGAGTCTTCTTTCTGCTTTTATTTACATAAAGGCAGGGTTCCTCATTCAGGGGTTCAGGGAGCTGCCCATTCACTGTCCAGTAACGGGGCGAGTTAGCATGCAGCAGACACCAGCGCGAGGGACCAGTCAGCATGGGCACATCACAGCCACAGATTAGCAGTCTCACCCAGACAGTGGACTTAGGTGGCCTTACCTTGCTTCACAAGGTAAGGAAAACAAAGCGTGCAGGATGGACATTTAAAGGTTTAAAAAACTAAAAATAAATGGCGTTTGAGTGGGATTGATAATACTTTTCGGCATATAGATAAAATAGAACATGATGGATATTTCCATCGATTTTGAATATCAATACCTTATGTTAAGAAGTCATGAAAATGAATGTTGCAGCACCACCTAATGGATAAACGAAGCCTAACCTGGCTGAGAAAATGGACATAGCGCCACCATCTAGTGGCTGAACAAAGCCTCACCTGACGGATGTTCTGCCCGACGTACTCAATCACCATCTCATCAGCAGCGATGGGCTCCATGGCGAAGAGACCCCACTCATGAATGCGACTGCGGCCGAATCTCAGCTTCTTCTTACGGAACTGCAGAAGCAGATAAAACATGTTTGCAGTTTATTTATGGGCAATGTGTCATGTCCTACCAATTAGTGTAGCTGCTGACTAAATTTTTTTCTTGTAGCTGTGAAATCTTATTTTTAAATCACCAGGCAACTTAAAAAAATAAAATAAAAATAATCTCAAGTCTGCCATTAAAGGGCCATTGAGTGTAATAAAGCTTGTGTTTTCTGTAAAGTTTCCCTTTTTACAAATGTCATGTGATTGCACAGGGTTTCCTTTCTAGTTTCTACTGTATGTGTGGGTAGGGGGGGGGGGGGGCGTGTGGTGGGTGAGGGGGGGGGCAGTGATGGAATATAGTTGCATACCACAGTGATACCCACACTAATACAGGCTCCTGGGTTCTGACAGCCAATGTCGATCAAATAGCAAGGGGGGAGTGTGGAGAACGTACTGTATTTACATAGATTGCGACAGTTTTATCTATGCTATGGGCTCTGACACCAAGGCTGCTAGGAGCTGCTGTCAATCAAAATGCAGGGGGTGTGCCAACAGGGTTGGACAGAGACAGGGGTGTCAATCAGGCTGGCTACGTGGCGCACATACATACATGTAAGCTCCAATTACGAGCTGAGGGATGCAAACTGACCATGCCAGATCGGTTTCCATGCTTGGCCTGGTCAGAGTGCTGATAAAAGATACACACTCGAGGGTTACTTTGGGCACATAATGCATTTGGTGAATGTCATCATCAAGGCCAGCCGCACATGGGTCAAATTTCAAAAGAAATTTTCTTTTGAAAATCGTATCCAAGGACTAGTGGGCCAATTTTCGTGTGTCTATAAAATTTTAGTAATGGGGCATGTTGGAAGTTTATTTATTTATTTTTTAAATCATTTTCTAATCAATAATGGGGGAATCGTGCAAGAAATATAAAAAGAAATGCGCATGGAGCACAAGAAAAGAAAATTCCCAGGAAAAAAAGAAATTTCCCCGCCACGAAAATTATTTTCTGTAGCAGCATGGAGGTGAAACTGAAGGCTTAGCTGGTGGAATTTCCTTAATCAATGGTGGCGCCATCGGATCACAAAACACACGAAATTTCAGATTTTTTTTAAAGAAAATTTGTTCGGAATTTGACCCATGTATGGCCCGCATAAAAGGTTACAAACCCTTTAATCTGTTTTTATTTCTGGACACTTCACCAGAAAAAAAATAAAAAATAGCCACCAACTAGAGCATGGTCTATTTTCTGGCAGCAGTGAGACATTTGGTAATAGTGATGTGATATATAACAACATGTAAACCTTTGTCATGACGTGTGTCACAGCTGACAAGGCAAAGTTAGCAATGTACTGAAGTGCTGGCTGACTAAGCTTTTCTCAACCACAATATACATATCAAGTATGCATCATGTCCAATCCCATTACTAAAAACGTCAACATCGCCCTCTTGTGTTCAGAAGAATGAATTACAACCACTTCTTACCTTCAGCTGGTTGAGCTTTAGCAAGTCGCTGTCCAAAATTGAGAAAGAGCCAATGGCATTGAGTAGACGCCTTTGCTCCGAGCGGCGCTCAGACAACACCCTGTTTGTACCCTGGATTAAAAGAAAACAAACAAAAAAAAATGAAGAAAGAAAAACTATAGACTTGAAGCCTTTGGGTGCAAGAAGAGCCAAGTCAAGAAAACTTTGGGTGAACCTCATACGCAGAGTGCCTTTTTACACAATGCAGAGGATTAACCCCTTAAGTTCCACAGCGAGTATAACAAGCATGTTATTCTGCATATACAGACAGATTTTATGGTTGTGGGTTTAGTAACACTTTAAAGTGGAGTTCCACCCATTTAAAAAAGATTGTAGCCGCTGACTTTTAATAATCTTAGATCTTACACTTACTTGTCCCACAGTCCAGCGATGCGGGCACACGATGCCCCCGCTCCTCTCCACGGTGCCGACATTCTAAGTGTGGGCGCCCAGCTATGGCTTCACAGCTGGGCGCACAATGCGATTGCAGGAGGCGCGCGTGGTGAATGGCCAGGCAATCTTCTGGGACTCGTTATGTGTCCCAGAAGATTGCAGGGAGGGAGGGGGGGGGGGGGAGAGGTGAACTTCCTTCCAGCGCTACGGAGCCAGAGGAAGAAGTGGGAGCTTGGTGCTCTTAAAAACTGGGTACCCCCCCCCCACAAAAAAATGATTTGCCAAATGAGGTCAACAGCACTTAAAGGGGAAATTCCATTTTTGTGTGGAACTCCGCTTTCCTTTACAGGGAATACATTAGGCCTCTTGCACACTGCGGCCTAATAAATGCTCAGTTTTCAGTCATTTTTTTTTTACCAAGACCGTAAACATACTCCGTGTATTGTCAGTAAAAATAAATAAATAAATACAATACAGAAATCTGAGTTGTCGGTCAGTATTTTTGCATGTATAATGCACATGCCCTGCTTGTGTGTGCATACTTGCAAATACTAGCAAGTGATCTACAGCCCATCCTTGTGTTTTTTCTGCCATACATCAGTACAGAGTGCAAGAGGCCTCTAGGTAAAAAATGTTCTGCCTTTAGAACCACTTTAAAGAGGCTGCTTGACCGGTAAAACATGAAAACCTCCCGCATGGGTAATGGGTAGCCGCTAGCTGATATGGCAAGTACACAGATAAGGAGAAGTCTGTAGCAGTGCTGACGATGGTGTATAACCTGCTGTGCAATTGGAACTGATATTCTGTTTCTTCTTGTACCTAGGGGAGCCCTTTTCAAGTAGGGTCACAGGGTAGATGGGTTGGGGGGGGGGGGGGGGGGAGGAGGAGGAGGAGGAGGGAGGAGGAGGAGGAGGAGGAGGAGGAGGAGGACACTCTGTGCACATACAAGAAGTCTAGATAAAGCAGCAGGTGGTCTTGCAAGAGGAGGTCCCAACATCATTTTTTTTCCCCCTTTCAAGATTGTGGAAATCAATTAAAGGAGTTGTAAAGGCAGAAGGTTTTTTATCATCTTCATATATGCTAAAGAATGCATGAAGATAAAAACTTCTGTTTGTAGCAGCCTCCCCAGCACCCCTTACTTACCTGAGCCCCTTCTCTCTCCAGCGATGTCCATAGGTGTCTAAGTCATCCAGGACACTCGCCCCGATTGGCTGAGGCACAGCAGTGGTGCCACTGGCTGCTGATCAAAGTCAGTCAACCAATCAGGGGAGAGAGGTGGCGGGGCCAGGTCAGGGCTCAGTGTCTGAATGGGTACACGGAGCTCTGACTCGGCTCGGGTACCCCCATAGAGAGCTGTTGGCTGAGGAGGCATTGGATAGGAGGGAGGGGCCAGGAGCAGCAAAGAGGGATCCGAGAAGAGGAGGATCCGGGCTGCTCTGTGCAAAACCAACTGCACAGAGGAGATGAGTATTATGCCGCGTACACACGACAGAGTTCTGACAGAGTTCTGACAGAGTTCTGACAGAGTTCTGACAGAGTTCTGACAGAGTTCTGACAGAGTTCTGACAGAGTTCTGACAGAGTTCTGACAGAGTTCTGACAGAGTTCTGACAGAGTTCTGACAGAGTTCTGACAGAGTTCTGACAGACTTTCCGAATGAACGGACTTGGCCACACACAATCACACCAAAGTCCGACGGATTCAAACGTGATGACGTACGACCGGACTAGAATAAGGAAGTTCATAGCCAGTAGCCAATAGCTGCCCTCGCGTCGGTTTTTGTCCGTCGAACTAGCATACACACGAGCGGATTTCTCGGTAGGAACTGGGTCCGGCGGAGTTTCGGCGGAAAAATTTGAAACATTTCTAAAGTCTGTCTGATTTTTGCAAATCAAAAGTCCGCTGCAGCCCACACACGATCGAATGGTCTGCCGGAATTGTTCAGTCGGACCTTTGATGTTGAAAAGTCCGGTCGTGTGTACGCGGCATTAGGCCTCATTCCCACGAGGCGGATGAGCTTCCACAGAGTCCGCCTCTGTCCACCAGCTCAGCGGGAGATCTCTCCGTTGATCTCTGCTGAGCCGGCGGATGTCGGGTCCCTCTCTTTTCACTGAGCGAGGAGGGGGACTGTCGAGCGCCGCTGGTCTCTATGGAGAGATCGGATGAAAAAACGGACAGCATGTCAGTTTTCAGATCTCACCTGATCCGCCAGCGTCGGATCAGAACGTAGGGCCATCCGTCTGCTTTTGGCGGATCGGATGTCAGCGGACAAGTCACCTCTGACATCTGTTGCTCCATGGACCACCCGTTCAGGTCCACCGTCAAAACTGACAGGCAGACCTGAACGGGGCCTAACACGTTTATTTATTTATTTATTTTTTAAACACAAAAAAAAAAAAAACCTTTACAATCACTTTAGACTGCAAAGGGATTGGTGAATTAGTCTATGCGGTAGGAGTATGAACACACTTTGATGAAGGGAGATTGTTGGAATGTAGTGACCAGTTGGCATTTCTCTTTGCTGGATGATAGATTATGATGTAATTACAGTCTGCACTTCCAGATTCCTCTCCTTTCTATGAATCACGTTTGTTTTGCTGTACGGGGGAAGTATAGTGCTTCATTGAAACGGTGCCAATACTTACAAAGATGCATTCTGATAATTACCCGGGGTTGTCACACCAAGGCTTCCCATTCAGGGTGAGTCACAGCCTGAATGTACACAAAGAACATATCTATCTTACACTGACAGCCATGCCATGTCAGCGCCGCAGCTCATCGATTGCAGCTGCACATACGTCAAGCTCTCTGCGGTGGACTCCTCAGCTTTATTAAGTCTGATCACTCTGTTATGCTAAAATCTTGTAACACGCCCACACCTCTATAAACTTCTGAAGTGACAGGGCAGGAAATGACAGGCGGGAGCCCCCAAACCACTTAGGAGAGCTAGGGATAAACTTGAAAAAAAAAAAAGTATCACAACTTCAAATCAATGTGGAACCCCCCAGGGAGGTGCACTGGGTCCCATTCTGATCTGTGCAGTGGTTAATGAGCTAGCTTGGTAGAAAACATGCTAGCCCTCTTGCTATGGCTGTTCAGCTGCACTGCTCTGCACAATTGAGGTATGGGGGATAAAACTCAATCCTGACAGCAATCATGCACAGGAGGCCTGCACCTTATTTCCCCACCGCAGGAGGGAGGGGTGACTGACAACGCAACGCATCAATGCACATACTAGCCAGCACAGCACAGATCTTCAAATGTAGTAATAATAGGATTTTTATAACAGCGTACCTGTAAAATCCCTTTCTTGGGACAGAGCACCATAGTAATAACTATGCGGGTATACAGGCCACCTTTAGGTGATGGACACTGGCACACCCTAAGACAGGAAGTATCCTCCCTATATAACCCCTCCCATTACCGGGGAGTACCTACGTTTTTGTAGCAAAGTAATATACGTATATATATCCCAGAAAGAGGGGAGGGACCTCTGTGTCCCGTGATGTACTTAACCGCTTGTCGACCGCCTCATGCTGATATACGTCGGCAGAAGGGCTTGTACAGGCACTCTAACGTACCTGTACGCTGCCCTTTAAGAGGCGGCCAGCGGGCTCGCCACACGTGGCAAGCTCCATGAGTCGGGTCGTGGGGACTGGATCGCTGCAGGGATACCCACGACCGCCTCACGTGGAGGAAGAACAGGGAGATGCTAATGTAAACAAGCATCTCCCTGTTCTGCCTAGCGACAGCGTCATTGATCTCTACCTGTGATCGGGAGCAGAGATCAGTGACGTGTCACACACAGCCACACCCCCCCTCCAGTTGGAAACACTCCTGAGGACACACTTAACCCCTACACTGCCACCCCCTGGTTAACCCCTTTACCGCCAGTGTCATTTACACAGGAATCAGTGCATTTGTATAGCACCGATTGCTGTATAAATGACAACGGTCCCAAATATGTGTCAAAAATGTCCGATGTGTCCGTCATAATGTCGCAGTCACAATAAATAATCGACGCCATTACTAGTAAAAAAAAAAAAAAATTAATAAAAAATGTCATAAAACTATCCCCTAACCAATTAATAAACGGTTATTGTGTTTTTTTTTAACCAACAATATGTAGAAGAATACGTATCGGCCTAAACTGAGGAAATTTTTTTTTATATATTTTTGGGGGATATTATAGCAAAATGTAAAAAAACTAACGTTTTCAAAATGGTCGCTCTTTTTGTTTATAGCACAAAAAATAAAAACCACGGGGGTGATCAAATACCACTAAAAGAAAGCTCTATTTGTGGGGAAAAAAGGACGTCAATTTTGTTTGGGAGCCACGCCGCACAACTGTCAGTTAAAGCGACGCAGTGCCAAATCGCAAAAAGTGCTCTGGTCATGAAATTGTTTCAGGGCTGAAGTGGTTAAAGAAAAAGGATTTTACAGGTAAGCCGTTATAAAAATCCTATTTTCTTTATCGTACATCACGAGACACATAGCACTATAGTAATTACTATGTGGGATGTCCCAAAGAAATGCTATCTGAGGGGAGGGAGACACAAACAAAGCAGGGCGCCATCAGACTTGAGGACCTATACTGCCTCACACTGGGCCCAAAGGCAATATCCTCATACCTTTTTACATCCACCTGCTAGAATCTAGTGAATGTATGGACTGAAGACCAAGTTGCGGCCTTGCAGATCTGAGCCATGGAGGCTTGGTGACGCACTGCCCAAGAAGCACCAACTGCTCTGGTGGAGTGCGCTTTGACTTGAAAAGGTGGAATTCTCCCTTTTAAACCATGGGCCTTAATTATAACTTGTCGAATACACTTAGAAATAGTAGATTTGGACGCTGCCTGTCCTTTCCTAGGACATTCTGACAGCACAAATAAAACATCAGTCTTCTGAATCTGAGCGGTCGCCTTTAAATAGACCTTGACTGCTCTCACTACATCAAGGGAATGTAGTGATTTCTCTTCCGTAGAACAAGGTTCTGGAAAAAACAACGGTAGGACAATATCTTGGTTCAGGTGGAAACCTGACACCACTTTAGGCAAAAAAAAAAATTGGATGAGGACGCAACACCACCTTGTCCTTGTGAAAAATTAAATACGGCTCTTTACAAGAAAGAGCAGCCAACTCTGATACCTTACAGAGGATATAGTAACCAGAAAAAGGAAATTTTCTTGTCAGAAGGACCAAGAGAGTATGCTGTATCGGCTCAAAAGGCTGCTTTTGCAAAACCGACAAAACTAAATTCAAGTCCCAAGGGTGACCTTACTGGCAGATTAAGCCGTGTTAACCCCTTGCATAAAACCCCGAAACAAGGAATGCGAAGCAAGTGGTCTTTGAAATAATACAGATAAAGCCAAGACCCCTAATTGCAGAAAGGCAAGAATTCTACCTCCTTAAACACAAAAAAAACTGAGGTGCTCCCTGTAATGGGAGGGGTTATATAGGGAGGAAACTTCCTGTCTTGGGGGTGCCAGTGTCCATGACCTGAAGGTGGTCTATAACCCACATAGTAATTACTATGCTGCTCTGTGTCCTGTGATGTACGATAAAGAAAAATGCTTTTATTCCAAAACAAACACATCATGAAAAGAATAGGTGTAAGGTTTCAGAGCCGTGCAAAACCCCTTCGTCAGGCATACCAGATGAAGGGGTCTTTTGGAGGGGCAAACAAGAATGCTGTGCAGGCACCCTCCTTATCAATCGACATCACTGGTTATTAGGATGCCAGCGGCTGGTCTGCACGGTGTCCAAGGCTGTAATGGTGCACAATGGGGTGGTACAGCGGTGTAGTGGTTAGCACTCTCGTCTAGCAGTAAAAAGGGTTGCTGCTTCAAATCCCAACCATGACACTACCTGCCTGGAGTTTGCATGTTCTCCCTGTGCCTGTGTGGGTTTCCTCCGGGTACGCCGGTTCCCTCCCACACTCCAAAGACATGCAGGTAGGCTAATTGGCTTCTGTCCAAAAATTGGCCCTAGTATATGAATGGGGACCTTGGATTGTGGGCTCCTTGAGGGCAGGGACTGATGTGAGTGTGCAATGTACAGGGATAGGGACAATTGTAGACACTCACTCAGGTTGAATTGGATGGACTGGTGTCTTTACTCAACCTTACTAACTACGTAACAATGAAAACCTATGGCACTGTGTCTAAGAAAAAGGCAGGATTGAACCACCCCATTGGCTTGTACACAATTTTTAGGCTACTTGGGAATACTGAGGAACCCAGAAAGCACTCTGGCGTCACCACTTCAATACCAGGCACTTTTACCCCCTTCCTGTCCTGGCAGATTTTCAGCGCTGTCAGTTTGAATGACAATTGAGCAGTCAATGCTACACTGTACATATGAAATTTGAGACAAAGCTTTCTTTTGGTGGTATTTCATCACCACTCAGAAGGAGACTGATTACAGAGCATGCCAAATGCACGACCTGGGGGGGGTTCCAGGAAGACGTCCATGGACCGTTTTACTGCTATAGCACGGTAATGAAGTCTTCCATGCTCTTGGTCCCCTGGAGAATTCTACAACGATGTGGAAATTGTAAGACTTTGTTAACTTGAAAGAAGACCAGGGACAATCCCAAAGAAATGCAATAAAAAAAAAAAAAAAGGCAGAGAACAGAAGAAAAAACTGGCAAACACAGCTTAGCATCTAGATTTGTTCAATCATCACCCAGTCAGAGGATACAGACCTGCATGTCGCTGTCCAGTTCCCGTACAGATACAGGAATCACATCCAGGTACTTGTCTTTGTCCTTCCTGCTGATTGAATAATAACCTTCACTGCGCGCACAACCTGTCTGGTGCTCCCGCAGACCATCTTGCTTGTTACGTTTTTTCTTGGGGTCAGCAATGTTGGTGAGTGAGGCTGTGTTAAGGAAGACAACAGTGTGCAGAAGACATGTGCTAACGACACAACATTGCCAATACATACATTATAAAAACAATTTAAAAGAATAATTCCAGGCACTGACATTTTTTACGATGAAACGCATAGGGCGGAGCCTGATGTGTGTCGTCACCAAGCAAACAGCTGCTGCGGACTTACTGGAGGCGTTTTAGCCGTTTTTAACGATATGATACTTGTCTGTATATATTTATAATTAAGGATCGACCAATACCGCTTTTTCGGCGACGATACGATACCGCTATTTCGGCCACCTCTCCTGCTGATATTTTGTACATTTAAAAATGTTTAAACTGTCATTTTACTTTTTTATCACGGTTATTGCTGTCACAGGGAACGTAAACATCCCTTGTGACAGTAACAGGCATGTGAGAGGTACTCTTTATTGAGCGATTGGGGGGTCTATAAGACCCCAAACCCCTCTTCTGCACTTCAAAGTATTCAAAACGCCAGGATCAGCGTTTTTGAATACTTTATTTTTTTTAATAAAACTGTAGTCTTTAAGTGATGTCCTGACAACGCCTCCGGTTTACTAGATCCGAGACTCTTCGGCCAGCCGGTGGATGTGCCAGCTGGCTGACCAGGCCACCCGGTGGGACAGAAGAACCCGTGTGAGCGGCGGAAGGTAGTGGGAGGGAACGTCCCCTCCCCGCTGCTTGCATTAACAGCCGAGCAGCTCCTGAGCCACATCGATTGTCATTATACAATAAAGCAGACCGTCCGCTCTAAAGAACGGTACCGGGGTGATGCGTGCAGCTGCATGCATCACCCCTGTGAAATCCCTTGAAGCAATAATCAATAATCAGTTTTTTGATCGATACTTCTAAAAAAGTGAATATCAGCCGCTGATAATCGGTCAATCACTCGTTTTAATAAATCTGGGTCCTATACCATCACACTATGAGGCTGTTCATCACGTTATTCATACCGAGATGAATTGTCCACCGAGGAAGGGCATTAAATTGAGCTGCCTGATGTTTCGGATCTCAAGCTTTAATTGACCACTCACATCTTGATTGTCAATTGAACTTGTTAAAAGGAGTGTTTTTCCACCTTAATGCCTCCTATGCATTAAGTTAAAAAAAAAGCCCCCCCCCCCCCCCCAGTTTTACTTACCTGAGCCCTGGAACTTGACCCGGTGGGGACGCGCCGTCTCTCTGCCCGGGGTTTGGCTCTTGATTGGATAAACTGATAGCAGCTCCCGCTGCTGTCAATAAAATCCAATGATGCGTGCCCCAGGGGGTGAGGCTGAGTCATACATTCGGCAGCTATGGACACCGAATGCAGGACTCGAGAGCGCGCCCACAAGGAAACCCCCTCGGGAAAGGGCTTCTCCTAGGGGGTCATCTGACATGACCCCCTAGGAGAAGCCACTGGGGGGACCCCAAAATACTAGGTTCGGGCCACTCTGAAAACTGAGCTGCACAGTGGAGGCAAGTATGTTTGTTGTGCGATATATAGAGGGCGCTATAATGTGACCAATTCAAAAGTAACAATATAAACCTGAATTATCATGCACATGTAACAGTGTAAAAAAACACAATAGAAATAGTTAATAACACGATAGGCTCAAACAATCGTAGCAAAAGAAATTGTTTTTGTGTAGTCCCAAACAAACAGTTCATAGTAGTCTAAACTTAGAATACTATGAACTGTCTGGTTGGGACTACACAAAAACAATTACTTTTGCTACAATCGTTTGAGCCTATCGTGTTATTAACTATTTCTATCATATTTTTTTTTACACTGTTCACATGTTAATATTTAGATTTTAGGCTTATATTGTTGCTTTTGAAATAATTAGTCGCATTATAGCGCCCTCTATATATCACACAATTGCTTTTTGAGTACTACTTATCAAAACAGGGGAGCAGCTTATATTTCACATTTTTTTCACTTATTTTACTTGTTTGGCGAGGAGGATACTTCTTTTCATGACATGTTTGTTATTTTTCACCATTTTCACCACGGGGTGTTTGGCATGGAAGATTTAAGTCATCATTTTTAATAGATTTCCTATTTGCACTTGGACTTTATATGGACTGCTATTCACACTAGGTCTTTGATATTTATTGCTTTCGTTTTATTCACGTAGCACATTATTTGTTTTGTTTTTAATTACCGATTACCCGTTTAGTGCTGCACAATCATTTTTGGTAACATATTATATAGTTCCATTCTTCCAGCTTGGACCAATGTAACAATGCATTTATCATGCCTGGCCAATGCCGCTGAAAATCACTAAAGCAGACACCGCTGCTACAGTTATCTCCACTTGCTTCTGGGTCCTGTGCTGAGCAGCCGGTTTGATTACTTGTGAATACAGCAGTGTTTCTCAAATCCAGTCCTCAGGCCCCCCCAACAGGTCATGTTTTCAGGATTTCCCTCAGATGAAACGGCTGTGGTAATTGCTAAGGCAGTGAAACTGATCAAATCAACTGTGAAAAATAATAGAAAACCTGAAAACATGACCTGTTGGTGGGGCCTGAGGACTGGATTTGAGAAACACTGGAATACAGGAAGTTGGCCGCTCAGCGTGGGCGCGATTTAGGGAATGCTTTGCGTTCTCTGAATTAATGCAAAGTGTTCTCCGATTGGATGGGGTTGGGAAAAAAATATAATAAATTGCATTAATTCAGAATATGCAAAGCATTCCCTAAATGGCATGCGTCAAAAAACTGAAATCCCATGTTTACAATACAGGAGAGGAGCCGCTGGACGCAGGACCAAGTTGAGATCACTGTAGCAGAGGTGTCTACCGTCAGTGATTTCCAGCGGCATCAGCCAGACATGGTATGTACATAGTTACAATGGCCCAAGCTGGAAAAATTTAATTATGTACAACATGTCAACACCTGGAACTATTCGTTAACCCTTTCCCTGCCAGAGTAGTTTTTCCCCTTTTTTTGCACAAGTTTAGAAAATAATTTTAGGCCTGAAGATTATACAAAACCCCCAAGCATTATAGATTTTCTGAAAGCAGACACCCTGGAGAATAAAATAGTGGTAGTTCCATTTTTTGGCACACCATATCACCGCAAAGGTCTAGGAAACGCAAAATTTCTGACCTGCACACTAAAGAGAATTTTGGTGCAAACGCACACAATAAAATTACCCTTTTTTTTTTTTTTTGTAAAATATAATAAAGATGAGGTTGCACTAAGGCAGTGTTTCTCAATTCCAATCCTCATGGCCCACTAACAGGTCATGTTTTTAGGCTTTCCATTATTTTGCACAGGTGATTTGATCAGTTTCACTGCCTTAGTAATTACCCCAGCTGTTTCATCTGAGGGAAATCCTGAAAACATGACCTGTTAGTGGGCCATGAGGACTGGAATTGAGAAACACTGCACTAAGTAAACAGATGCCCAACATGTCAAACCTTAAATCCGTGTGTGCCCGTGAAATAGCGACAAACGTCAGTACCCTATATCAGTGGTCATCAACCCTGTCCTCAGGGCCCACTAACAGGCCAGGTTTTATGTATTACCTTGGGGGAGATGCAGACTAGAATACTGCAATCACTGAGCAGCAAATTATATCACCTGTGATGGATTTCAGTTATCTTACATCCTGGCCTGTTGGTGGGCCCTGAGGACAGGGTTGATGACTACTGCCCTATATTTTCTATAGGTGGCACTTTATAAGCCCCCTACAGGTCATCAGTTTAGCGTTATGGAGGAAATCCTGTGCTAGAGTCCAATCTGCATGTCTCCTCTGGGCACCACTGAATGTACTGCAATACACATCGCATTCCAATACATTCCATCCTGGTTATGCTAGCCAGGAAAAAGCGACAGGTGACCCGGAAGTGGCGTCATAAACGTTGATTTCCGAGTCACAGCAAGAAGGGGAGGAGAGCTTGCCCTCCACCTGCCATGTCAGTCCCGGGCCGCAGATGGGAAAGCATAGCCTGGAATACATTTTTTTTTTTTTTACTTGTATTTTTACCCAGTGTACTGGGCCCAAACCATTATGTGGAAAAACTGGTGCTGGTGTCTCCAGCAGCCTGGATTTTACTTGTTGGAGCCTGACCTTTGTCAATTAAAGCAGTGCTGCTCAAACCTCTGTCCTGCTGCTTCTGAACATGCTAGGTCTAGAAACCTATCAACAGCAAGAGGGCCAGAGCTTGACCACTCTGGAATGGCCTACTATAATCAAATAACTTTTCACACTGCACTTAAAGCTGTGTAAGGATATTTGTATGAGGAACCCAGTGGGTGTCATTAAGCCAGTCTGTACTGTGGTCCTCCTGCAGCAGTCTCTCATAGGTTTCCCGCAAGAAATAGAGGTCTTCTGTATCCAGCCCTTGGTTCCAAATGTCATAGAGAATGGTCATCTGTTCAAACTCGCTGCGCACCTCGTATTTTGGCGGGGAAGGAGGTATTAAAGGACGACGGTTCTTGTGAGACCTCAACTCTCGCGTCGTTATCCAGAATTCCTCCTCATCTTCCTCTTCGTCCTCTTCATCTGATGTTACCTCCCCAGGCTCGATCACTTCCTTGGCATGTTGCTGCTTTCGGTTTTTACTCTTAGAGTCCTCGTGAGTTGCTTTGGCCATAATCTCCTCCAGTTTCCTGGAGGATGACAAATTAAGGTCGCCAACTTCCAAGAACCCTGTCCTGGCCTCCAGTCCTGGTACTAAGCCACCTCCAACGCAAATTACCTCCTCTGGGGCCTCCAGCACAGGCTGGCCTAAGTCGACATGGAGGAAGTCGCTTGGCTTTTCCAAGTCTAAAGACACTCCACGATGCCTCTTGGGAGGCTGTTTTAATGAGGCAGGTATCTGTGCATAACTGTGCTCCAGTAAGATCTGCCGCACTGGGACGAGGAGTTGTTCCTCTAGATTTTCAGTTCTTTCTGGCTCTAGCGGCTCTTGTACAGAGGCAGGTTGTGGTTTCTGTGGAAGTTCTGGAAGAAGAGTTGGTTTTACCTCCTCCTCTTGATCATAATCATCTAGCATATCCTCTCCAACCGGTGGCATGACTTCTAGTCCGACACGTGGCGGGTTGGACTTGACCAGACAGGCATGGTCCCAAGGGAGGTTTAATACTGTTAGCTGCTCTGGAGGTATCCTCTGAGGAGAAGGCTCTTTGGCAGGCTGTGGGACCAGTACAGGCTCTGCTTTGGGGCTCACAAGCTTCTCTGGTGAATGTACCGGAGAAGGAGCCTTTGGTGAAGGCAGTGGATGTTCCTCTGCTGGTGGTAAAGGTTCCAACACTGGCTCTTCCTGTGCTTTTTGTAGAATCTCGGGTGGTAGTTCCTCTGTAACCATGTGATTTGGAGGTTTGCTCTCAGCAGGTTCAGGCTCCTCTTCCGGAGAAAGGAGGAAGGTGACGGTTTTTCGCCTCTTTTTGGGTGGAGGAAGAAGTGGTAGCGGCGGAGATGGAGGGGCAGATGGTTTGGGGGGCGAGACTGGAAGAGGCTGGGGTAGAGGCTCTTGGGGCAGGGCTTCTAGATGGGTTTCCTGTTTGACTGCTGGAGACTCATCTGAAATTAAAATTGAAGAAGTCAACATCAAAAAGAAGGAAAAAACAGAAAATTTACAGAGAAACAGGAGTCATTATAAGAGGCCTGTAAATTTTCTTTCCACATTTATAACCAGCGGGTCAGGATCAAAGCAAGACCGCTGAATTATTGGTTTATTACTTTTATTATAAAATTTCATTCTTTTGATAACCAGGTTTCAAAAGCCATTGTCTTGACTTAGCTCAGATTGACCTTTGCAATGAATTTTAAAATTTCATTAGCACATTGATGAGGGAAAGTAGGGAGAAGAAACCAAAAAAAGAAAATAAAAGTAGTTTAAACTTCAGCTTTAAATCGGAACTAAAATTCCACTGTCATGAACTGCGAGCAGGCAGGCTCTTTACTGCAGAAGAGACCTAGAATGTCTCTTCTGCAATGAAATACCCCTGTCTGCTCGCAGTATTCTATGGCATGTAAACTGAGCTGCACATGGGCATGCCAGTTTACATTCCTGGCACGGTCACTGTGTGCCGGGGATGACCGATTCCTGCGTACGTGCAAGAGTGACATCATCCCACACTGGCCAATGAAGACCAGAAGAGGATGGCAGCATTGGTGAGGAGCAGGGACCATTGAAGGAGAGGCAAGCTTAGATCCGTTTTTTAAGTGGAACTTTAGTCAGAAAATTAAGTCCTGCTCTGTGACTTCAGGTGGGCCCCTTTTGCAGGTATATCTATGCAAATCATTAAAAATAAGTGTCTATACTGTTTAAAATACAAAAAATACACAGTCTCATCCTGCTCTTCACATGCTCAGTTCTATTTTTCAGCACTGTGCCTAAAACACAGAAGCCGATCTGCTAACAGCCTTAAAGCGGAACTAAACCCTCCTGTCCTTTACAGCCAAGGAGGTTGCTATCTTGGCGTCTGTTTGATCTGCAACTGCCATTGTGCTGCGCATGTGATCACTTATGACACCAGCCATTTGATGGTTTAACAATTTGGTTGAGAACACAAGCAATTGTGACAGTTAACATTCCCAGCATGGCAGGAATTTAACTTTTTTGAAACGGTTAAATCGGTGGGTTTAGTTCCTCTAAGATTTATTACGGTTTGGGGGCTCTAGGCTTCAGCAAAATGGCTGCCTCCAGCAAAAAAGAAACAGGAGCAATGCTGGAGGCAATTTACAGCACACATTAATCTGGGTAACATCGTTATTAATTGCTAAAGAACTTTTTAAAAAAATTTTTATCAAGTTGTTATTGGTAAAGTTCCGCTTTAAGTACCAAAATATGGCAGTTAAAAGAAGTGCAGTATAAAGCAGAATGATCGTTGGTTATATCTTAAAACTGAACTTTACCCATAACATCATAAAAGCGGAGTTCCAGCCTGTATTAAAATTAATTTGAAGTCAGCAGCTACAAATACTGTAGCTGTTGACTTTTAATATAAGGACTCTTACCTGTCCAGGTATCCTGCAATGTCGGCACCCCTAGCCAATTTGTTCATCAGCTTCGGGTGCAAGTGCTGACATCCTAATGGAAACAGAAAATGAAGCCTTGCGGCTTTCACAGCCCGTTTCCTACTGCACATACACGAGTCGCACTTTGCTTTCCGAGTGGTCGCGCTGTCT
Source organism: Lithobates pipiens (assembly GCF_037356315.1). NCBI lineage: Eukaryota > Metazoa > Chordata > Amphibia > Anura > Ranidae > Lithobates > Lithobates pipiens. The sequence goes on along the minus strand of NW_027507784.1, from coordinate 29,433,386 downwards.
TCTGGGACCTGTGTAACCCCCAGAAGACAGCGGGGGGGGGGGGCAGATGGTAAAGGAGGAGGGGCTAGAAATTTCGTAGATCTCTGCATCCTTGTACGGACGATCTTACCCAGAAGTGGGTGGGGGTACCTGGCACGTCGGGCGCGACCTGACAGGAATCTGCTCCCCCCACCCCCAAAAAGTGCCAAATTTGGCAGTGGAAGGGTGCGAACAAGCAGAGCTTCCACTTTTGGGTGGAGCTCTGCTTAAATAAAAAAAATAAAAAAAAATCATGTTCTTTAGCAAGGAACATACTTTACACATAATTATACTACCAAAATTAGTGTGTGTTGTAAATTGCCTCCAGCATTGCTCCAGTTTCTGAAGCCCAGAGCTCCTGAACAGCAGTAAATCATAAAGTGCAACTAAACCCATCAATTTAACAGTTTAAAGGATATGCAAGTGTTTTTTTTTTTTTTTTTAAAACATGTCATACCCCCTCTGTGCAGTTGGTTTTGCACAGAGTGACCCTGATCCTCCGCTTCTTTGGTCCCTCAGTGGCACTCCTGGCTCCTCTTCGAGTGTCCCGTTGGAAAACCACTTTGCCTCAGGGCACTCGTGCGGGCACGCTCCCATGTCCTGCTGCTGTGTCCATTGACACAGACAGCAGGACTCGTCCCTGCTCCCCGGCATCATTAGATTTGATTGACAGCAGCAGAAGCCAATGGCTGAGCTGCGATCAATCTAGCCAATCAGGACCCTAGATGCCGGCTGGAGCTGGGGTGCTTGTCCCAGTCGCTGGAAAGGCCGGGTTCAAGTAAAAGGGGGGCTCTGGGAGGTGCTGCATAACAGGTTTTTCACCTTAAGGCATAGAATGAACTGATCACATGTGCAGCCACATGGCAGTTGCAGATCAAAACAGAAGCAGTTTCCTTGGCTGTAAAGGATAGGAGGGTTTAATTCTGCTTTAAGGCTGTCAGCAGAACAGCCTCTACAAACTCAGCAGTGCCTAAAAATGGAGAGCTACTGAGCTTGTGCAGAGCATGGTGAAACCATGCATTTGGCTGGGTTCACACCGCAGCATGCTCCCGCTCACAGCAGGAGTCCGATGAGTCTCCATTCACCGGTTCACCTGAAATAGACCAAATAGACGCACAGGACTCCAGCGGAGCTGCTGCTGCGATGTGTGACACGGCTCCATAGAGAGCCAGTCACAATCTCCTGCTATGCGAATTGGATGCGGGAAAATCCACATCCAATTTGCACTGGTGTGAACCCAGCCTCGATTAATTTTAAACAGTACAGGCTCTTAGTTTTAATGTTTTACAGAACTATAGTTGCAAAAGAGGCCAGGCTGAAGTGATCTTGATACCAAGCAGGACTTAATTTTTTGACCAAAGTTCAACTTTAATAAACTTCTAAAAAACACACTGACCAAAAAGAAAAAAAACAATGCTTATAAGGCTTGGTATTTAGTCAATTCCCCATCATTATCTTAGGAATGGGGTAGGGGGTAAGAACCGGAAGAAGCAAAGCTGACACACTGCGACATAAAGCGAATGTTTTAGAAGCACTTGTGCAGTTTGGTTTAGAACAGTCTATACAATGTTTTTCAAGATGCTTGGTGAGCTGTGAAGTTCCAGGAACAGGGTAAAAAAAATGATCTGAACACTTACCCAGGCTCTCCTTTTTCTCTGAGACAGGTTCGGGTTCTGGAGGAGGTTCTGGTGGGCTGGGAGGTCTGAACGGTTCAGGAATTGTGTGAGCTTCTAGGGTCTCCTCCTCCTCCTGATCTTCCTCATCATCAGAGGAGGCAGGGGATGAAGATGATGACGAAGAAGAGGATGAAGAGGAGGATGATGACGAGCTGCTGTCCTCATCGCTGGAGCTGTCGCTGTCATCCGAGACGATCTTGTTGGAGAGTTTGGCCAGAGGGGTCTCATCTGAGCAAAGATCAGAAAGAGTACAAGAAGAAATAAGTTGATACAAGTCATAAATCACAAGAAGGGACAATGCTACAGACAAAACCAAAAGACCTAGATATGGATTTTTATTTTCACCAAATCTAATTGTTTTCTTTCTTTTGGTACATACAGCATATCCCATAAACTGCGGCTATCTTACACCAAGAGGAAAAAAAAAAAAAGGACTCTTTGGGTACCATTCTTTTTTTTTTTTTTTCCAAAGAACAGTTAAAGCTGAATTCTTGGCAGATATAAACGATACAATTAAACACAGTTCTGAACAGGTACTTAAATTTGACCGGGTATGATCCTCTTTGTAGTACTTGTACTAAATGTTGTGATAAAAATAATTGAAACACAATTATTGTATTAAATTATTATACATATAAAAATATTCAATTTCAATTCAATACCATATAAATACAAACGAGCATATACAAAACATTCATAGTAAACAAAACATAAAACACAAATCAACATAAACATGGGCCTGATAATATACTCCATCGTGTTATAAATATTCTATCATGTTAGGGGTATTCCATCATCCCCTGCCATCTAGTCCCCCCCCCCCCCCAAAAAAAGAAAAACACTCAACCACACCCCCTTAATATTACTCTCACCCATTGCCTATAAACGTTTAATTCTCTCAGCGAGTTCCTTCCTACATTAAAAAAAATAAAAAAAATAAAAAAAAAAACTGTTTTCCAAACCTTTATTAATTTATAAGGAGGAGAAATTCTCGATTTTTTGCTTTTCGATAATAAAGTGTACCTAGTTACTGTGTACCAACAGAGCCCTGCCCTAATCCGCTATTAACATGGAATTCTCTTAGTGACATTCCTTCTTATACAAGTAAAACCTGACTTATCCCATCCCTTTTTATTAATTTTATGGGGAGGAAAAAATTCTCAACTTTTTACCACCTGTTGGCAAGGAGCAACAGGTGATACAATAACTGTGAGCCAACAAGGGACATGCTGATGGGAGGAGAGAACACACACACACACACACACACATCTGTATGTAGCCATTTAGATTTTAAATACAATATAACACACACACACACTAAAGTCTTCCACATCCCCTCACCTTCAGAATCTTCATCCTTGCTGCTACTGCTGCTGTCGCTATCATCATCCTCATCATCATCATCATCCTGGGAGGATAGTAAAAAAATAAAATAAAATACTCAGTGGATAACAATAGAAGACAATCCTTTGAATGAGGACATTCCAAACGTATCTGAAATAACTCCAGAATCCTCAGTTTAGATGGGACTGGTAGCTATCCAGAAATTGCCGCGTATTGCTGGAAGTTCGTGGGCAAGTGCATTCTCTCATTTTGTTTTTGTACAACTACGAGGGGTTGACCGATTATCGGCACAGCCAATATTCACTTTTTCTGAAGAATCGGTAATAAACTTAACATTACCGATATTGCTTCAAGTGGTTGTACCGGGGGTTACCTGGCATCACCCCGTTACTATTTTATTTTTTTTTTATTTATTTTTTTATTTAGAGCGGACAGTCAGCTTTCTTGTAACGACTGAAGCAGATTAGCAGCCGCTCAGCCGTTATCACAAGCAGCGGGAGGGGACGTACCCCCCCCACCCCCATTCTGCCTGGTTCTCCTGTCCCAGTGGCCGGAGACCCGAACAGTCTCAGATCTAGTATTACCGGATTACTGCCATTCTAAAAAGGAGCCGGTTTTTAAAAAAAAAAGAGAAAGTATTAAAAAACACAGATCTTGGCGTTTTGAATACTTTTAAGTGCAGTGGAGGGATTTGGGGTTTTATAGACTCCAGATCCCTCCATAAAGAGTACCTGTTACTGCATATTACTGTCACAAGGGATGTTTACATTTCTTGTGACAGTAATAAAAAAAAAAAAAAATGGGAACATTTGACCATTCTTCCAGAAGCGCATTTGTGAGGTCGGGCACTGATGTTGGATAAGAAGGCCTGGCTCGCAGTCTCCGCTCATCCCTTCATACCCCTCATCCCTTCATACCAAAGGTGTTCTATCAAGTTGAGGTCAGGACTCTGTGTAGGCCAGTCAAGTTCCTCCACCCCAAACTCACTCATCCATGTCTTTATGGACCTTGCTTTGTGCACTGGTCCAAATTTGGTGGAGGGGGGATTAAAGGTGTGGGGGTTGTTTTTCATGGGTTGGGCTTGGCCCCTTAGTTCCAGTGAAGAGAACTCTTAAGGTGTCCGCAAACCAAGACATTTTGGACAATTTACTCCCAATTTTGTGGGAACAGTTTGGGGATGACCCTTCCTGTTCCAACATGACTGCACAATGGTGCACAAAGCAAGGTCCATAAAGACATTGATGAGCGAGTTTGGGGTGGAGGAACTTGACTGGCCTGACCCCACCCTGATAGAAAACCTTTGGGATAAATTAGAGTGGAGACCGCGAGCCAGACCTTCTTGTCCAACACCAGTGTCTGACCTCACAAATGCACTTCTGGAAGAATGGTCCAACATTCCCCATAGACACACTCCTAAACCTTGTGGACGGCCTTCCCAGAAGGGTTGAAGGTGTTGTATAGCTGCAAAGGGCGGGCCAACCCAATATTATTATATTCTAATTATTTAAAAAGGACATTAAAACGTAGAGTTACGCTTAAAAGATAGCTGTAAATCATACACACAATAATAGAAGAAAAACATAAGCATTAAAAAAAGGACTGGCAGTGGCTGTACGGTTTTCACCCACACGGGCTCTCTATAGGGAAACCTGCAATTGATTTAAAATGCAAAGCCCTGGAATTCAAAAGGTTAGAATTATATTTCACAAATACTTCGGATTAAGAAATCTAAACATGGCTTTACTGAGGCAGCTACAGATCCAGCTTTTGGTGTATATGCCCAGCTGAGAATACTACTACTGAGGTTTTACCTCACTTCTTGTCTGGTAGAAATGTGGTCAACAGGTCAGAAGGGTAAATATCTATAACCGTGCTCCTGATAGCAGTAAAAATCAGACAGGGGTTAAAATTCTTCTACACTATAAAAATCTAGGTTTTCGGCTTAGCGTACATTTAGACCGCTCTTACAGTGGAAGGTGTGAATCCCTAAATACAACTCACTGTACACACTTATGGTCATATTTTCCTGGTGGCCAAGTTGGTTTCTCTCACCTTATCAGATGCAGATTCCTCAGAGGCTTCTTCACCCTCGCTGTCTAAATGGAACGGGCTCCTGCGTTTGTTTTTTGCTCGTGCGCCCTCCCTCTGTGGAGGTTTTACTCCTGGCCGTGCTTCAGATGGGGTCTGCTTCTCTCGCTCTATTGGATGAGAAACGTGTCAGAGAGGGAGCAGGGAAGCAAATGGGGAGGAATAATTGAGGAGAGGAAGCGAAGAGGAAGAGGAAGCGAAGAGGGGAAGCGAAGAGGAAGAGGAAGCGAAGAGGGGAGAGGAAGCGAAGAGGGGAGAGGAAGCGAAGAGGGGAGAGGAAGCGAAGAGGGGAGAGGAAGCGAAGAGGCGAGAGGAAGCGAAGAGGCGAGAGGAAGCGAAGAGGCGAGAGGAAGCGAAGAGGCGAGAGGAAGCGAAGAGGCGAGAGGAAGCGAAGAGGCGAGAGGAAGCGAAGAGGCGAGAGGAAGCGAAGAGGCGAGAGGAAACGAAGAGGCGAGAGGAAACGAAGAGGCGAGAGGAAACGAAGAGGCGAGAGGAAACGAAGAGGGGAGAGGAAACGAAGAGGCGAGAGGAAACGAAGAGGGGAGAGGAAACGAAGAGGGGAGAGGAAACGAAGAGGGGAGAGGAAACGAAGAGGGGAGAGGAAACGAAGAGGGGAGAGGAGACAGGAGGAGGGGAGAGAGGAGACAGGAGGAGGGGAGAGAGGAGACAGGAGGAGGGGAGAGAGGAGACAGGAGGAGGGGAGAGAGGAGACAGGAGGAGGGGAGAGAGGAGACAGGAGACAGGAGGAGGGGAGGGGAGAGGACAGGGGAGAAAATGAGATGAGAGGGGAGGAGAGGAGATTAGTGGAGAGGAAATGAGATGAGGAGAACCCTTGGAAGGAGTCTACTTCTACTCACCATCCTCTTCCTCTTCTGCTGGGGTGGATGGCCGTGGCCTCTTCAGATCGCCGTCTTCATCCTCCGAATGCTGCTTCCTCTTGACCTGTGTGCAGCAAGGAGAATGGCAAAACGTGAACCCAAACATAACACGAGGATAAAAACTGTCTGCCATGTTTCTTCATGAACTCAGGAACCAGATTCTCCCATAATGCATCAGAAATGTAAAAGAAATCACCTGACTGGTTGCAAAAAAAAAAAAAAGAAGCTCCCTCCTAAGAGCCTTTATACATTTTAAGGCAGTTTGCACAGTATGCTTCTCCAAGCAGAAAAGTCTGTCAACTCACCTTGAATGACGGAAGCCTCAGAGCCTCCCGCAATCCAGTGCCAAACCCGAAACCTTCAGCACCTCCGCTCTTGGCCCAATCCACCAATGAGAGCAGGCCAGGCTCTTTAGGACGGGTCTTTTCCTTGTCTTCCTCCCGGGGGACAGGCTTGGGAACACTCTGAAACGGCTGGAGAGAGAGAAATGGAGACCGACACACAATCAGCAACCAGTTTACCAATGAAATTTCCACACAGAACACCCGGACTCCCCAGTCTGATACTCTCCATGTTTGGTTTGTTTGAAAGATTTAAGTTACAAGGTTCGGAGAGTTGAGATGTTAAACCGAGTCTTAAGAGTGTTGATCTTAAAGGGTATTTCACACTTTTGCAGCCAAATGTACTTTATATTGGTCACATGTTCTCAGGCAAATAAAAATCCAGGCATATTTTAACCCCCTCAATCCCTGCCCTGGGGTCTCTTTAAAAGGGTTCTGAACCCTGGGGGGTGGGAAGGGACACCGATCATGTGACCACTGGCATTTGTCGTCTCAGTGGCCACATGATCAGGAGTCATTTCTGCAGGCCACCAATCATGAGTGGGGACTGAGAGCTTTCTTTGGTAGCTCAGTGTCTGTGCTGGGAGCATGCAGCAAACACGCTATCTGCACAGAAACATTGGCGGCCCAGTGACACACATGTGCGATGTATGGAGGTTAAAGGTTTGTGGTCATACATGTGTATCACGAGGGCAGCGACAGGCTAATTGCCAGTTGTAAACTAGATTTGGACACTGTCTGTACTAACAAGGGTCAATGGTTTAGAAACTTGGCTTTGCAACATTGTATGTTAAAGAGGAACTGCAGTCTGCTCACATAAATTTGTAATAAAAACATGTTTGCCATTCTGAAGCTTCCCTCCAACCACTTTGCATATTATTTTATATATATACTGCGATTCTGTACTTGTCAAATATACTGCCAAAATCTTCCTCCACCAAGTCTGGCTGCAACCATTTTAACTGTGGGCAGCTCAAGCTGCTGCCTGTTCACGTCCTGGATTTACACAGAGGCACACCTCCAGCTCTGCAACTCTCATTGGCCCTCTTATGACTCACCCCTCCCTTCCTGGCAAACTCTCGCGAGAGAGAGTGCGAGAGAATAACCTAGGCTAATGACCAGACAACAAACGACAGACAAGAAACAGGAAGTGGGCTGTATAAAGTATTTACTGGCAGAAAAAAATAATATACGTTTTACTATCCAAAGTTAAAACAACAAGGGCAGAATATTTAAGATGGAAAGATGAAAAAAATTACTTAAGTTCTGCTTTAAAAGCGGAATTATGCTCACCTCGGCTCCAGCGATGCCGCCCCCCCGAGCTCTCCCCGGCCGCCGACATCTTCAGACTGCTGGCTTTTGGGTCCCGATCACCGGCCACTTTCAAAATCCCTCTGTATGCAGCAGCACCCCCTTCTACTTACCTGAGCCTCATCTCAATCCAGCCATGTGCATGAGAACAGTGGCTCTCATGGGTCTCTCCCTCCTCATTGGCCAAGACAGCAGCAGGAGCAATTGGCTCCCGCTACTGTCAATAACAGCCAGTGAGCCAATGAGAGAGCAGGGGCTAGTCAAGCCCTGCTCTGTGAACGAAGGGACACACAGCGGTTCAGGAGTGACCTGCTTGCTATGGGGCCACTCAGGAGGGAGGGTCCAGAAGGGCCAACAGTGGTGATTCATCCCACTGACACCAATGATGGGGCACTATTTCTTCCAGTGACACCAATGATGGGGCACTATTTCTTCCAGTGACACCAATGATGGGGCACTATTTCTCCCAGTGATACCAATGATGGGGCACTATTTTTTCCAGTGATACCAATGATGGGGCACTATTTCTCCCAGTGATACCAATGATGGGGCGCTATTTTTTCCAGTGATACCAATGATGGGGCACTATTTCTCCCACTGATACCAATAATAGGAGACTATTCATCTCACCGATACCAACATTGGGGCCCTATTACTCTCCCTAATACCAAGGATAGGTTATGGTTTACTCCCACTGACACCAGGACATTTTCTACCCCCATTGGCAACATTCTGGCCCCCTTAAACTTTGCAGAACAGTAAATTGGCCCTTTGTTTATAAAGTTTGGAGACCCCGGTCTACAGCATTAGTTCAAAAAAATATGGCCATGTAAAATATAAAAAGCCAGGCCATTCAAAATTGTTTATCATCCTTCTCCCAAAGATTTAGCTTAAAGATCATCAACTCTTCAATTGACAGAAAACTTTCTTCCCAATCACAGAGATGCCACGGTGACCTGTTGCTGGCAATCGGAGTAAAATAGCTGGTTTTTCATATTCCTGGGATGTCCTGTGACCAGCTCTCCCCACCACAATTACCAGCTGTGTCCAAAAGATGTTTTTTATTTCGGTGAGTACCGATACTTTCAGTCAAGTACTCGCCGATACTGAGTCTTTGCAGTGCAATTTGCCTCTATACACAACAAAAGAATGGAGCAAATCACACACTGCAAAGAAATGTGTATGTATGTATATACACACACACATATACATATGAAGGGCGCCATCTAGTGGGTAGTTACTTTTTTTTTTTTTTTTTTTTTTTAGAACTTCCAGTATATATATCTGGTCACATGCAAAATAATCAACATAGGTGTCCCTGCCCGCTGATGATAGCAAATCAGGGCTGCTGTAGGTGCTCACAGAGCTGGAGAAGTTTCGGGACCCTGTGGGTATAGAGCGGAAGTAATGACAGCTTGGGGGCAGACCGTCTCTACCTCTCCTCCAGCCCTGTGAGCACCTCCAGCGGCCGTGATTTTCTATCGTTGGTGGACCGGGACACCCATGTAGATTATTCCACATGTGGCCAGATGCGTACTGTGAGTTCTAAACAAAAAAAAAAAAAAAAAAAAAGTTAAATTGCCCACTAGATGGCACTTTAATCCATATATTATATACATATACACACAAGCTGTGGGGGAAATTGCATGTGATTCGGACAGGAATCGCACCACATTCCTGTTCAAATGCTATTCTTTGCAGTGTGATTTGTGCCCATTCATTCTGTATCGATGGAAATCACACATCAAAATAGCAGCTTCGGTATCGGGCAAAATTACAGTCGCAAATGCTTGATATCGGTATTGGTGCATCCCTAGCAAAGCTAACTGATGGTGCAAAAATCTGGGATATTCCCCACAATGCATAACAGACAAATAACTGCGGAGCTAATAGTAAACAGTAAAGCTAGTCCATACACTGCTCTAGTTTAGACTGAAATTGAGCAGTGTATGGTCCTGCCAGTTCAACTGTTCAATTGAGATTTGTCAAGGGAGCCTGCTGGAAAGGAACGAACGCACAGTTCATGTATACCGACAGAATACAATAGCCCAGCCGGATGGATTCATCCATCCTAGCTGTCAGCATGGATGGGGGAATCCGTTAGACTTTTTCTGGTCATTTCACAGACTGAACTAAAAGAAAACGAAATGTATGACCAACTTAAGGCCTGTGTCAGGGGGTGTTTGCTTCACAATACGATGTGCACCATCTTAAGTCTTTGGAAACATGCCAAGGAATATATATGTCAGAGTTATGTAAATAAACTCTTCACTTACTTTTGCTTTCTCTTCCTTGCGCTCCCACCACTCATCGAAGGTTTGGAAGGCGACATTTTCTACCATCTTTCTGTTTAAGTCTCTCTGCATAGTGCTCTTCATCTCCTGGATAAGGGCAGACAACACACTTGCGATGGTAGTAGCGTGCGGGTCCACTCCACTCTCCATACCCCAGCTCGGAGGCTGGGGTTCCTGTCCCAGTGCTCGGTTGTTCCTGGTAGATAAGTCCTGTAGTGGTAACAAGGGTTGGGGCTGCTGAGCAGGGAAAAGGGGGTAAACCCCTCCAAAGACCTGCTCGGCCATGAGCGGTGGAAGGTGCTGCTGTCTGTGTCTGTGTGGCAGCGGGTGGGGTATTAATGGCGGAATATAAGGTTCCTCGTACGGCTGTCCTTTTCCTTGCCTGCTCTGCTGTAGGCGGCTCAGCATCTGAGTCTGCATTTGGAAGGACATGGAAGTTCCGCCCCACTGGTTACCCAGTCTGGTCACCAGCTCCAAGGAGTTCACAAAGTCATATATATGGGGAGCCGCCGTGGCTGAAGATGATGAAGGGTCGTGGGGTGGAGGGGTGGGCGGATGGCCTCCTAGATCCCCCAGCCGTCCTCTGGCAGCAGCGTTGGGCAGGAGCGGATAAGAATTGGGGACTTGGTGGTGCGGGTGCAACTGTAAAAGAGGAGAAGGAAGGTGTTGCGATGGGTAACCTCCTGCAGGTCCCGCTAGATGGGGCAGAAGCTGGTAAGGTGGACCAGCAGCTCCTGGCATGTCAATGGCCATTTCTTCATCCGAAATTTCCATATCCTCTCCTGAAGACAACTGAGGGGGAAAAAAAAAAAAAAAAAAAAAAGAAGGAGCACAGATGTCAGACTTTATATTTTCTTTGTAAACCAAAACACATACAAAATAGTAAAGTGCGTCAAAGAGGCACCGTCATCTTGCAAATTCAAAATATGTGCCTCCCGATAGTACACCCCCACAAGGTTAATGCAGCCATCTTCACATCCCTCACCGCCTACCAGCCCATCAAATCCCTTACTCTGTAGGTCTTACATGAGCAAGTGATCTCCCCCACCTGATAGTGCTTGGCCTGAGAAGACAATCGCCCAGTTCAAATACGGTCATGCATGCAGGCAGTGATGTCATCCATCATTTGGACTTACCAATGGTGGACTCATGTAACAGGGAGGTGGCAAGGGGGCATAAACTGGTAAGTATTCCTTGACAAGGGGGTTGAGGTTGGTTATAAAGGAGACACTGTCATTTTGCCATGAATGAGCGAATGCAGTGGTCAGCATTAAAGTGAACCTGTTGCTTTACCTTGCATAGGTGCAATTTGAAAGGGAAGCTACTTTTTTGAATGTGCTAAGCTTCTGTAAAACACATTGTGTGTTCATCTTTTTAAAAAAAAGAATTTTTGACTTATCAGTTTGTTTCTTTGAACACAGAGATAGACACAGGCTTTTTAATAGCTATGATTGGGTTATATGCAGATGCCTTCAGATGACTGGACACTAGCAGAAAGGACATCCTGCTATAACCCTTTCCACCCCCAGCTAGCCTCAGTTTTGTAGCAAGTAATAGGGAGATCACATTAAAGCGGACGTTCATTCAAAAGGGGAAGTTTCGCTTTAAGGATTCCTCCCCCAATCCTCTAACATTTAACACAGTTTTATTTTTGTTTCGGGGGGGGGGGGGGGGGGGGGGTATCTGCTATTGACAGTTGTCCTGCCACCTGGAGTTCCAGTTCGGACTAGAGTTCTATATCCACATTTCCACCTGGAGCAGTGATCCCCCTTACCTTCCCACAGTTAAAGCGGTAGTAAACCCGCACATTTTTTTATTTTTTTTTTAAACCTGCAAAGCAAAAGGCATAATGAGCTAGTATGCACCGCATACTAGCTCATTATGAAATACTTACCTTAGAACGAGGCCCCGACATCCGGCCCGATCGACGCCGAGGGAGCTGACATGCTCCCTCGGCGTTTTTTCCGGGTATCGCGGCTCCGGCGCTGTGAGTGGCCGGAGCCGCGATATCGTCACTCCCGCGCATGCGCGCGGGAGATTTCAGTCCGGCCGCTCGGCTGCTGCCGGATTTTGACGGCGAGAAACCCCTTGTGCGCATGCGCCGCTGCAGTCAGCGCCGCATACCGAGGGGAATATCTCCTAAACCGTACAGGTTTAGGAGATATTTTTTTTACCTACAGGTAAGCCTTATTATAGGCTTTCCTGTAGGTAAAAGTTAAAAATGTGGGTATACAACCACTTTAAGATGCCAGGGACCAAAGACAGGTGGAAAAAATGGCTCGGGTGAGGACAGAGCTGGTTCCTGGGACAGGTATCATACCCGTTTATTAACCGTTACAGTTTTTGTAGCTGCTGACTTTTCATTTTCAGAAATTTTACGACTGGAGCTTCTCTTAACATTACTCTAATGGATTTTATTGGCAAGTCAAAAATCATATTTTCACAGTAGGGGACACAGCCTCTTTATTCATAACAGCTGGGATGTTCAATACAGTCCAACTGAGGAGCAAATTTCACCAAATGAGCCCAAGAAAGGCTCAACAAACTCAGAGGGAAGATTGTAGCAACTTATGCCCAAAAGAGGCATCAAAAGGAGACCTGAAGATCCACTTGGTAAAGTTTAAAGCGGAGCTCCAGCCAAAAGGGGAAGCTCTGCTTATGCACACCCCCCCCCCCCCCTCCACTGCCACTTCTTTTGGCGGGGGGGGGGGGAGAGGTGTTGAGCGCGGGTGCCTGGTTTTGAGATGTATCAGCTCCCACCTCCAGCCAAGATCGCCTTTGGTGTTCTTACAATGCTGACACCTGCACCCGAAGGTCGACTGACGAATGGGCTCAGGGGGGCAACATCGTGGGATCCCTGGAAAGTTAAGTGTCCTTATATCAAAAGTCAGCAGCTACAATATTTGTAGCTTCTTTTTTTTTTTTTTTTTAACAGACTTGGGCTCCTCTTTTACATGTGAAAAGAAGCCCAAGCGGCGGCTTTGAAAATCTGAGAAAACTATACCTGATGCTGAAAAGCCTATAAAGCACTAACAGATCTGGAAAAGAATATCTTAACAAGTAAGGGAGGAACCCTATCTTCAAACCATAGGCTGTGGTGCTACCTTGCCTGATCCACCTAGCAATGACGAAGCAAAGAGACCTCAACAGGAGCACCCAGGAAGCACAAAGGGGGATTCCAATAGCATTAGCAGATAGTGAACGTCCATAGCAAGTATCATGTCAAGACGATGGAAAGATTTCCTTTGGATGTTTCTGAGATGGAAATAAGGAGGGACAATGTGCTGGTTAAAGGTGGAAAGAGGAGGCGACTTTCCAGAGACTTTAGGCTGCATAAGAGAACTCAAAGGCTAACTCAAAGGGTATCCTAAGGCTAACTCAAATGCCACGTACACCCGAGCGGACTTTTCAACATCCAAAGTCCGAAGGACTGAGTCCGTCAGACTATCCGATCGTGTGTGGGCTGCAACGGACTTTTGACTCGCCAAAGTCCGAAGGACTTTAGAATATGGAACATGCTTCAAATTTTCCCGAAGGAACTCCGCCGGACCCGGTCCCCTTCGAAAACTCCGCTCGTGTGTATGCTACTCCGACGGAGTAAAACCGACGCTAGGGCAGCTATTGGCTACTGGCTATGAACTTCCTTATTCGAGTCGGGTCGTACGTCATCACGTTCGAATCCGTCGGAGTTTAGTGTGATTGTGTGTGGCCAAGTCCGTTCGGCCGAAAAGTCTGTCAGAACTCCGTCAGAATTCCAGCAGAACTCCGACGGAACTCCTTTGGAAGTCTGTCGGACATAAGTCCGCTCGTGTGTACGGGGCTAAAGGGTATCCTAAGGCCAACTCAAAGGGTATCCTAAGGCCAACTCAAAGGGTATCCTAAGGCCAACTCAAAGGGTATCCTAAGGCCAACTCAAAGGGTATCCTAAGGCCAACTCAAAGGGTATCCTAAGGCCAACTCAAAGGGTATCCTAAGGCCAACTCAAAGGGTATCCTAAGGCCAACTCAAAGGGTATCCTAAGGCCAACTCAAAGGGTATCCTAAGGCTAACTCAAAGGGTATCCTAAGGATAGCTCAAAGACCCTTCACACACAGGTGATGGCAACAAGAAAGGTCACCTTTAGATCAGACAAGGGAATATCCCTAAAAAGGTGGTTTCTGAAGACCAAGTACCCTGCACAGAGAGGACATCCAGGACTACTCTCCAGTAGGGCTGAAACAACTAATTGATCAATCGACAATTAATCGATTATGAAATTAATCGATTACCATTTTCATAATCGATTAATCGGCCAGTAACATAATGAGGTTAAAAAAATAAAATGAGCCCTTTATAGTACAAAAAGAGCAAATAATCGCTACTGTAAATATTACTTTTACTGTTCTACAGTAAAAAAAAAAAAAAAAAAAATGAACCCCTTATAGTAGCGATTATCTTTTTTTTTTTTTCTACTATAAAGGGCTAATTTTAGCTTTATTTAACCCCATTATGATACTAAACATCTTATGCCTTGTACACACGGTCGGACATTCCGACAACAAAATCCGTCTGATTTTTTTTTTTCCTAAACTGGTGTTGCATAAACACGGTCGGACAAAGTTGTCGGAAAATTCGATCGCTTGGAACATGATGACGTTTGTTCCTTACGACGGGACTTTCCCTTCAGAATTTCCGACCGTGTGTACAGGGCATTAGACCTGGTTCACATCTATGCGTTTATTGATTAATTTACATGGTTTCTTATGGGACACGGTCACATCTAAAAAGGGTCAGGGAATTTTAAAACGCAAAATGGTGCATTATTGGTTCAATATACTTCAATGGAGAAGCTGCAGAAAAGCATGTAATGCGTTTTTGCACCAATTTGTGTTTTTTAATCTGCCCCAAAAAAAATTTGCAAATTGCAGTAAAATCACGTGTGCAAAAAAAATCAAAAACGTACAGCAAAAAGCACGGCAGAAACAGATCAAAATCAAACTGCGTAGGTGTGTACCGAGCCTGTAAAGATCCATTTTCAGATGAGAATATTCAGACGAAAAATCCTTGTACATTCGCTGAATGAAAGAATTTTGTTTGAAATTTTCACTTGTTTTTAACATTCCGTTTTTAAAATAAATGTAATTTATGAATGAAAACCACATACACTGTCTGAAAATTCCTTTGAAGTTTTCTATTTCCAAATTTTCCTGTCAATGTGGTTGAAAATGAACGTCAATTTGACCTACTTTTTTTTTTTTTTTTTTTTTAAAGGTGATTAACCGAAACAATAAATCGGCCAACTAATCGATTATGAAAATAATCGTTAGTTGCAGCCCTACTCTCCAGCCCAATATGCTGGTATTTAAAGCGGTAGTAAACCCGCTATTTTTTTTTTTTAACACCTGCAAAGCAAAAGGCATAATGAGCTAGTATGCATACTAGCTCATTATGAAATACTTACCTTAGAACGAGGCCCCGACATCTGGCACGATCCACGCCGAGGGAGCTGACATGCTCCCTCGGAGTTTCTTCCGGGTATCGCGGTGTGAGTGGCCGGAGCCGCGATATCGTCACTCCCGCGCATGCGCGCAGGAGATTTCTTTTCGGGCCGCCGGCCACTGCCGGATTTTCAGGCCGAGAATCCCCTCGTGCGTATGCGCCGCTACAGTCATACCGAGGGGAATATCTCCTAAACCGTACAGGTTTAGGAGATATTTTTACCTACAGGTAAGCCTTATTATAGGCTTTCCTGTAGGTAAAAGTTACAAAAAAGGGTATACAACCACTTTAAGGTTTGATCCAAGGGACAAACAACTTGGTGAAAACCTGGGGATCTGTGGACAGGGGGAAGGGCAACAAATTAGTAATGGTCTGCTACAAAACACAGATAGCGCTGATGTGGCAAAAAAGTTGGAGAATGTGCAGATAAGCCCCCCAAAAAGGTCTATTGAAGCCAGAACACCCCTGAACGGAGGGAGGCAATGACAGACCTGACAGTTTCCACAGAGAACTTTCAAACCTGAAGGAACAACTTGAGAGTCTTCAAACCCAGAATTTGTGGGACGTCTCGATTTGGTTTGTGAACCCTAAAAAAGGTTTGTGTAGAAACCTTGAAAAAGTGTTGTTCTCTTGGTAGAGGGGTAATAACCCCCTTGATACAAGGGCTGCCGGACAGCAGCAAACAGATCCACCCACCATGTCGGGAAAGGAGACAAGTTCGAAAGCATGAAGCAGGGAGGACGCAAAGTGCAAAACTCTAGTTTTCAGCCCCCATAAGTGACGCTGTACCCCAAGCTTCCCGAGTTTATCTCAGACCAGAAGACTGACACATAGCCTCCTCCCTCTTAGAAGTGGGGGAGATTCATTACTTGGAAGAAGGCTTGGAACCAGTCTTGGCTGTTTTGATAGGGCCAAGTATTCTTTTTCGAAAGCACCTCACCTATCTTAAACCTGGCAATGGAAGTCAGAGGGATGAAAGGAGCCTTTCCTAACCTCAGGAGTAGAAGTCCTAATGGTAGAGATGCAGGTCTTCCTTTTTTTGGGGGGGTGAATAATACTCTCACCCCCTGTAATCTCCTTGATTTACTTATCAAAGGAGGAACCAAAACAGGCATTCACCTTCAAAATGATCCATATGGATGGAAGACTCATCCTGCAGATTTGCCAAAATATGTCCGCCAAGCCGTTCACAAGGCAGCACAAAGCCATAGGCAAAGAGTCTGACTGACTGTGGACAGGGGCATCAACTAGGATGAAACGAAGATTTCGGGCCAAATGTTTAATCCAGACATCAATGGTCTGACAGACTGACATAGAAGAAACTGCAGAGTGCAAGATGGGGCCCACCAAGGAAAGTCTACCAAGTCCTTGAATACTGAACCATCCTCAATGGGAGCACTGAAGGTCTTGTTAATACAAGGAATGGCAGGATACATCAGGGAACAGTGAAACTTTCCTTAAAATAACATAGTTGAGTGAAAAGTTTTGGAAAACAGGCTCTACCGGCGAGTGGGCTGGGAAAGTCTTAACTGGTTTAGGAAATTTAAGGCACTCAGTGCTGGATATCTTTGGGTGAGCAGACTGAGGACGCTCCAATGCTAAGCAGGAGTGAACAGGGTCAATAAGAGTAGCGATAGTAATCCTTAATCTTCAGTACAGGCATGTCATCCTATTCCGATTCCTCAGAGCTATACCAGAAAGAAGAGGTATGGAATGCAGCCACAGTAACCCCACTGAAAGTGGGGCAGCCGGGTTGCAATAGGTGCTCAGGTTGGGCAGGCACTTAAGTGAACAGTTTGTGTAGGTGCCCAAAAGAGAATCAAGGGGGAAGCACACAGGTATAGAAACCCCGGCACAGGAGTGCCATTACAGATAAAATTGGTACAAAGTTTAACAAAAGCCCAGCACCCCTGGCGCTTAGCCGTGACAACCTGAAGGGTGGTCAGTAGCCACCATACTCCCCAAGGGGGTTGGGAGACCAAATTTGGCACTCTTGGTATGAATGTTTAAAAGGGGTTTCCAACCTTTACTCAAAACAAAGCATCCGAAGGCAGGACCACCATGGGAATAACTCCACCTTAGCTTTGCTGGCCACGGACAAGGATCTTCAGGAATGGGGGGGGGGGGGACTAAACCAATCCAGATGCCACAGTGGCAATGGTGTAGCAGGAAACTTGATAGAAGAGTCTACTTGGTGGAATATCACTCCAAAAAAAAATGGCGCGCTGGTAGGGGTAGGGTAGAAGGATTGGTGCTGCTCTATGCAAAACCATCGCACAGAACTGAAAAGTATAGGCAAGTAGGTTTACGTTAAATTTAAAACAGCAGTCTTTGTTTTTCTGAGTTCCCCCATGACAGTTTTATTATTATCTGTTGATCCTGCCAGTAAAGATGTCATTTTTTGCCTTTTCCTGTAACAGGCGGAGCTCTACAGAAAAAGTGGCAATTATCCTTACAGGAAGGAGCAGCTTCTAAATGGTCAGGACAGCTTTGAATCAATCAGCAAAGGGGCAAGGACTGCAGTGATTCAAATAAAGGCATAGCTTGCCGGTCATTACCACAAGAGAGTGGCAACACTCCTACAGCATTAGGAGCTGATGGGGCAGGGTAGTCGCCCCCTTTAAAGGAAGGCCTGACCTCAGGCATCAGGCCCATTTTTTTTTTTTTTGGTAGCTCTCCCTATCCCCTTAACAGATGACTTTAACCCCTTTACGACCAGCTCAAAAAAAAAACCTGCAGCAGCAAAAGGGTGGGCTTTACAGCCCACAAACTGCATATAGATGTCGCTTGGGCGGCCGATGTATATGTGATGAGAGCCCGCTCACTGCATGCTTCTAGCACAAAGACCGAGGTGTCAAAAGACAGCCCTCAGTCCAGACTAAAGATGGGAAGCCAGCGGGACCTACTTCTGATCATGTGACCACCGACTGACAAATTATTAATGATCCTTCATGGCATCAGTCAGTACTGTTTAAAGGGACACGGGGCAAACCAAAAGGAGTTAAAAAAGCCATTTGTAAAGCGTTTGTTGGCCACACACACACACACACACACACACACACACTTCATGGAAGGTCTGCTTTAAAATGTCAAGCAATTTCAATCTGCTTTTCATCACCTACACGACAAAAACATTTTCTGCATGTGACTGATGTGGTTCCAGGTGCTGTGCACACAACACTTCCCGCTCAGAAGACACTTTGTTGTGGGTGGTAGGCCGTCACCTCACATTTACTAGAGCAGCGTTTCTCGACTCCAGTCCTTAAGGCGCCCCCAATAGGTCACGTTTTCAGGATTTCACTCAGATGAAAACGGCTGTGGTAAATAATAAAAAGGCTGTGAAACCGATCAAATCACCTGTACAAAAAAATTGGAATGCCTGAAAAACATGACCTGTTGGGGTGCTTGAGGACTGGAGTAGAGAAACACTGTAGTAGAGAACAGCTTACCAACATTATAATGGAGAGACAGAGACTGGGGGCTGGGCTGGCACCCAGAATGGTTTTTGACTGGTTATTAACTGAACTTGTATATAAGAATCTAGAAACCAGAAAATATGGGATTGTATAGGTGCCACAAAAACAGATTGATACAAAAAAAAAAAAAAAATTAAAATACTACATTTATTATAAACATTTAAAATAGATACATTTCATGAAAATACATTTCTACAGATGAGATACGGGAGCTTCAGTTCCACATGTTTCACCAGACTATGGCTTCTTCAGGAGGCTTTAATAGATACTGCATACATAACCATTATGAATTAGAAAAATATATTTGTTAATCCATACATATATAAACCATTCAAAAATTCATAATGCAAATACTCATTATCTTCAGTGTTGCTTACGTTAATAGGTCATCTGGGAGAGCTCTCTGATCTGGGCCTAAATCCACAACTTTTTGTAAATACAGATGTAATAGATCACACACACCAACCGGAAATATTCCAGGGGAATATCAGACCATAGCGAAGAACACAAACCCGAAAGATACCTGCCTGGGAAAGGCTATACACTATATTAAAATGGTTAACGAAGTGCATACTGCCAAGTGCATACTGCTATCAAAAATTGCAATAGAAAGATAAAAATGTAATGATACATAAGCCTTAGAGTTATTGCATCTTTACATTTTTATCTATTGCATTTTTTGATAGCAGTATGCACTTAGGCCCCGTACACACGATCAGAAAATCGTCTTATGCCCCGTACACACGATCATAAAATCGTCTTATGCCCCGTACACACGATCAGAAAATCGTCTTATGCCCCGTACACACGATCAGAAAATCGTCTTATGCCCCGTACACACGATCAGAAAATCGTCTTATGCCCCGTACACACGATCAGAAAATCGTACGGAAAATACCGCTTTCGAAGCGATCATACGAAGCTTTCGAGAGCCAATCAGGACAGGTCATCCGATATTATTCTGTTGGACATGCACAAAAATTTTTTTCCGTACAATGCCAGACGCCGTGTTTATCAGTACAGCTATCGTTCGAAAATGCAATACAAATGCATTACAGCACATGACATTACTTCTGGTTTTTTTTTCTGTCGTGCGGGAATTTTCATGACTTTAGTCATCAGATTCGATCAGAGATTAGCATTCAATAAAAAATGGACGATCATTCGTCCGATAATCTCATCGTGTATATTGGGGCATTAGGCTATACAATATAATAGTTAACGCAGGGGTTGACAAATTTGCTTGGAATCTAGGAGCCAGCTAAAAAAGTTAGGAGCCAGGTCCGTGACGGCGATCTGGACCTGTCCCTGGCCTGACATGGAGACGAGTGAGGGGAAGATAGCCCCCAGCCCCCCACCTGTCTTCAAGTCATTGCCCATAGCTCTTAGAGGGACATTTTATTTATTTTTTTCAAATGACAAATTTTTTTTAAATTGCATTTTAGTGTAAATATGAGATGTGAGGTCTCTCTGACCCCAGATCTCATATATAAAAGAGGACCTGTCATGCTTTTTTCTATTACAAGGGATTTTTACATTCCTTGTAATAGGAATAAAAGTGACACACATATTTTTTTTTTTTAAAAGAACAGTGAAAAAAATAAAAATAAAAGTTAAAATAAGAAAAAAAAAATAGTTTTAAATGCGCCCTGTCTTGCCAAGCTTGCGTGCAGAAGCGAACGCATATATGAAAACGGTGTTCAAACCACACATGTGAGGTATCGCTGCGATCGGTAGAGTAAGAGCAATAATTCTAGCCCCAGACCTCCTCTGTAACTCAAAACGTGCAACCTGAAGAATTTTTTAAACGTCGCCTATGGAGATTTTAAAGGGTAAAAGTTTGTCGCCATTCCATGAGCGGGCGCAATTTTGAAGCGTGACATGTTGGGTATCGATTTACTCGGCGTAACATTATCTTTCACAATATAAAAAAAAAAAAATTGGGCTAACTTTACTGTTGTCTTTTTTTTTTTTATTAAATAAAAATTTTTTCCCCCAAAAAAGTGCGCTTGTAAGTCCGCTGTGCAAATATGGTGTGACAGACAGTATTGCAACGACCACCATTTTACTCTCTAGGGTGTTAGAATAAATAATAAAAAAATATATATTATATATATATATATATATATATATATATATATTTTTTTTTTTTTTTTTGTTTTTTTTTTTTTTTGTTTAGGGGTTCTAAGTAAAGGGATGGAGAAAGACTGGCCCATTAGCATTGTTGGTTGTAATTCCAACGGCCACCACAAGAGGGCGCCAGATTCCAGAAGGAACCATAGGATCACAGAAGGCCTCAAAGCCGGGGGCTCAATTACCGGCCGCCTGCGGCGCGGCCCGACGCGATCGCGCGCGGGGGGGGGGTCCACGGAGACGGGCTACCCTCAGCTATGCTGCCCCAGGCGCAAGGTCGCTGATTCTAGTCGCCAATGCGACCTGGCGACCGGGTTTTGTCGAGCACTGAGTTAACGAATTGCATACTTCTATCAAAAAATGCAATAGAAAGATAAAAAATGTAAAGATGCAATAACTCTTAAGGCCCGTATACACGATCTGAATATTGTACAGCCTTTTCCGCTAAATGTTTCCAAGAAGAAATTGAATAGGTAAATAAAGTCATGAAAATTCTCGTAAGACAGAAAAAAATTAATTAAAATCGGAAGTGATGTCATGTGTTGTAATGTTTTTGTATTTTATTTTCGGACGACAACTATACAGCCTAAAACGAAAATCGTACGAGGAAAATTTTCGTGCATCCGACATTTTTCGATCGGACAAGAACTGTTGTGATCGGCTCTTGAAAATAGGGTACACACACGATCCAAAAAAAGTGTACGATTCTTCCTCGGATGACACAGTTTTCGTACAAAATTTGGATAGTGTGCGGGCCATAAGGCATAGCTTTACATTTTTATCTTTCTATTGCATTTTTTGATAGAAGTATGCACTTAGTTAACCATTATAATATATTATATATCCTTTCCAGGCAGGTATCTTCTGGGTTTGTTTTCTCCCCTATGGTCCGCTAATACTCCCCTGGAATATTTCTTGTTGGTGAGTGATCTATTACATCTGCATTTACAAAAGGTTGTGGATTTAGGCCCAGATCAGAGAGCTCTCCCAGACCTATTTATGTAAGCACCATTGAAGAGGAGTATTTGAATGAGTCGCATGCATGAATTGTTCAATGTTTGATTTTTTTTTGACAAATATGTTTTCCAATTCAGAGTGGTTATATATGCAGTATACACACAAGACCCCTTTCACACTGGGGCGCTCTGCTAAAAATAGTGCCTGCAAAGCACCTTGAAAGAGCCGCTGCTGTGTCTCCAGTGTGAAACCCCCGAGGGCTTTCACACTGGAGCGGTGCGCTGGCAGGACGGTAAATAAAGTCCTGCTAGCAGCATCTTTAGAGCAGCGAAGGAGTGGTATATACACCGCTCCTAGCCATTGAAATCAATGGGGCAGAGCGGCTATACCGCCGGCATAGCGCTGCTGCAGCAGCACTTTGCAGTGGTTTTAACCCTTTCTCGGCCACTAGCGGGGGGGTAAAAGTGTCCCGCTAGAGGCAAAATTGGCGGCACTGCCCCCGCGCCAGTGTGAAAGGGGTCTTAAAGTCTCCTGAAGAAACAACAGTCTGGTGAAACATGCGGAGCTGAAGACATCACATCTCATCTGTAAAAATGTCTTTTATAAAATTTATGGATTTTAAAGGTTTATAATAAATTTTATATTTTTTATATCAATCTGCGTTTGTGGCACCTATACAATCCCATATTCTCTGGTTTCTACATTCTACAATTCTTAAAGCAGAGTTCCACCAATTTTTTGAACCTGCAAGCATTCCCATACCAATCTGCAAAAAAAAAAAAAAATAAGTCAATATACCTTTTTTCGTTTATTTCTTGCAGCCCTTTCAGTCCGGCCGCCTAGGTGATTACATCACAAGGCGCTTCCCATAGACTGCTGGGATATCAGCGTCAGCAATCCCACGAGTCCATGGGAATCGCCCATTACATTATTCAGCACCGCGCAGTGACGTTACTGCACAGGCGTGAGATCGGGAGGTGCGTGCTGGGTAGCTAGCTGCACCAAAATCCATGAAACAAAAACCAGCTGGCTTCAGATGCCCACAACCTCCATGAACTCTGCCCGCTTCCCAGATCAGACATAAATTAAACAATTTAAAACAAACAAGAAAGAAAACATTATTCACTATATCGAAATGTTAAAGTAGAAGTAGGAACAATAACAGGGATCATTAACAAAAAAGAAGATACTTGGGGACTGGAACTCTGCTTTAAAGGATGCGGTGCATGTGACTCTCAGATACTCAGCAACTTAAATTAACTTTTATATAATTTATTTTATAACCAAAATATCAAACACAGGGTCCTTCATTACACTGTCTGCAGAGCTCCCTGGGCTTTGTGACTGCCTCCATATGAACTAAAGACAACAGAGACAAGGAAGGGCGTGTATATGTATATATATATATATATATAATTTTAGGTTCCTTTTCAGCCATAATGTACCTAAACTGGACCTTTAGGCCTCACTCACACCAGCAGATTTTTTTTTCTGCATAGGGAAAAAAAAATGGACATGACAACTTTGTGTGAATAGGGCACATAACTGACGTGCATGAAAACGGATGTTCCCATCAGTTTCCATGCATGTATGGTGTGAACGAGCCCCGAGTCTTATACAGTTATATCAGCTCCTCTCCTGGCCTAAAACTGCTTACTTTGATCTAACTGCACTCTGTGAGCTTCTCATTAGAAGCTGCAGCAAGTCAGATAGAGCCCACCTCATTTCCTGGCTAGAGGACATCCAGCATCATTTGGCTTTTTTCTCCACAGCTTAACAGTCCCTGGCCCACCCCTTTTATTTATTGGGCTTCAGTTTTGTCCATCATGGAGGCTCAATATTACATGTGGGAGCTACAAAAGCTTAAAGTGATAAGAAAGGCATAGTTTTTTTTTTTTTTTAAAAGCAAACATGTCCTACTTAGCTGTTCTGTGTAATGGTTTTGCACAGAGCAGTCCAGTGCTCATGGGTCCTCCCCCCTGCAGTGTCCCCAACAGCAAGCTGCTTGCTATGGGGGCACTGGTGCATGTTTGTTCCCGAGCCCTGCTCTATGCCGCCTTAAAGCAGTGTTCGGGCACCATTGCGAGCAAGGGTACCAGCAGTGTAGCCTTACTGCTTCATGCCGGGTACCCTACAGCGCATGGGCGATGCCTACTCCTCTCTCCTACTGTCCCGGTGACAGGGAGGAGGAGGAGCTGTGGCTCGGACTCCCGGAAGTGGGAACAGGACACCTGTCAAAGACAGGAGACAAATGAGTGGAAGTTCCACTTTTGGGTGGAAATACTAAATTATCTTTTAAAAAGTCAGCAGCTAAACACTGTAGCTGCTGACTTTTAATAAGGACACTTACCTGTTCAGGGAGCCTGCAATGTCGCCCCCCGCCCCCCCCTCCAGGCCGATCCATCCATCGAAATGGCCGATCCATCCATCGAAATGGGTGCAAGCTCCACAATTCCAACTAAGGGAAATCTGAAGGCTGCACTGGCGGGTTCCTACTGAGCATGCACGAGTCGCGCGGCACTTCCTGAATGGCCCCCCCGGCATCTTGTGGGACACACTAAGGTCCCAGAAGGCAGTTGGAGAGAAGAGGACGCGACACACTGGGCTGCGGTGAGGCTGGGCGGAAGTACACAAGGTACTGCATAAAAGGGGGGAAAAAAATAATAATAATAAATAGCCAAAAATGGAGTGGTGGAAGGGTTGTCATTCCTTTAAAACAAAGTTGGTGGAACTCCACTTTAAGACAGAGTATCGACTCGGCCCCCTCTTCACTGGCTTGCTAGATGTGATTAACAGCAATGTGGGGGGGAGGGAGAGGGAGAGTGTTCAGGTGAGTATTAGGGGGGCACAGAAGGTTTTTCAACTTCATGCATAAAAGGTAAAAAAACCTTGTGCCTTTACAACCACTTTAATAGGAAGCCAAGTCCCTCCCACCAGCCATGACCTCCCTGCATTTCATAAAGAAGCAAAAAGACCCATGGATAGCATCCGATTCTAAAATAAGTTATTTACTTAAGTTTTTTTTTTTTTTTTTTTTAATTTCATTAGTATGTTTATAGATGAGTACTAAATTAATGTATTCATCAATACAGAGCTGCACTAATGCATGTCTGGAGTTTTTTTTTTTTTTTGATAGACTAAAGTTGGATTAGAACCGTTCAGGTTTTATTGCTGTCTCTGTCCCTGTTAAAAGGAGCTTCATCCTTTCTGAAAGTAAAAGAAAATCACAAATTTTGGGTTGTCCCCAGAAAATGTAAATCTTCCAATCAGGACACTAGTTCTGGTGACCTGGGGATCCCCCAGGGAATTTGCTTAATTTGCAGATATTTCCTCCTCTCTTCCTGTTTGGCTTTGGGTCAGGAAGTGAAGGAAAATCTCCCCAATGGGACACAGATGGTGAAGAAAAAATAAAATAAAAAATCTGACAGGGGTTGTACCCCTCCTCCAAAATGAGAAAAAAAAAAAAAAAAGTTTTGCCAATAGTTCTACTTTAAGTCTGGGTTCACACATATGCGAACACAGACATCGCATTGCTGTGCGGATCACATGTGATGTCTGTGCAATGGAACTCAGCCATAGAGTTTGTATGGCTGAACTCGCATTGGATTTGCACAAACAAGGTGCAGGGACCTTTATTTTTCCCGCACACTGGAATCGGTTTGCGTGGGTGTTCCCACCCATGTGATCTCATACCTGTCCGAATCCACAGTTGGCACTGCGATCTGTGAACCGATCTTGGGTGTCATTAACTTTGTATTGACACCCGCATCGGTTTGCAGAGAACAGTGTGAACTGCCTGCGGGGAGAGATGCGATGCGGGAACCGGCATTGGACTTGCTTGTTCCCACATCGCAATAGTGTGAACCCAGGCTAAGTGGCAACATTTTAAATGAGGTATAAAGAAGATAGAGGCAGCCCACAAACATGCTTGCAATGGGGCACTTTTATTTACAGTGACGTTTTCAGAGAACACCATACTGCAAAACCAATGCATAACAAAAAAAAAGCTGATCCACTTGTCAGGAAGGAACAATAACGTTAAAACAAAAAAAGTGCAAATCTCTGCTTAGTGCGAGTATGGTGCTCCGGCAGACCAGATAGTTCATCTCTACTGCGCCCTCCTCTGCCAGGGGTGACAACAGGGTACTAGTATATACGATCCCACAGGGTGTCAATGGTAGGACGTTGATGACGACGGCCTGGGCGGAGTGTGCCAGAGCAGCACTTCGGTGAAACAGCAAGATAAAATGGTGTTACTACATAGCCGGGTATCATCACATCGATCATGTACAACACTGGCCTGAATGTGGCGTAAAGCCAACACCTCATAAAACCCAACGGACCCCGGGACTCATCTCTAATATACACTTCCAGAAAACTAAAGCCAACAGGTGGCGGTCCCAAACACAACAGCCACTTCTGTTATAAACTGCATTTAAAGTAGAACTAAATGCAAAACTTTTTTTTTAGCGTTGGATAGAGTCTAGATGAATTAGAAGCCCTGTCAGGTTTTATTGCTGTGTCCCTGTTGGGGAGATTCCCCCTCTCCATTTGTCCGGCTTACCATAATCATTGAAAGAAAATCCCACATTTTTTGGCTGTCCCCAGAAAGGTAAAACAAGAGGGGAAATCTTCCAATGGGGAACTAGTTCAAGTGATCTGCCCCCCCCCCCAGGGATTCCCATAAATTTGCAGGGATTTCCTCTCACTTCCTGTTTTGACTATGGGAGAGGAAGTGAAGATAAACCTCCCCAATGGGACACAGATAGCAAAATAAAACGATAGGGGTTTATAAACTCTCCCTTACTCTATCCAAAATGAACAAAAAAATTCTGCTTTTAGTTCTAGTGATAAAAGGGAGAAAAAAAAAAAAAGAAAAGGGAAGTAGGAAATATTTGCAATAAGACTTTAGGGCTTCATTAAAGAGGAAGTAAACCCTTCCAAACCACTTGGACCTACAGGTAAGCCTAGATTAAGGCTTACCTGTAGGTCCAAGCAATATCTCCTAAACCTATATGGTTTAGGAGATATTTGCCCGAGAATGGGCACCGCTGTCTACGGCGCATGCGCCGTAGACAGCGGCACGCAGGCGCACTAAATGCGGCAAGTCCAAGAATGGATTTGCCTAATTTGTCGACTCCCGTGCGCATGCGCGGGAGTGACGTCATCGCGGCTTCGCCGCTGTGATTCGTCGGAGCTGCGAGACGCCACCAGCAACATGGATGTGGCGGACTACAGGGGACAGCGGCAACTTTGCTGGCTCCTGTGTCAGGTAAGTGACACATAATGAGCTACTATGCGATGCATAGTAGTCCATTATGCTTTACCTTTGCAGGGAAAAAAAGAGGAAGTAAACCCATCAGGGTTTACTTCCTCTTTAAAGTGTAATTCCAGCAACATGTATTTTTTACTTTTGGAAAATGTGGAAGAGATGAAACCATCTGTTATATTTTTGTTATTTCCATCTGTGACATCTCCCCTCTCTCCTTTCCCCCCCTCCCCAATGGGAAGATTTTTACATGAACTTAGCGATGCACCGAAATTTCAGCTGCCGAAAATTAATCAGCCAAAAAAGGTTTTCAGTGTTGTGCAGATAATGGCTGTGAAATTTTGACTCAATTTAACCACGATTGCCTTGCTTATGGTGTGTTTTTCATAGGTCATGTGACTCAAAAAATGCAAGGAAAAAAAACAAAACAAAAAAAAACAAAAAAAAAAAAAAACAGTAAAGTTAGCCCTATATTTTTTTTTTTTTAATGTGAAAGATAATGTTACCCCGAGTAAATTGATACTCAGCATGTCACGCTTCAATATTGAAGCCCACTCATGAAATGGTTACAAACGTAAACCATTAAAAATCTCCATACCAATTTTGAGTTACAGAGGAGGTCTAGTGATCCAAGGATCGCGGTGATACATCACATATGTGGTTTGAACACAGCTTTAATATGTGGACGCGACTTATGTACACATTCGCTTCTGCACAATAGCTTGGTGGGAGGGGGTGCTTTACATTTCTTTTTTTTTACACTGTCCTTTTAAAAGAAAAAAAATAATTTTGGGTCACTTTTATTCCTATTACAAAGAATGTAAACATCCCCTGTAATATAAATAAATAAAAAAAATCATGACAGGACCTCTTAAATATGAGATCTGGGGTCAAAGACCTCAGATCTCACATTTACACTTAAATGCAATAAAAAAAAAAAAAAATCCCCTACAAGACCATTGGGCGTAAGTAACATTTGACGTCGCTTTCGCCATCTAATGTTTTGGAGCCAAGTGGGGAACACCCCCCCCCCCTCCATCTTTCCCTCACTTGGCTCCGGGCCTGTCAGGGGAGAAGACGGCTCCAGTAAGCGGTGGAAACAAACAAAGCACTGCGTGAGTGGCCCTCTCCCGCCCCCGATAAAAGTGCTCTTGTGGCGAATCCCCCACAGAGACCACTTTTATCATAAAGACATCCGCCCGCTGTGGTTGAAAATACCAGGGTCGTGGCAGCTAGCTGCTGCCATAATGGTATTTAGCGTCAAAATACCAACGCACAATGATGGCGGTTTGCGTTAAGTGGCTAAATATCCCACTAGTTTGATCTTGCTTTTATAATAAAAAAATAAATAAAAAAATTACAAAAAATAAATAAAGTTTTATTACTCAGATCGCCAACTTGTGATCTGCCCGACTTCCTGCTCATCAGCTATCCTTATTGTTTGTGTATTTTATGTGCAGGCCAATTCCTCTTCTTCCAATGTGGTCCATGAAGGTCAAAAAGGTTGGACACCCCTGCTCTAACCCTTTATTTGATTTTGAACACGGCAGGGTAAATTTGGAGCCTTTGTCATGTTGTAATGTCTACTGGGGACATTTTTACCTCACTTCAGGACAGGAAGGGATGTGAAATGTCTTAAAACCATAAATTTATAGTAGTGAGGGGGGGGGGGGGTTATAACTTCTGACTTTACAAAAGGACAGGGGGGCCACCACCAAAAGGCCACCCCTTAGTCATGCTTGTAGTTTTAGGGTTGCACCTAGGGTCCTGCTCCTAAAGGTGGCAGCACCACCGTGTCCTTTGGCCGTGTCCTTCAATGAACTCAGAGAAAAGGATTTTAAGGTGAATAGAAAAATCCAATTGTATTCTAGACACCGCTGATCATTCACCTTACAATGATTACATAGCCATATACTTCTACACACTTTTGAGACTATAGCTTTCCTTAAAACGTAATTGGTTGGAATTACTGGACTGCACCTGTTGAAAGAAGCGGTCAACAATTAAAAAAAAAATGTCCTCTTACCCGTTCCTGCCCGTTGGCCGTCCTACCAATATCTCCAAACCTCAGGAAGGCCTCGGCGGACACATCCTCAAAATTGGCAGGTGGAGGGGGAGTGTATGGCCCGTGCATGGGCATAGGTGGGGGAATCTCTTCCTGGACCGTGGTCTCCTGTGTGGCCCCATCCGCCGTCCCTTCATCCTCCTCCTCTGTGTCAGAAGGCAGGAAGGAGAATTTAGAGCGCTGTTCCTTTAGTAGCGCCTCAATACGCGAGTCTAGACTGCTGCTGTGCTGTGTGAAAGGCAGGCTCTCAGAGACTCCATCCGGGAGCGGGGAGCAGGAACGCGCTGGGGAAGGAGGAGGGGAACAGGCCGGGAGCGGGGGAGGTGGAGGCGGCGGCTCCCAGCTCTCAGTAGGTGGCGGCGGGGGCTGCAGTGAAGAAGAAGATGGTGGAGAAGGCGGAAGTGGGGGATGAAGTCGATAGTCCCGGTCAGTCTGAGGATCGTCCGGAGGGAGTGGCGGAGGTGTAGGCAGGGGAGGCGTCCCAGGAAAGCGGTGTAAAGGTGGCTCCTCTGGAGGCGGGGGAGGTTTCCGGTGGCGAGACCGGTAGGACTGAGGAGAGGTTCGATGTTGGTGCCTGTGGTATCGCCGGTGACTGCTATCGTGCTGCGAAGAAGATGAGGAAGCTGAAGAATAGTGGTGTCCAGAGCGCCGCGAGTAGGAGTCGCCAGAGCTGTTCTCCTGCCGTCGTGACTTGTATCCTGAGGTGTCATGGGTGCTGGAATGGCTGGGGGTACTCTGCCTGTGAGACAAACAGCCAATCAAAAACACAAAATAGATAAATGGTCACTTTAGCACTGCCCCCATACATTAAAGCCCAACTCCAGAAGCAGCATTTTTAGATCTTGGTTACATAAATGTCAGCTTTTTAGTACATCAGGAACTATCCAAGCTCTGCTAAGGGCTCCAGACATGTACATGGGAAAGACGCACTTCCAGATCCCCAATGCATGTGAATGGTGTGAATGGTGCCTACAATCTACACCAGCTTCACTGTTGTGACTCCGCCCTCCCACACTTTGCTGCTCCAATGACATCTCCCCTGCACCCTGCTTTATGAGCGGCACAACAGAGTGAGGGAGATTGAAGCACAACACTGGACATTCTGCTGTCCGCTGTACATATTAGGAGCTCTGTGCAGAGCTTAGAAAGATTGTGACGTACAAATTGACATGGTTTATGCGAGAAATAAAAATTTCAAAAAAGTAAATAAAATAAATAATGGAGGAATTTACTAAAACTGGTGCAGCTGTGTAGAGTAACCAATCAGCTTCCATCTTCAGCTTGTCCATTTAAGCTTTGACAATAAAACCTGGAAACCGATTGCTTATTATGCACAGCAGCACCAGATTCTGTGTGCACCACTTTTAGTAAATCTCCCCAACGTGTCTGGAGCTGGACTTTAAAAGAGACCCTGTCACCTTCAAAAAAGCATTCTTCTGCAAACATCATTCCACAAACCCTTTATACTCACCTTACCTGCGCACCCCTTGCAGCTCCTTGCTCATCCACAGCCGGAACTGAATTCGGCTGTGCCAGATCTTCGGGTCATGTGACAGTGCACTGGCCCAGCAATTGGCTGCTAGGCCCAGGCACCATCACAAGGGACTAGGTCACATACTCCCACATACCCTGTGTCGGGTATTCTCGTCAGCTGTAAAAGGAGAAATGAACTGCGAAGAAGCACAGGTAAGATGAGTATAAGAGGTTGGGGGGGATGTCCTTTACAGAGATGCTTTCACTTTGCCCTGCACGACTAAGGCGACAGGGTCTCTTTACCAACATATTTCAACCCCTTCCTTTCGAGGCCGTTTTTCAGTGCTATGATAGTTTGACTGACATTTACTTAGTCATGCACCATTGTACCCAAATGATTTTAACATGTTCTTTTTTGATGCAGATAGGACGCTCTTTTGGTGGCATTTCATAATCACTGTGTGTTTTAAAGTGATTGTAAAGTTTTTTTTTTTATATATATATATATATATATATATATATATATATATATATATATATATATATATATATATATATATAAAAACAGGTCATACTTACCTGCTCTGTTGCAGTGGTTTTGCACACGGCAGCCCAGACCCTCTTCAGCTCTCCTGGCCCCTGCCTCTTGTTGAGTGCCCCCACAGCAAGCAGCACCATGCGTCCATTCGGACACAGAGGTGGGGTTCGGCTCTGCCCCATCTCTCTCTCCTGATTGGCTCCTGCGGCTGTCAAAGCCAGCCAATGGTGCCACTGCTGTGTCTCAGCCAATCAGGAGGGAGTGTCCTGGATGGCCAAAGGGGATTCATGGACATCACTGGATAGAGATGGGGCTCAGGTAAGTATTGGGAGGGGCTGCTGCACACAGGCGGCTTTTTATCTTAATGCATAGACTGCATTAAAGCGGTAGTAAACCCGCACATTTTTTATTTATTTTTTTTAAACCTGCAAAGCAAAAGGCATAATGAGCTAGTATGCACCGCATACTAGCTCATTATGAAATACTTACCTTAGAACGAGGCCTTGACATCTGGCCCGATCCACGCCGAGGGAGCTGACATCTGCGTTTCTTCCGGGGATATCGCGGCTCCGGCGCTGTGAGTGGCCGGAGCCGTGATATCGTCACTCCTGCGCATGCGCGCGGGAGATTTCATTCCGGCCGGCCGGCCACTGCTGGATTTTCAGGCCGAGAATCCCCTTCTGCACATGCGCCGCTGCAGTCAGCGGCGCATACCGAGGGGAATATCTCCTAAACCGTACAGGTTTAGGAGATTTTTTTTTACCTACAGGTAAGCCTTATTATAGGCTTTCCTGTAGGTAAAAGTTAAAAAATTGAGTTTACAACCACTTTAAGAAACAAAGCCTTCTGACTTTACATACACTAATAATATTATATATATATATATATATACACACATACATTTTAAAATAAGAAAATAGTTACACGTGTCGTGAGGCAAACACAAATGTAGCATAACACGTCCCACAGCCCCAGACAATAGCAAAGCCTTCCAAGTATGCACTGATGTCACCCTTCTGAGCTCGTCATGGGTTCAGCTTTATTATACCTGGGGCAAATCTCCCCGTCTGTTCTGGATTAGCAAATTCTAATATAAACAGGGTGGATATGCCGAACAAGTAGCTCCTCCAAAAAATAAACAAACAAACACACAGGCTCCTTTCACATTTCTAGTGCGACTTTGGATGCAATTTTTAATCAACTCTGCTGTAAGGTAAAGACTTTCATTATTCTTTCAGAAAGCCGCTTAGTCGCTGTATAAAGGAAGGTGAAGGCTTGATTACTATTTACTACTGCTACTACTAGTGTTTACTGGTGTGCAAAACACTTGTTTGGAGGCATAGGGGTGGGCTTTAACACCCACACACCCGCTCTCGGTCTAGATAGGTAGTTGGCAGGACCGGCTTCCCCATCCTGTGACCACTGTGTGGTGCCTTCCAGTGCACTGTGATAAAATGCAACATGTCCTCGTCAGCTAGTGTGAAGGGGGGGGGGGGGAACAGACATAAGGCACTTAAGAAAGTAATGGTTTTCTATGTGCCCTAGTGGTGACTGGCCTTGATCCACTGCGGAAAAAGCCAGTCACAGCACTATGTGTGAATGAGCCTTTACTAACCCTCCCTGTGCCCAAATACTTCCTGGTGATTCGTTGTTACCACAGGCTCTGGGAAGATATGTGCAATTGGCCAAACTTTAAGGTTGTAGAGGAGAGAATCAGGGTACGTAAGTGATAGGCTCCTGCAGCTGTCAATTTCTTAAGGGGGAGCATGGTGTAGCTTGCTGAGCACTGTTTGAATGGATGCACCAGCTGGGAGTGTACATACACCAGCATCTCCTTAGCAGCCAGCTAAGCTAAAAGAAGACATCTGCAAACAGAAAGACAGGGGCAGAGGTTCTGGGACCAGTATAAATAACCAAGATTATTCAAG
The DNA here is from genome assembly GCF_037356315.1 of Lithobates pipiens. Classification (NCBI taxonomy): domain Eukaryota; kingdom Metazoa; phylum Chordata; class Amphibia; order Anura; family Ranidae; genus Lithobates; species Lithobates pipiens. The sequence goes on along the minus strand of NW_027507784.1, from coordinate 29,400,119 downwards.
GAGGAAGACTATACATATTAAGCAACTTTAACCCTTTCATGACTAAGCCTATTTCTGACATTTGGTGTTTAAAATCCCTATTGTTTGCTAGAAAATTATTTAGAATTCCCAAACGTATATATAATTTTTAGCAGAGACTCTAGAGAATAAAATGGCGATTGTTGCAATATTTTATGTCACACGGTATTTGTGCAGCGGTGTTTTAAATGCAATTTTTTGGGAAATGTGAAAGATGAGATTATGCCGAGTAAACAGATACCAAACATGTCACGCTTTATAATTGCACGCCCTCGTGGAATGGCAACAAACTTTGGTACTTAAAAATCTCCATAGGCGACACAATTTTTTTTTTTACGGTTAACAGGTTAGAGTTACAGAGGAGGTCTAGTGCTAGAATTATTGCTCTCGCTCTGTGTGATTTGGACACCGTTTACATATGCGGGCGTGACTTCCGTATGAGTTTTCTTTGCTGCACGAGCTGTGGTGACGGGGGCAGTTTAAAAAAAAATAAAAAATAGTATTTCTTTTATTAATTTTTATATGATTAAATTGTGTTTATTAAAAAAAAATTAAAAAAATGTGATCACTTTTATTGCTGTCTCAAGGAATGTAAACATCCCTTGTGACAGCAATAGGTGGTGACAGGTACTCTTTGTGGAGGGATCAGGGGTCTATAAGACCCCAAATCCCTCCTTTGCACTCACCGAAAACTGTGTATCTGAATACTGTATATTTTTAAAAATCCGGCGCCATTGGCAGCCGAGTAAACAGGAAGTGACGTCATGATGTCGCTTCCGTGTTTACATAAAGAAGACTGGAACAAAGCCCTTTCAGATCCGCTCTCTGGGGCCACCATCCCCTCCAGGATAACAACCCAGCGGCTTTTACCTGGAAAGTCAATCGCCCGTTCTAAACAACGGTACCGGGACGATGCCTGCAGCTGCAGGCATCATCCCGGTTTAACCCCCGAAAACTGAATACACACATCTGGGTAGGTTCGGCGGGAAGGGGTTAAACTCCCCTAACTAAAACTTAAAAGCAAATATTTAATATCACTTTAATACTGGGTCAGTTTAATTGAAGTTTCACTGTGTATTATAAAGTGAAGCCACTAAATAAGAGATATATATTCTTCTAGGAACACCACTGCTGAAACCACAGCACTGAGTTCAAGGGTCTGCACACTTACCATTGCTATTGTGAGGGCTCCCAACATCTGAGCAGAGTTCCCGGGTCTGTACACCTGCAGTGCCTATTATGAGGGGTTTTCCCCAACATCCCTGTACCTAGTTCCCAGGTCCGTAACCTTCTGTACCCATTATGAGACGCTCTCACCATCCCTGCACCCAGGTCTGTAACCTGCTGTAGCCATTATGAGGTGCTCTCACCATCCCTGCTGGATTTATTGGTTATGGAGTAAGATTAGAACACACCATATGCCAAACTGGGCAGAATCACAGCAAGGATGGCACAGATGTCTCACACTGAAGATCCTAAGAAATCCATTGTAACTTTCTCTACTTTAAAGCCGATCTCCGTGTTTCCTTTCACTTTGAAGCGATTGTAAAGCCTTTACAATCACTTTATACTACAGGCAAGCCTATAATTAGGTTTACCTGTAGCTACACTGGATCCAGGCACATCCACTATGCACTACAAGTGCACTGCAAAAGTACACATGAAACTGCAACGTCTTCAAGCTGGTTGGTGCACAGTTTAGGAGATATCCCTGTATTTGCCAACGTCATCGGCACATGAGCACTTACGTGCCGTTGCTTCAGTTATACTGTGCCGTTACCGGCGGCTCCTGCGTGCATGCGTGAAAGTGACGTCATTGCGGCTCCGGCCAATCACAGAGCGGGAGCCACGATACCCAGAAATAAACCCCCCCTCCCCCCGGAAAATATGTAGTACTAGGAGATACTGCAGCACTTAGTGAATGAAAGTTTGTTTGGACCAGTTTGGTCCAAACAAACTATTTAACCACTTTCAGACCGGACCAATTTGCTGGTCAAAGACCAGACCACTTTTTGCGATTCGGAACTGCGTCGCTTTAACTGACAATTGCGCGGTCGTGTGACGTGGCTCCCAAACAAAATTAACGTCCTTTTTTTCCCACAAATAGAGCTTTCTTTTGGTGGTATTTGATCACCCCTGCGGTTTTTATTTTTTGCGCTATAAACAAAAATAGAGCGATAATTTTGAAAAAAAACACATTATTTTTTACTTTTTGTAATAATAAATATCCCCCAAAAATATATAAAAAAACATTTTTTTCCCTCAGTTTAGGCCGATACGTATTCTTCTACATATTTTTGGTAAAAAAAAAAATCGCAATAAGCGATTATTGATTGGTTTGCGCAAAAGTTATAGCGTTTACAAAATAGTTTTATAGCATTTTTATTAATAATTTTTTATTATTTTTTTTTTTACTAGTAATGGCGGCGATCTGCGATTTTTATTGTGACTGCGACATTGTGGGGGACCCATCGGACATTTTTGACACATTTTTGGGACCATTGTCATTTATACAGTAATCACTGCTATACAAATGCAGTGATTCCTGTGTAAATGACACTGGCAGTGAAAGGGTTAACCAGTGGGTGGCAGTGTAGGGGTTAAGTGTTCCTAGGGGTGTGTTACTAACTGTGGGGGGGTTGGGCTGTCATTTAGTGTACACTGATCTCTGCTCCAATCACATGGAGCAGAGATCAGCGTCACTAGTTGCTAGGCAGAATGGGAAAATGTTGTTTATACAGCATTTCCTCCATTCGGCCGCTCCGTGAGACGATCGCGGGGATGCCCGCGGCGATCGAGTCCGCGGGTCCCGCGACCGGACTCACGGGGGTCCCGACCAGCGCGGGAGCGCGCCGCCGGCGGCGCGCTCCCGATGGCACGGCGGCAACGAATATTGGACGTACATGTACGCCAATATGCCTGCCCGTGCCATTCTGTCGACGTACATCGTCGTGCGCTGGTCAGGAAGTGGTTAAAGTGAAAGGAAGATCATGAAGATCAGCTTTAAGTAATAGAACCAATTTACTCATTAACAAAAGTTAAAAACACAGGTCAACACCCTTTGAAGCACTAAATGTCATTGCAAGCACCTAGAACGTCCCTGTGTGAAGTTTGCTGTGGTTGGCCCCTGTACCTGCTGGAGTAGGCAGAGTCCTGAGAGAAGGGGGTGCCAGATCTGGGAGTGTACGGGGTGCCCTGGGAGGAGGATAGGGATGGCGTATACTGGTTGTACAGAGATCCAGAATCTTGAGACGATGGGGTCCCGTTTCCAGGTTGGAAAGCGGTGGTGTCGCTGGACAAGCGTCTTCGACTATCAGCCTAGAGATAAAACAGATTATTACAATCAGCGAGTAATCCTGGCGGGACATGCTGGTAAAATGCAAGCCCAAGTTTAGCTAAAAATAACATAATCAGCACAGGGCACATAATTTACGGTTATCGTGTGCCCCTTCTATCAAAATACATTTTCCTGAAAAAGCACGTCCACCTCTTCCTACCCAATACATAATCCTATTGACCAATCAGGCTAAGCATTAGGGTGATGGATCAAAACATATGTAATGGGGAGGCCAAGCGGCAAGGTGGTTTGCGAGGCTTTTGCAGGTAAACGAACTAGGTTTATATACTTCATATCTGCTGAACAGGGTTCAGGGAAGAGAAGAGTCAGAAGATGGAATTTCTCACCTCGGGCAGCAGTCTCTCTGGCGCCCACCTACCACTGGTGGGAACTGTCTGGGCATTGTAGGAGCCGCTCACAACCAAGTCGTAATATTTTTTCCGCTGTTGACCTGTAAGACACAATATTTCCCAGTTACATAAATTATCAGAGGACATCCTTCCAAAATCAACATTCTCTTTTATGGTTACCTAGCAGGTCGAGCTCAGCATGCACGATGTTGCCCATCACAGATGTGTTGTGAAGGTGAGCGACGGTCTCCTTGGCTGACCGAGAGCTGGAGAAGAGGACTTTGGCTAGGCCGAGGTGTTTGCGGGTCTCTGGATGCAGCAAGATCTCCACCTCTTCCACATTCCCGAATTTGCGGCACATGTCCGTCAGGAAGGGCTCGCGGATGTTGTCATTCAGGTGAGCAAACGTGACCTCTTTCTGGGGGAGCTGTCCAATGTAGAACTTATCGTACTGGTGGGAGAGAGGAGGAGAGATTAAAGCTTGCCTCTGGCCTTCCCTTTAGTCTTGCACAGTTGTACCGGCTCCTGTCCTGGATTGAAATTGCCAACTCCAATTTCACTGCACACTGTGAGCTTCTCACAATGTGCATTAGGAGCTGCAGCAAGTCAGTGAGCCAGCCACATTTCCTGGCTGGAGGACTCATAGCATCATTTAATCTTTCCACCCCAACCTGACTGTTCATTGCTCTTCCCTTTCAATCACATGTGGATGTTACCTAGGGTGGTCAGCATGCAACTGCGGGCTCTCCCCTTTCAATCGTTGGATTTCAGCATCACATGTGGATACCACCCAGAGCGGTCTGCATGCAAATGTGGCCTTCCTAGGAAAGTCCACTCCAGCAAGCATTCCAAGATCGTGCCCAATGCTTGCATCAATAATAAGGGTTCTTGAGAGGTGTGCTGTGGTAGGGTGCAGTCATGTTTTCAAGAAGCCATGTACAGCACCCAGCCAGCCCCTCCGACCAGCAGGGGAGTGAAGGAGACAGCACAGCTGTGCTGCTGACATGATTTTTCTCAGCTGCAGTTTAGCAATAAGCCTGGTCACCTCCCTGCCCCCAACTAGACAGTGATGCATCAAATTATCTTCCCTCCTCAGCATGGGAAATACCTTGAAAAGCAGCGAGTTGACCAGCAGAAAGCACAGAAAGGTATCATTTACATTAATCACAGGTTTCTTTGTTGACTACACAACCACCCCCCATGCTAATGGAGAAGAGGGGAGTGTTGTAATCTGGACAAACTGAGGTTGATTAATGAAAACTGGGGAGTGCAAAATCTGGTGCAGCTGTGCATTGCAGCCAATCAGCTTCTAACTTCAGCTTGTTTGATTAATCGCTTGCCAACTGCATCACTTAGCTGTACGGCGGTAAAACGGCTCTTCTGTGCCAGATAACATACCTAGTACGGGTTACAGGTAGGTGGCATGCTTGCTGCTTGCGACCTGGCTGTGCTTTGACTAGACAAAGCATAAGCTTATCAACAGGTGCCGGCCAAGGGATGTCTGCTGGCAGCTGCTGATCAGCGAGGAGAGAAAACAGGACAGAGCTCTGCCTATGTAAACAAGGCAGAGCTCTGTCCCGTCAGCACGAAAGGGATGGATTTTCATGAAATCCAGCACTTCCCTTAGTAAAAGCAACTAGCACTATACACAAAAACACTGGTTAGGCACACACTTACCCTTTGATCACCCCAGATATTTAACCCCTTCCTAGCCAGTGTCATTAGTACAGCGACAGTGATCACTGTATTAGTGTCATAGGTTTCCACGAAATGTCAGTTGGGGAAAATCTTCTGGAGGTCAAAGTAGTTAAAGGGTTTGTTACCCTAAAAAAAAAAAAAAAAAAAAAAAATCCTGTTCCCTTAAAGCATGAATAACAGCATAGTGATTGTGCTGTGTAATTTGGCCCCTTCTATTGCCTAAATAAAACCTGGCTGATCCTGCCTGGTTCTGCCCTCCCTACTGTAAACTCACCACGGTATATCATGGCTGCTGATCCCTGACACCGTAGTCAGTTTACATGCCTCTGCCATCCACGGCTCTCCTCTCTGCTCTACCCCTGCCCTCCTTGCCTGTCAGCTCCGACCACTCCTGCTGCCATCATAAACTACACTATAAATATACCATCCTCTCTGTAAAACAACAATATGTGCCCCTGTGTTATACAAAAAAAATCCAGATTATCCCTTATATGAGAGCATCTCCCGGAGCTCACATGACTCTTGGGCACGTTCTCCTCCCTGGCTGACGGCAGCAGGAGTGCGCGGCCCTGCCTGCTATAGCTGTCAGTCAGGGAGAAGAGAGAGCCGAGGATTCCCGAGCCCCGGAAGACGCTCCGATATAAAGTATAATCAGCATTTTTTTCTATATAACACAGGGGCACATATTATTTTACAGAGGGGATGGTATGTTTATAGTGTAGTGGCTTATCAACCAAGCTTTGACAAAAAATAAAAAAAAATAAAAGCCTGGAAGCCGATTGGTTTCTATGCAGAGCTGCACCAGATTTTGCACTCTGTAGTTTTTGTAACTCAACCCCATTCTGTCCTAGGGTGACAACACTGCTCCTTCATAGGTACAGTACAGCGAGGGTGGTTACCATAGCACGCAATGGCCATGCTCCTTAAAGTGGTTTTAAACCATTACAATTCACTTTTTGCTACAGGCAAGCCTATAATAAGGCTTACCTGTAGCTATCCCGGATATCTCCTAAACCTGCACAGTTTAGGAGATATCCCCTGTATCTGCATGTGCCGGAGTCATCGGCACATGCGCACTGAAGCAATGGCACATGCGTGCCATTGCTTCAGTAAGTGTGCTGTTACCGGCAGCGCATGCTCAGGAGTGACGTCATCGCGGCTCTGGCTAATCACAGCGCCGGAGCCCACGATACCCAGGAGTAACTCCAGGAGTGATGTCGCCGGCCGGTGCTGTGTACGGGCACCGCAGCAGAGGGCTTTGATCTCAGGCAAGTATTACATAATGAGCTAGTATGCTATGCATACTAGCTCATTATGCCTTTGTAGTTCAGGGTTTTCTTCTTTCTTCTATGTGGGTTTACAACAACAACTTGTAATTGCCAGCTTTTTTTTTGGTTTACATTCCAGCTGACAGTAGGGGAATCCTGACAGCTGAAAGAACTCAGCCTGAAAGTATCAGTTTCATGTATTGGAACATTGGAGTACCGATATTGGCGCAAATGCTTAGTATCGGTACCGATAACGGTATTGGTGCAACCCTAATATCAAGTCGTCTATTACCTTGAATTTGGGGATGGGAAGGGCCACTTCTCGTGGTTTACTCCACATACGTTGTGGCCGAGGGTCCCGCACATCTCCCAGTGGAAGAAACGGTCCATCCTGGAGGTCAAAAGAGAGGAGAAATTAGTATAATCCTATAACTGGGAAAAGCCATTATTTATTGTCTGACATTTCAAGAAGAATAGGACGCATATAAACCAGATGTGGGATCATGATGGACCTTTAATTTTATGAATCACCTTACCCACTTCTGCCCAGACACAGACTTTATAGAGGAGACAAAATGTTGTAAAATACGACTGTGGGGGACTTTGGAGTGCAAGCTTCTCCAGTGCAAAGATGGACATGACTGGTTTAGAGATCTTCTAATAAATTTTCAGGTCTAACAACACTGCTCAGCGCTCATATGCAACCCGAGTCATACATGATCATAAGCCATATACAGCAATGTGACACAAATACATACATATATAGAAAATGTGTGTGTGATATATACATACACACATATATATATATATATATATATTTATTATATAATATATTTTTATAGATATATCTCATGAACACAATAAAAAATTCTCTCTACATATAAAAGCAGCCACTATATATCAAATACATGAAAAGAACACAAAAAGTAATGAATAAAAACCAAGAACAGAGTCTTAAGAAGCATCCAATAGTATAGCCGCGCTCCTGTCAATCATTACGAAACTTAAGAAAATTGATAGCTGACACGTTGCGATTTAAAAAGTCTCCTCCAAAAGGTGGTAGATCCTAACCAACATTGAATAGAGTGCACCATACACCAAGATCTACACCATGAGAGTCACACTCCACTAGGGGTTCAAACTCCCCATCATGAGGAATATCACAAGCCTTTAGTGATCAAAAGGGTCATCCGTTTTCCCGGGAATAGCTAGAGCTACAGGTCACTCCGTGGATAGTCAACCATGCAAAAGGAAAACTCCACATAGCATGATCCTGTTGAACCACATTTATTAGTAAAAAAAACCCTTTCAATAAAACAATCCAAGCATGTAGATAAAAAAATAAATAAATAAATAATAAAAAAAAGCTTCATCACCTGTCAGTAGGAGAATCCACCATCCACCGCTGCTCTCAGTCGAATTTGCAATGACGAAACGCGTCAAGGCGTGACGTGTGCATATCAGTCACTGACAGAGAAGTGCAATCGACATGGTGGATAGTCGATTTCCCTACTGAACAGCAATAATGCTTGGATTGTTTTATTGATTGCGAGTGCGTTTTCAAAGGGTTTTTTTTTTTTTTTACCAATAAATGTGGTTAAAAGGGATCCCGCTATGTGGAGAGACCTGTAGCTCTGGCTATCCCCGGAAAACAGATGACACTTTTGATCACTAAAGGCTTGGGATATTCCTCATGATGGTGAGTTTGACCCACCCACGTGGTGTAGATCTTGGTGTATGGTGCATTCGACATCGATTAGGATCAACCACCTTTTAAAGGACTTTTCTAAAATCAAAGTGTCAGCTATCAATTTTTCATACGGTCAATATATGAATGCCAGTCATGTTTTGTGATCGCCGGTGATGCAAATGTATCCCGGCGAGCCCCCCCCCCATCAGGGAGGAACATGCAGCAGTCTCTCGAGAAGAATTTCTATCACCCCATTCTCTGACGAGTGCTGTTAAATGTCCAATACCTATATATAAGATACACCGACCGACCCTTTCTATATGTGCAATATTATCAAGGTTTATACCTAAATCTGACACATGCAATATTTGCATGAGTGGGATGGGATTTATATAGTAACGGCACCCAAAGGGGAGGGGAGGGTAGAGGGATATATAGAATTAGTGGTAACTAGTACAATTATTTTAAATAACCTGTGGGAGTTACTAGATGTGAGCATGGTACATTCATCACAGAGGTATATAGGAAGAGACAAGGGAGTGGTCTATGAAGGGTTAATGAGATAACTCACCCTAACGGTATAAAAAGGTGATGGGAACGTATGGCCCCAACCTCAGATGATGTCAATACGACGAAACGCGTCAGGGTGGAACCATACGAGTTTAAACACAGCAGGAGTGATAGGAGAAAGAAGAGGAGAGGGACCGAGCCGGGAGATATCAGCGGGGAGCGATCTATTGCTGAGGGCGGTAGGACCATCCTTTAAACCTAGCTGTTCCTATCTGAGCCTAGCTGCTAATCCATGTATTGAATCAACGCTTTGAAAGTTCTAACGTTTGTGAGTGCAATGTTTGATGGTTTTTAATTTAATAAAGCACCTTGTTTTTGTTTAATGGAATTGCACTATATGCGTTTTTCTCTGTAATTATACTTCCTTCGGAGATCGAGTGGTGTGGTATATGAAGAGAAAGGAAACCTGCATTTACATCTAAGAGGATTTCTTGATCAGATGTGTGAAACCAGCTGAGTCTGGTAAGAGAAATACCTAAGGGGAACTCCTCACTGGCAACGACTTTTTTGCGGTGTTTGCATGTGTGCACGCGTGGAGGTGTATTTCGGGCAATAGTGCAATATATATCAAGAGTTTAAAAGGGAAGTAAACCCTTCCAAACAACTTGGACCTATAGGTAAGCCTAGATTAAGGCTTACCTGTAGGTCCAAGCAATATCTCCTAAACCTATATGGTTTAGGAGATATTTGCCAGAAAATGGGCACCGCTGTCTACGGCGCATGCGCCGTAGACAGCGGCGCGCAGGCGCACTAAATGCGGCAAATCCAAGAATGGATTTGCCAAATTTGTCGACTCCCGTGCGCATGCGCGGGAGTGACGTCATCGCGGCTTCGCCGTATGACAGCAACGGAGCTGCGAGGCGCGACTCCCGTGCGCATGCATCATTGGTCGGAGCTGCGAGACGCCACCAGCAAGATGGACGCGGCGGACTACAGGGATCAGCGGCGACTTCGCTGGCTCCTGTGTCAGGTAAGTGACACATAATGAGCTACTATGCGATGCATAGTAGTCCATTATGCTTTACCTTTGCAGGGAAAAAAAGAGGAAGTAAACCCATCAGGGTTTACTTCCTCTTTAACGAACTATGTTGAATTACTGTGAGATTAATAAACTCACCATCAAGCGCTAATTTCTAGATGGACATTGGCTAGATGGACATAAAATGAGACACTAAGGCCGCGTACACACGGGCGGATTGTCTGCCCAACTAAGTTCGTCAGACAATCCGACAGACAGTCCGTCCAACATTTGAATGAACGGACTTGACCACACACGATGAACAGACAGTCCGCTGAAAGCTTGCGCGATGACGTGTACAGCACATACGACGGGACTAGAAAAACGACGTCCAATACACTGCAATGCAACCTTCGGCCGTGTAAATCCTTTCTGAGCATGCGCCATACTTAGTCCGTCCAACTAGCCTACTCACGAGCGGACTGTCCGCTGAAACCAAGTTTGGACGGACAAAATTACGGAAATTCCGAAAGACTTAGTCCGTCAGACTGTCCGCTGAAAAAGTCAGCTGAAGCCCACACACGAGCGGATTGTCCGCTGAAACACGGTTCAGCGGACTAAGTTGGGCAGACAATCCGCCCGTGTGTACGCGGCCTAAGTTTGTAATCTACTCAACATATATTCATTGTGAATTTATATGATTTTAAATGTATTGAGGAAGTTTTTTGACCATTCAGTGCACATCATTGTGATTGTCTATAATTAGAATATTATGCGCTGTTTCTAACTCTCTTTTGATGGATTGATTCATCTTTTGGATGTGTTGATTTATCTTTATAGAGTTTTTTTGTACAATAGTGATAGGGCTTTATCTTTGTATAGAGCCCAATTTAAAACAGCTGCTTAAGAGGAACGTAATTCCACAGCCCCCAGAAGATAGACACACGTCTTAGGGTGTAAGCGCTTGTTTTTTTTACATCTGGCAAGGCGGTGCTAGTTGTAAGAAAGTTGAGGAATTTGCATGTTTTGTAATGATTGACAGTTATAGTATTGGATGCTTCATAAGACTGTATTCTTGCATTTTATTCATTACTTTTTGTGTTCTTTTCATGTATTGTTAATTGTACAGCACTGTGGAATAAGTCGTTGTAATGGGAGATAAGAGTGTAAGCTCACCTGGTGCACAGACTGCTGTGACTGCGTTTACCTTCAAAACTAACGTCTAGTGTGGATAGAGTAATTGGATGACCACTAAAACCTCCATTATTTTGACCACCTTCCCCTAAATACTACAGTCCCAATGTATGGAGCTTTGTGTGGGGAGACTGGCCAACACGCAGTGAACCCGGCATATACTGTACACCTCACAGGTAGTACCAGCAGTAGATTTGGGTATGGATGCATCATTTGCATAGGATGCAGATCTGCAGTCTGGTGTGGCGCTCTGATTTTTCTCACTGTAAAGAGCAGAGAGTGATAGAAACATAGAAGAGTATAGGCAGGAAAAAAATAAAAAATAAAAGACCAAGTGGTCGATCGGGTCCCCCTGCCTTTTTTTTAAATTTATACATTTTTTTTTTTTATCCAGCCTTTACTACTACTTTAATGTGGATGCTAATCTCACCAGATTTGGAGTGAGATTTGATGATGTCATTACTAGGCTTCTCACGGTTGTCCTTGCTGGAGAGTAAGCTGTACCTGAGAACCTGCAACACAAGGATCTCCCTTTTTCCACTTCCTCCATACTATGCTTACTGAATAATTTCCTTTCAATCTTTATGGGGGAACAACTAACATAAGGAAAACCCCCTTCTCTAGCCAAGATGACTGGAGGGGAAAGGTCAGCTGCAGGGAGACCACAAGCAACACTGGTGACTAGTCTTTCTCCCTCTCCGTTTTCCATTAATCTAGAGTTCAGGTCTTATAGGGCATATGCCAAGTCAGCACACAGCATGCATTGCAAGATGCTCTTTCCAACACCAGCCTTCCTCATGACTTCTCTCACTCCTTTCCAGAAAAGACACCTCCACCACGTTGCAAGACTTAAAGTGTAAGTAAACCCCCCTATTGATTTCAGCCAAGGAAGCCGACATCTTTGCCTCGGTTTAATCTACAACTGTCATGATGCTGCACATGTAATCAGTTATGACACCAGCCATTGGCTGGTTTGACAGTTGGTTGAGAGCACAACCAATGGGAGTGTTACATTTCCAGCATGTGCCAGAAATTAAACGGTTTTAAGGTAGTATTAACCCTTTCGCTACTACTGGCATGTCAGACAAAGAGTAGCGTGGGGGAATTTTACACACATTTTCAACTACTAGAGTGTGTGTACATAGCGGACAAGCTGGCTGTCAGGTGGAAACGATCCACCAACTGTGCGCTCAGGAGGAAAAGACATCTCCCCCCCCAAAAAAAAAAAAAAAATAGTACGATTGGCGCCTTCTGTGTTTAGCTAATCTTCAGGTCTAAAATTATTTTTTCTTAATGTGTTGAGCAAAAAACTAGTCTGGCAACGAAAGGGTTAAGCCCTTGTCTTTATGTGCAGGAATCTATTCAGGACTATTAGGCATCATGTACACAGGACGTTTTTACAACCTCCCCTGAACCACTTAAAGTGGTTGTAAACCCTTACAACACACTTTGACCTACAGGTAAGCCTAGATTAAGGCTTACCTGTAGGTCCAAGAAATATCTCCTAAACCTACACGGTTTAGGAGATATTTGCTGAAAGACAGGCACCGCTGTTTACGGCGCATGCAGGCGCACTGAGCGCGGCACCGTCAACGGCGAATATGCCATGCGTGGCGGCTCCCGTGCGCATGCACGGGAGTGACGTCATCGCTGCATGACAGAAGCGGAGCGGCGAGTCCCACCGAGAAGATGGATGCGCCGGTCTACAGGGGACAGCGGTGACTTCGCTGGCTCCTGTGTCAGGTAAGTGACACATAATGGGCTACTATGCGATGTATTGTAGTCCATTATGCTTTACCTTTGCAGGGAATGAAAGAGGAAGTAAACTCATCAGGGTTTACTTCCTCTTTAACTTGACAGATAGTAACCCACGTTTAAAACATCCATTTTGCCGCATTTAGCAGCTTCCTGCCGCATTTGTGTTTAGAAGCGTTTCTACAAAAAAAAAAAAAAAAAAATATGTTTTTTTTTTTTTTTTTTTTTTTTTTTTAAATGGCCAAAAACTAAAAACACCTACAAACGAAAAGTGGTTAAACGCGGGTTACCACGTTTAGTCGCGTTTGGCATCTGAAACGTGGTGGAAATCTTCGGCATCTGAAACCATTTTTTTTTGCTTTCAAAGAAACGCTGTTAAACGCAACTGCCTAAAAATGGCAATAAACGAGACCGTGTACATCATCACAGAGAACAACATTGAATGAGTTCAGGGGCAGTTGAAAAAAAAGTGTCCAACTGCCTCTGAACGTACGTTTAGCAGCGTCCCGTGTACATGGGGCCTTAGAAAAACATAAAAGTGGTACTTCAGTCATTTTTTCATCTTTCCATCTATTAAATCTTCTGCCCTTGTCGTTTTAACTTTTGGATAGTAAAACATTTTTTTTTTTTCTGCCAGTAAATCCCTTATACAGCCCACTTCCTGTTTCTTGTCTGGTCATAAGCCTAGGCTTATGGCATCATGCACAGCTCTCTCACTCTTGTGAGAGTGAGGAAGGGAGAGGGGATGAGTCATAAGAGGGCCAATGAAAGCTGCAGAGCTGGAGGTGTGCGTCTGTGTAAATCCAGGAAGTGAACAGGCAAGCAGCTTCAGCTGCCCACAGTTAAAATGGCTGCAGCCAGACTCAGAGGAGGGAGATTTCTGCAGCATATTTGGAAAGTACAGAATCACAGTATATATAAAATAAAAAGGTAAACTGGTGGGAGGGAAGCTTCAAAATGGCAAAGATGTTTTTATTACCAATTGTGTGAGCAGACTGTAGTTCCTCTTTAAACACCAAGTGTCTCCCCCCCCCCCTAATTAAATCCATATTTAAATTACATTTAGAAGTCTGTCAGTTCAGCCTTCCTGTATTTTCAGTGAACTGTACACATCACGGCCTTGTCACATAACCCCCACTGTCAGGGCTAAAATGTTTTATATATTACATGCCTTGGGAGGAGGGGCGGGGGGTGGCTTGCAGTCCTAAGATTTAGAGATGCCTGTGATTCGGAGCCTGGAATTAGGAGTGCTCCCATAAGGGTGGCTAGGGCAGAGCTCCATGGGACACTGAAATGCAGCATAGCCACCAAAAAAGTTCAAAAAGTGTGACGAGCTTCAAAAGAACCACAACTAGCAAACTGCCAAGTGCCGATGTCTTCTGCAATACTGTATATGTGTTCTTACTTGGAGGATTCAATACCACCCCCTAAAAGAACAACCCTAAAGCCCCATACACACGGTCGGACTTTGTACAAACTTTTCCGTGGACTTTTGTACAAAGGGCGTAGTCCACAAGTTTGTATTGCATACAAACGATCTGACTTTTTGACAACAAACACGAACGTAGTGACGTCACAACGCACTGACGCCACTTCAAAAGAGGACGTTCAATGACTCCAGCGCCACCTTTGGTCAACTTCTGTATTGTAGTCTGATCTTTTGCATTGGTTCTGAGCATGCGTGTTTGTACCTTGTACAAAAGTCCTATGCTTTTGCATACACACGATCGGACTTTGCTCCATCGGACTTTTGTTGCCAGAAAGTTTGTCCGTTCGCACAGCCAACAACAGTCGGATGAAAACAGAAAAAGTTTGTCCGATGGAGCGTACACTCAGTCGGATGTTGCTCCAAAACAGCTAATTTGCATGTTTGTTGTCAAAAAGTCCGACCGTGTGTACGGGCCTTAAAGATGTCCATGCATAGGATCTCATGGCGGGGCAGTCTGGTCCAGTATAATTATTATATATATATATATCCAGTATATATATGTATGAGCAGGACATCAGGAGGCAGGGCCAAACCATAAGTTCCTAGAGGAAGTCTGTATTTGCATATTAGAAGGCCTCAGGTTTGGAGGAGTCATACAAACACCACACTAACAGTCACTTCACTACCATCATGTAAATAACACCTTCCTACCCAGACCGTGCCTTCTTTTACACACAGCTAATGTCCCCACTGCCTTCTTTCCTTCCTTGGGATTAACAAGGTACTCGGGTTATATTTATTCACATAAAAATCTGATTTCTAAGAGTTTTTTTTTTTTTTACAATACAGTGAGGGAGATCAGCCTTTGCATTTTTAAAGCAGCGTTGTCACCCTGTGCGGTGGAGCCCTGACGTATGCAGGGCTGTCACTGCTTATAAATCCTCCCCACCTCTCTTCCAATCAGAACTTCAAATCACTTCCTCCAAATACAGAGCGACCTCTTGTATCCCTCCTTGTCCAGGGTCTGCCGAGGTTTTCACTCTGAGATGTCAGAGAGAATTACAGTGCCCCCCAGAGGAAGACAAAGGGGATGTAGCTAGAACGAAGAACTGGCATTAACCCCTTAGTGACTGGGCATCAAACAAAATGTTAAAGCGATTGTAAAGTCTCTCCCCCCCCCCCCCCTTTTAAAAATAAACATGTTATACTTACCTGCTCTGTTGCAGTGGATTTACACAGAGCAGCCCGGATCCTCCTCTTCTCAGGTCCCTCTTCTGTGCTCCTGGCTCCTCCCTCCTGCTCAGTGCCCCCCCCCCCCCACAGCAAGCAGCTTGATATGGGGGGCACCCGGGCCGAGTCACAGCTCCCTGTGTCCATTCAGACACTGAGCCCCGACTCGCCCCCTCCCCCCCCCCGATTGGCTAGCTGATCGACAGCAGCGGGAGCCAATGACACTGCTGATGTGTCTCGGCCAGCCAATCAGGAAGGAGAACCTCAGATAGCTGAGAGGCTTGTGGACATCGCTGGACAGAGTGGGACTTCAGGTAGGTATTAGAGGGGCTGTTGCACAACTAAGGCTTTTTACCTTGAATGTATTAAGATAAAAAAAAAAAAAAAAAAACTTCTGACTTTAAAATCCCTTTAAGGCTGGGTTCACACCGCTGCGGGGGGAGAACCGGATGTGATTCGCACAGCAAATCACATCCGATCTCCGTAGCGCTGCGAGTTCAGCCATACAGATAGTATGGCTGAACTCGCAGCAGTCCCGCAGCAAACTCGCACGGGACCCTTTTTTGGGTCCGCAACGGAATCGGATCGCATGGGGGTTCACACCATGCGATCCGATTCCTGTGCGAGTCGGCAGATCGCACTGCGATATGCCGACGGATCTGGGGGTGTCATTAACATATCATTGACACCCCCAGCCGTCCACATAGGGCAGTGTGAACTGCCGGCGGGAGTCGTGCGATGCGGGAAAACGCCGCGGATTCGCGGCGTTCCCGCATCGCAGCGGTGTGAACCCGGCCTAAAGGCTGAACACAGATTTGCAATTGACATCACAACTACTTTGTGCATCCAGGTGGATTATACTATGGGGGTTTTTTTCCCCCCCTCAGGACAAATTAGGCTTTTTAATGGTAAATGGTATTTGGATTTGGATATACCCTGACTTTTTATTATCGAAAGGAAAACTGGCCCAAAATAGCCATCAGAAAATATTTTTATCTAAATGTAGGTGTATATTTCTTGCGATTACTATAATTTAACACAAAAACCCAAATAAAAAAAAATTGTGCATTTTGCTGCTTTTTTTTTTTTTCCTCACTATACATACACTATAGTTTGAAGACACTATAAATCTTACACAAACCAATTCATAAACACTTATTGGGATTTTTTTTTTTTTTCAGACATGTAGCTGAATACATCTTGGCCAATAAAATAATAATTAAAAACAAGCATGCCTAGAAAAATAAAAATGCAGTGGCGATCAAATACCACCAAAAGAAAGCTTGACCCATTACACAGTGCTAAATAGCGCAAAATGGCCCGATTATAAAGGTTGTAAAACCTTCTGCTAGCTGAAGTGGTAATTCCCCTTCCCATCCACTCTATAGTTGAAAGACAGTGCGGCTCTCCAGTTCTGGGTGGGTGTCCACAAACGTCCGCCCAAAACCTTGGCCCCCAACATTCCCCCTGGGACACGCATAAGGTGCTCTGTGACCATTGGACACAGCTGATAACCCTCATCACTGCCCATTCCTTGTCCATCAGCGCAGATCCATCAGTACTCATTAGTGCAGCCCACATCACTGCCGACCCATCAGTGCAGACCCATCAGTAAAGTCTCATCAGTGCACTTAAGTGCTGCCTCATCAACGATCATCAGTGCAGCCTCATTAGTGAGGCCACATTAGGGCAGCCCCATCATGCCCGTCAGTAAAGCACCATCAGTGCCGCTCCATCAGCGCAGCCTCCTCAGTGCCGCCCCATCGGTAGTCATTAGTGGTGCTTCATCAGCGCCACTTAACAGAGCAGCTTCATAATTAAATTGACCATCAGTGAGGCCTCATCAGTGCAGGCCCATCAGAGCCGCCCATCATGTAGCCTCATCATTGCCCATCATTTACGGGTCCATCAGCGCAGCGCTGCTCCAGCAGTGGCCATTAGTGCCGCTTTAACAGTGCAGCCTCATCAGGGCAGCCCCATGTAGATCCATCAGTATAGCCTCATCAGTGCAGCCCCCCCCCCCCCCATCACTGCCCATCAGCGCAGACCCCATCAGCGCCGCTTATCACTGCCAATAAGTATCATGCCTCAGTGCCGCTGCATCAGAGCAGCCGCCTCAGTGCCGCTCCATCAGAGCAGCTGCCTCAGTGCCGCTCCATCAGAGCAGCCGCCTCAGTGTCCACCAGTGGTCATTAGTGCCGCTTCCTCTGCACCGCTTAACAGTGCAGCCCCATCAGTGAGACCTCATCAGTGTAGCCCCATCAGAGACTACCATCGGTGTAACATCATTAAGGCTCCATCAGCGGCCATTAGTGCCGCTTTATCAGCGCTGCTTAACAGTGCGGCCTCGTCAGGGCATATCAGTGAGGCCTCATCAGTGCATCCCCATCAGTATCACTTTTCAGGGCAGCCTCATTTGTGCAGTTCCCTCATCAGCACCAATCAGTATCCATTAATAGTGCTGCCTCATCAGTGCAGCCTCAGTGCCCATCACTGCAGCATCATCAGTGCTAAACATCAACATCGCAGCCTTATTACCCATCATTGCCACCCATCAGTATCGTTTATCAGTGGAGCCCCATCACCGCTCATCATTGCCACTTATCAGCGGCCATCAGTGAGCCCCATTAAGGCAGCCCCATCAGTATTGGTTATCAGTTCACAACAATGCAGCCCCCATCGGTGCCCAGTATTGCAGCCTCCTCATTGACCATCAGTGAAGCCCCATCAGTGCCGCCTCATCTGCGAAGCCCCATCAGTGTCGCTTACCAGACACAGCCTCATCAGTGCCGCTTACCAATACAACCTCATCAGCATCGCTTATCAGTGTAGCCCCTTCTGTGCCCAATCAATGTGGCCTCATCAGTGCAGACCCGTCATCGCAGCCTTGTGAGTGCCCATCAGTGCCGCTCATCACTGCAGCCTCATCATCAGTGCCAATCGGTATCCTTTACTAGTGCCACCTTATCAGAGCAGCCATATCAGTGGCATCATCAAAGCCCACACTGCAGCCACATCAGTGAGGCCTTGTCAGCAAAGCCTCATGAGTGCCCCCTAAGTGCAGCCCCATCAGTGCTCATCATTGTAGCCTCATCATTGACCATCAATGAAGCCCCATCAGTGCCGCCTAGTCAGTGCTAATCAGTGAGGCCTCATCTGCGCAGCCTCATCAGTCCATCCCATCAGTGCCAATCGGTATCACTTTCCAGTGCAGCCCCATCACTGCAGCCTTATCAGTGACCATCAGCACAACCTCTTCAGCACAGCCTCATCAGTAAACCCTCATTAGCGCAGCCCCTTCAGTGCCGCTCATTAGTGCGGCCTCTACTTTGAGAATCAGAGCAAGCAAAAAATAAAAATAAAAATGGTCTGGGCAGGAAAGGGGTAAAATAGCCCAGTATATAGGTGGTAAGTGCTGCTATACTGGCAGCCTTGGTCAGGTCCAACAATCTCACCACTGAATGTAGGAGGTCCGGCATTTGGTTCAGATCACACGGCCTGCAGAGGCTCTCCAGGTCCTATAGAAATCATCATGTCACAAGCAGACCCTCTGAGATGACAGTAAGCCCCGCCCCCACTTACGGTAATGTTGAAGTGGATCCCATCGTATCGGTAAACCTTCTGACTGGTCCGTGTCCCGGGAAGAGCCGGATCCAGAAGAAGTTTGTAGCTCCTCCACTGAAAGCCGGTTCCTCGGTGACTGTCACCCTCAGGCTCCATCTGGGGACATGGGACCTGAAAAACCAGGAGACCCTCATCACCATCACTGCAACCATGGGAGGTCTCAGTATATAATCCTATGTGTATATAGCTCAGCACTCTCCTGGAGGTCTCAGTATATAATCCTATGTGTATGTAGCTCAGCCCTCTCCTCAGTATATAATCCTATGTGTATATAGCTCAGCCCCTCTCCTCAGTATATAATCCTATCTGAATATAGCTCAGCACTCTCCTGGGAGTCTCTCGGTATATAATCCTATGTGTATATAGCTCAGCACTCTCCTGGGGGTCTCTCAGTATATAGCTTAGCTCTCTCTCGGGGGTCCCTCAGTATATAATCCTATGTCTATATAGCTCAGCTCTCTCCTGGGGGTCCCTCAGTATATAATCCTATGTGTATATAGCTCAGCCCTCTCCTGTGGGTCTCCCAGTATATAATCATATGTGTATATAGCTCAGCCCTCTCCTCAGTATATAATCCTATGTGTATATAGCTCAGCCCTCTCCTGGAGGTCTCTCAGGATATAATCCTATGTGTATATACCTCATCTTTCTCCCCAGTATATAATCCTGTGTGTATATAGCTCAGCCCTCTCCTGGGGGTCTCTCAGTATATAATCCTATGTGTATATAGCTCAGCTCTCTCCTCAGTATATAATCATATGTGTATATAGCTCAGCCCTCCCTTGGAGGTCTCAGTATATAATCCTATGTGTATATAGCTCAGCCCTCTCCTTGAGGTCTCTCGGTATACAATCCTATGTGTATATAGCTCAGCACTCTCCTCAGTATATAATCCTATGTATATATAGCTCAGCCCTCTCCTGGGGGTCTCTCAGGATATAATCCTATGTGTATATAGCTCAGCCCTCTCCTGGAGATCTCTCAGGATATAATCCTATGTGTATATAGCTCAGCCCTCTCCTGGGGGTCTCTCAGGATATAATCCTATGTGTATATAGCTCAGCTATCTCCTCTGTATATAATCATATGTGTATATAGCTCAGCCCTCTCCTGGGGGTCTCTCAGTATATAATCCTATGTGTATATAGCTCAGCCCTCTCCTGGGGGTCTCTCAGGATATAATCTTATGTGTATATAGCTCAGCCCTCTCCTCGGTATATAATCCTATGTGTATATAGCTCTGCCCTCTCCTGGAGGTCTCTCAGTATATAATCCTATGTGTATATAGCTCAGCTCTCTCCTCAGTATATAATCCTATGTGTATATAGCTCAGCTCTCTCCTCAGTATATAATCCTATGTGTATATAGCTCAGCTCTCTCCTCAGTATATAATCCTATGTGTATATACCTCAGCCCTCTCCTCACTATATAATCCTATGTGTATATAGCTCAGCCCTCTCCTGGAGGTCTCTCAGTATATAATCCTATGTGTATATAGCTCAGCCCTCTCCTGGGGGTCTCTCAGGATATAATCCTATGTGTATATAGCTCAGCCCTCTCCTGGGGGTCTCTCATGATATAATCCTATGTGTATATAGCTCAGCACTCTCCTGGGGGTCTCTCAGGATATAATCCTATGTGTATATAGCTCAGCTCTCTCCTGGGGGTCTCTCAGTATATAATCCTATGTGTATATAGCTCAGCACTCTCCTGGGGGTCTCTCAGGATATAATCCTATGTGTATATAGCTCAGCACTCTCCTGGGGGTCTCTCAGTATATAATCCTATGTGTATATAGCTCAGCCCTCTCCTGGGGGTCTCTCGGTATATAATCTTATGTGTATATAGCTCAGCCCTCTCCTCAGTATATAAATTCTATGTGTATATAGCTCAGCCCTCTCCTCAGTATGGACTCCTATGGTCGCCTATGTGTATGTAGCTCAGCCGTCTCTCAGGCCCCGGTGTTCCCCCCTCCCCCTCCGGTGGGGTCTCTCGGTCACTCACCCGGCGGTCTCTCCGCTCTCCCGGCTGTCTCTCGCTGTCTCTTCCCCTCACAGCCTCCCGGTAAAGCCTCCTGCCGTTTCTCCGCCGCTCTTTCGCCGGGACCCGGCCCCTCCCCCTCGGTGAAGGCCCTCCCCTCCCGGTCTACCGACCGCTCCGCTCCTCCTCCCGTTCCCCCCACTCGTATCGGGCTCCGTCGCCGCTCCGGATGATTTTCTATTTTTTCCACCCCGATTTACCTCCCTGACGAATCTGCCGACATCCAGATAGTTTTACTTAGCGCGGCTTCCGTCTTCGCACTTTCCACCCAGCTTTGCTGGATTTTATTTGGTTCGCCTCCGTTTTGATATCTGATGTTTCCGCGTGAAAGGTGGGAGTCGGCGACTAAGAGGAGTCGGATTTTTTTATTTATTTCTTTACAAGGTTAGTTATCGCTTTTGACGAATCGGCTGCCATGAAATGCCGATGAAGAACGAAACGTCTGAGGTGGGAGCAAAGGCGGGCTCTGACCATAGAGAGGGGAGGGGATAGGGCGGCCTATTCTCATCACTCTATGATCTGGCTGGAGTTTTTTTCCCAGAATAACTTTATTGACATTCAATTGATGTCAATAAAACAGCGATGTCTTTAGCTAGAGTAGTAATCAGTGCACCACTGAGTATAGGAATTCCCATTTCACTGTTCTAATTTAAATAAAATTGCAATTCAATTATAAATTCTTGTTGACTGTGGTCTTATTATATGACAGCTGTATCTTTTACAGTGCTGTATATAGCTACATGACATTTATATGATGTGTGTTTATATAATATTTCTATAAATTATTATTGTTTATCCCATTATCATATATATATATATATATATATATATATATATATATATATATATATATATATATATATATATATATATATTTTATTATATTTTTATTTATTTTTTTTTAGTTCTCATATTCACAAACTCTATATGGTAATTTTATATATACTGTAAATAAATAATATATATGTGTGTGTGTGTGTGTGTTTTTTTGTTGTTTATTTTTTGTTTATATTAATCATATATGTAACTTTTCATATTCATAAACTTTATATAGTGTTGTTATTTGTGTGTGTGTATATATATATATATATATATATATATATATATATATATATATATATATATACAGTATATATAAAATTACCATATAGAGTTTGTGAATATGAGAACTAAAATATATATATATATATATATATATATATATATATATATATATTGCCTTAAAAAAGTATTCATACCCCTTTAAAACCAAAATCGTAAATGTATTTTATTGGGATTTTATGTGAGAGACCAACACAAAGTG
This sequence comes from Lithobates pipiens, assembly GCF_037356315.1. Lineage (NCBI taxonomy): Eukaryota > Metazoa > Chordata > Amphibia > Anura > Ranidae > Lithobates > Lithobates pipiens. Next base: position 29,377,655 of record NW_027507784.1, on the reverse strand, counting down.
AGAAATCATTGTGAAGTGGAAGGAAAATGATAAATGGTTTTCAAAAATTTTTAAGAATAAATATGTGAAAACTGTAGGGTGCATTTGAGTCAATACTTTGTAGAACCCCCTTCACTGCAATTACAGCTACAAGTCTTTTTGGGGATGTCTTTACCAGCTTTGCACATCTAGAGAGGGACATTTCTGCCCATTCTTCTTTGCAAAATATCTCAAACTCTGTCAGATTGGATGGAGAGTGTCTGTGAACAGCAATTTTCAAGTCTTGCCACAGATTCTCAATTGGATTTAGGTCTGGACTTTGACTGCGTCATTCTAACACATGAATATTCTTTGATCTAATTTATTCCATTGTAGCTCTGGCTGTATGTTTCTGGTCGTTGTCCTGCTGGAAGGTGAACCTCCGCCCCCAGTCTCAAGTCTTTTGCAGACTCTTAGCCCCTGTACACATGGTCGGAGATTTCGACAACCAAATCCGTCGGATCTTGTCCGAAACTGTTACATACACACACGGTTGGACTAAGTTGTCGAAAAATCGGATCATTCAGAACGTGATGACGTAATTTCGTTACGATGGGACTACATTCAGGCTAGTAGCCAATAGCTTTGATGTAGGAATTTGATCTGAGCATGCGTGGCACTTGGTCCGATCAAAATTCTCTACACATGAGTATGTCCGATCGAACCAGTTTGTCAGAAAATATTTCCAACAAGTTGGAAAATTGGGTCCGACGGATATTCCGACAGAATCAGTCCGATGCAGACCACACACAGTCGGATTATTCCGACAACACGGTCTGATAGGACACATCCCGACGGATTCTCTGACCGTGTGTACAAGGGCTAACAGGTTTTCTTCTAAGATTGCCCTGTATTTGGCTCCATCCATCTTCCCATCAACTCTGACCAGCTTCCCTGTCCCTGCTGAAGAAAAGCATCCCCACAGTTGCCCTGGAAGAAGTCCTCTAGTAAAGAAACCGGTGCGGAGAGGAGACGATATCCAATCACTGCGATTTTTAAATTTATGTGCTGCAGCCTTTTATGTTCTATGATGCACCTCTTTTCCTTTTTTGTGCATAATGCTACAATAGACACCTTATGAAAGGTATTTTACACTACTGGAAGCCCCATTCTTATTAACTTTGGGATTTTGCTCAGCGGACATGAGGGTCTGATCTGGCTATTGGAGGGACATTTGGAGAGACACATATTCCATATACCTCTGTTTGCCTTCATGTCAGGAGCTGACAATTTCCAATGCCCATTTGACCTTCCATAATAGAAGATCCACCATGTGGGGTAAGAGTACATCCTTATTTTATGTTGGTAATTCACCTGGTGAAGGACACCGCCTGGAGTTCATTAGCACTCAGCACTTTATTCAGCACATGTCTCAAGACACTGCACTCGTCCACTTGCTGACACCTCTTTAATTACATGTTGGACTTTATATCTATACCATTGTTCACTTATCACAACTTATTAGTATTTCATCCCCACCACATGATGCTGCCACCACCATGTTTCACAGTGGGGATGGTGTGTTCAGGGTGATGTGCAGTGTTAGTTTTCCGCCACACATAGCGTTTTACTTTTAGGCCAAAAAGTAAAATTTTGGTCTCATGTGACCAGAGCACCTTCTTCCACATGTTTTCTGTGTCCCCCACATGGCTTCTCCCAAACTGCAAATGGGACTTCTATGGCTTTCCACCAATGGCTTTTTTCTTGTCACTCTCCCAAGGTCAGATTTGTGGAGAGCACGACTAATAGTTGTCCTGTGGACAGATTCTCCCACCTGAGCTGTGGATCTCTGCAGCTCCTCCAGAGTTGCCATGGGCCTCTTGGCTGCTTCGCCGGTCAGTTTAGGTGGACGGCCATGGCTTGGTAGGTTTGCATTTGTGCCATTCTCTTTACATTTTCAGATAATGGATTGAACAGAGCTCCGTGAGATGCTAAAAGCTTGGGATATTTTTTTTATAACCTAACCCCGCTTTATATTTTTCAACAACTTTATCCCTGACCTGTCTGGTGTGTTCCTTGGCCTTTGTAATGCTGTTTGTTTACTAAGGTTCTCTAACAAACCTCCAAAGGCTTTAAAGAACAGCTGTATTTAAACTGAGAATAAATTATACATAAGTGGACTCTATTTACTAATCAGGTGACTTCTGAAGGCAATTAGTTCCACTAGATTTTAGTTAGGGGTATCAGAATAAAGGGGGCTGAATACAAATGCCTGCCACACTTTTCACATATTAATTTGTAAAAAAAATTGAAAAACATTTATTGTTTTCTTTCCAGTTCACAGTTATGTGCAACTTTGTGTTGGTCTATCACATATAATTCCAATAAAATACATTCACATTTTGAATACTTTTTTAAGGCACTGTGTATATACATTTTTTCCAAATATTTTGGGGGTCACAGGCATAAATTAGAACCCAGCAAAGGTTCTAACTCTTCATATTTCTATGTAAAAATAGGCTAAGGTTGGGAATTATGTCGTTGGATAGCTAAGCAGTTGTCTTTGTCATAGCTATGTCGCATTCTGCAGGGTGAAGCTGAGAATATGGCTTGCCAGGATTGGCATTTGCCACTGGGTTGAGATCAGCTTCAACACCTATCAGTTTTTTTTTCATCTGGTAGAAACAGAGAGAGTATGCTAAAAATGGTCACCCTACCACTTAGAAAAGTTCAGTTCAGCCAAAACTGATATTTAAGCTTTTGATCGATGCCAGAGAAGAAATCACATGATGGGTTCATATATCCCTCAAGATCTTCATTATGGAGTTCTCTGCACAGAATTTCCCTGTTCTGCACATCTCCCAAGGACAATATAAATGTCTTCTAGCCTCCGTGTTTAATTCCTTATTTTTTATATATGGAGGAAACAAAAGAAGGTGTGAGAAGACACCAAGAAGGGCAAGATCCCCCAAAACTCTAACACGGGCGACAGCAAGACAATAAGATGGGTAAGAGCCTGAAAAACTTGAAGATGAGTAAGAACAGAGCCAACCTATGGCACAGAGGAGTAAGAAGACTATAGGATGGCTAGGATCACCCAAAACACAAAGAGGGGTAAGAGCAGAGTTGCAACCTTTGGCACAGTGGAGTAAGATGACCATAGGATGGATAGGAGAGCCTAAAACGCCAAAATGGATGAGAGAAGAGCCAGGACCTATGGCACAAAGAAGAAAAAAAGACCACATAAAAGGGCCAGTAACCTTTAAAACTGTAAGGTGGGTAAAAGCAGAGATAGAACCTATGGTGTGAAGGCTGAGAAGATCCCAAAATTGGAAGGAACCCCAAACCTTCTAGATGGTTAAGGACAGAGTCAGAACTTATGGCACAGTCGAGTAAGAAGACCATAGGATGGGTAGAATCCCCCAAAATACTAAGAAGGAAAACAGCAGAGCCAAGACCCATAGTAAAAATGAGTAAGAAGACCCTAAGTTGGGTAGGACCCCCAAAACACCAAGATAGGTAAGAACAGAGTCAGGACCTTTGGCAGAGAGGAGTGAGATGACCCTATGATGGGTCGGAGCCCTCAAAACTCCATGATGGGTGAGAGCAGAGCCAGAACCTATGGCACAAAGAAGTAAAAAGAACCGGCAAAACCTCAAAATAGGTAAGACAGAGACAGGACCTATGACACAAAGGGGTAAGATGAATGGGAACCAAAACTCTAGGATAGCTGAGAGCAGAGCCAGGACATTACAGGGCACTAAAAAGTAACAAGATACCAAATATGTTGTAGTTGAGACTCCTCAAAACTCCAAAAAAGCAGAACTGGGACTTATGGTATGGAGGAGTAGGAAGTCCCCAAGTTGGCTAGGAATCCATAAAACTCCAAGAGTGGTGAGTGCAGCAATATGACCTATGTGTTAGGTCACCTGAGGCCAGGTGACAGATGCACCCCATTGGGGTCAGGAGTGTACTGCTGAGATAGTGGAACCTACGGCTGACAGTTGTGGATAGAGCTCTGGGTGGTTCAGGAAAGCAGGTACTCTGCGGCACCAACACAGATCATACTGGGAGCTAGAGTATGAGATTTCCCAGGGCACGGAATCTAAGAGCCAGCGGATATTCACCAGGGCCCCTGATGGTGGGGATTGACTTTGTTGCAGTCTGGCTCCAGGTCTCGGCCCCCAAGGTCTCCCAGCTCATGCTCACGGTCGACTACTGGTGGATAGAAAGGAAGCAGCAGCCTGGGGCAGCAAGCATAGTCAGGAGATAAGCCAAAAGGTCAGGGCAACAAGCAGATAGGGATAGTCAAAGAACACGCTAAAGGTCGGGATATGAAGCCAGTCAAGAACAAGCCAAGGTCAGTTAATAGGATCAGACGTAGGATACACAGCAATGAGTACACGGAAGCCAAACTCACAAAATTGATCAGCAAGGCTTGGCTTACAGTGCACAGTTAATGTAGTGTTGCTAATTAGAGGCTGGGGTGGAGCCATGCACGAGGGAAGATTACTTAAGCATACAGGTGAACAGCCACTGGCCTCTATGCTGAACAAAAAAAGAAACGTGAGCAAACAGACAAGAACACTACTTCAGAGTCATGACACTATGGCTAAAGAGACAAAGGGTAACCCCTGGAAGTTGCACATCTAAGGTGTCCTAGAGAAGTGAATAGAGTGGCGACCTCTGCCTGGACTCCAACCAGGCCACGCCCCCCAACGCATTTCACTCCATGCCCCCGAAACTTAGTCATGTCTAAGCTAAGCTAAGTTCCCCATGACTAAGCTCCGGGGGGTGGAGTGAAATGCATTTGGACCATGGCCTGATTGGAGTCCAGGTTGAGGTTGCCACTCTATTCACTTCTCTAGCAACCCTTAGATGTGTGACTTCCAGGGGCTACCTTTGTCTCTTGAAACCTTGTAGGAGCCAGGAGAGGCTCCATCCTCTGTCAGCACTCTAACAGCAGCTGTGGATGTTCGGTTTACATATCCCCCCTCTACTGAGCCTGAGCGGTACACATACCCTTTCTATGTCACAACAGGACCTATGGCACTGAGGAGTAATAAAAACCCAAGATAGCAATCATCAAGACTCGAAGATGGGTAGGAACAGAGACAGGACATCTGGCACATAAGTGAAAAGACCCCTATATGACTGGGAACCCCCAAAACTTCAAGAAAGTTGACAGTAGAGCTCAGACCTATGACATGGAGGAGCAACAAGAGCCCAGATAATTGTGAAACTCCAAACCTCCAAGGTAGGCAAGAGAAGAGTCAGGACCTACAGCATAGAGAAATAAGGAGACACCAAGATTATTAGTCGGGTACATTAGAGCCAGTACCAATGACACAAAGGTCAAAGGTCAGGATGGGTGGTAGCCCCAGAAATGTTTTCTACTGTAGATGTAATGTATTGGGATGAGAATTGTGGGTGCAGAGATGCCAGTGAAAAATAATGTTATTGTTCACTCTTGAATGAAATGTTACTGATAAAATAAGCTCTGTCATTATCAAACTTATTTTCAAAAATGAATAGCTGAAAAGAAAAGGAAGCAAATCAATAGTTACCTTTCTAGCTGGCAGAACTTCTCTTTGGTAATGAGATATCCTCTGGTGAAGTCCACAAGGAGGCCAACACTTCCAAGAGTGCGGATCTCCTGGGTTCACCACAGTGGTCAGTTGTTCCTCCTGCTGACCTCCATCTCTCTGCTGTGTTCTCATAGTGACAGCTTAGAAGTTAACCAGAGCAATGATGTACAGCTGCAGCTGGAGTGCATGTAGACAGGAAGTGGATAAAAAAGAGGTTGCAAGCGATCAGCAGCACTGAGATGTATGAAATGGTGAAAAAAAAGTGTAAACTAAAAGAAAGAAAACCATGTCAATTGTATGTAGTTAGTCACATTCAACTGGACTTGTTCTTGAGTTTTGAAGCTTGTAGCTTTTCCAAACAACTTTTTCAGTTCTAATGAGTTCTAATGACTGTCAGGAAAATACCCCAGCATTTTATCCTGCAGGTAGTAAAAAATACCTTAATCCAATCACCTTGGAATGTGTAAATGTTTGTACAAGAACATGATGGACAATCAACATCTACAAGAACCCATCCTGTCCTTGGACAATCAGCTTTAAGTAACCATCCTGTCCTTGGACAATCATCTTCAAGAATCCATCCCGTCCTTAAACAATCATCTACAAGAACCCATCCTGTCCTTGGACAATTATCTTCAAGAACCCATCCTGCCCTTTGACAATCATCTTCAAGAATCTATCCTGTCCTTGAACAATCATCTACAAGAACCCATCCTTCCCTTGGACAATCATCTTCAAGAACCCATCCTGTCCTTTGACAATCATCTACAAGAATCCATCCTGTCTTTGGACAATCATCTTCAAGAACCCATCCTGTCCTTGGACAATCATCTTCAAGAATCCATCCTGTCCTTGGACAATCATCTTCAAGAATTCATCCTGTCCTTGGACAACCATCTGTAAGAACCCATCCTGTCCTTTGACAATCATCTACAAGAATCTATCCTGTCTTTGGACAATCATCTTCAAGAACCCATCCTGTCCTTGGACAATCATCTTCAAGAATCCATCCTGTCCTTGGACAACCATCTGTAAGAACCCATCCTGTCCTTGGACAATCATCTTCAAGAACCTATCCTGTCCTTGGACAATCATCTACAAGAATCCTTCCTGTCCTTGGACAATCATCTACAATCACCCTTCCTGTCCTTGGACAATCATCTACAATAACCCTTCCTGTCCTTGGACAATCATGCACAAGAACCCTTCCTGTTCTTGTACAATCATCTACAAGAATCCTTCCTGTCCTTGGACAATCATCTTCAAGAACCCACCCTGTCCTTAGACAATCATCTATAAGAACCCATCCTGTCCTTGGACAATCATCTACAAGATCCCATCCTGTCCTTGGACAACCATCTGTAAGAACCCATCCTGTCCTTGGACAATCATCTTCAAGAACCTATCCTGTCCTTGGACAATCATCTACAAGAATCCTTCCTGTCCTTGGACAATCATCTACAATAAGGGCCGGTTCACACAGCGGGCGATGCGAGGCGACACGACTCGCCTCGCCTCGCTCCCGCAAGTCGCCCCCGTTCTGTACAATGGAACCGTTCTGAGAGGAGCGACTCGAGTCGCTCTGACTCAGAAAAAAGGTTCCTGTACTACTTCTGGGCGACTTCGGGGGCGACTTGCATTGACTTCTATACAGAAGTCCTCTGCAAGTCGCCGCTGAGGTCGCCGCAGGTCGCGGCGAGGCAAGTCGGAGACGCCTCGCCGCGCCTGCAGTGTGAACCGGCCCTAACCCTTCCTGTCCTTGGACAATCATCTACAATAACCCTTCCTGTCCTTGGACAATCATCTACAATAACCCTTCCTGTCCTTGGACAATCATGCACAAGAACCCTTCCTGTTCTTGTACAATCATCTACAAGAATCCTTCCTGTCCTTGGACAATCATCTTCAAGAACCCACCCTGTCCTTAGACAATCATCTATAAGAACCCATCCTGTCCTTGGACAATCATCTACAAGATTCCATCCTGTCCTTGGACAATCATCTACAAGAACCTATACTGTCCTTTGACAATCATCTACAAGAACCCATTCTGTCCTCAGACAATCATCTACAAGAACCCACCCTGTCCTTGGACAATCATCTTCAAGAACCTATCCTGTCCTTGGACATTCATCTTCAAGAACCCAACTTGTCCTTTGACAATCATCTTCACAAACCCATCCTGTCCTTGGACATTTATCTACAAGAACCCATCTTGTCCTTGGACAATCATCTACAAGAACCCATCCTGTCTTCGGACAATCATCTACATAAACCCATCCTGTCCTTGGACAATCATCTACAAGAGCCCATCCTATCCTTGAATAATCATCTACAAGAGCCCATCCTGTCCTTGGACAATCATCTGCAAGAACCCATCCTGTCCTTGAACAATCATCTTCAAGAACCCATCCTGTTGTTGGGCAATCAACATCTAAACATTCCGGTGGTGATTCCAGAGGTGTTGGTTCTACCTGTGTTGATATAAATGGTGGGGTATCTTCCTGACACTCATTAAAACCAAAGAAGTGGCTTATAGAAGCTATGAAATGTCTTTAACATCAACTCATGTGGTCCAAGAACAGAATGGGTTCTTGTTGGTGGAACAAGGAGTCGGTGCTACCTGTGTTGTTTTATATGTTGGAGTATCTTCCTGACACTCGTTAGAACTGAAGAAATGTCTTGGAGAAGCTATGAAACAACATTACAGAATATGTCCAGTTGAATGACTACTACGAGCTATAACATGGCTTGGGGAATTGAGAACCTTCACAGACACGGCAATTGTTTATGATGCAAGGTGCATCAATGCAGGAAATTTTTAGGAGGTCATTTTTTGGCAGAGAAGACTTTGCACATCTTTTCTGCTGAAGGAGCCCCTTTGCGTCCTGCAATCTTTTTTCCCAGTGTACGCTGCCTGTGGTGAATGTGCAGTGCAGCGAACACTCCCAGCCCACCCCTTGAAAACAATGTAGTCAAGTGACAAGATGAAGTAACTCCAGCACACATGGAAAGCTGTTGCATAACCAGTGATCACCCAATAGCCAAAGAGGAGGAAGGTCAAATCTGGGAAAAGTAAAGTGGAAAATGGAAGCAGCAGGGGCAGATGGAGCAGCAAAGGACAGCTCAGGAGAAGGGCAAATACAGCAATGAGTCTTCCATAACATGCAAGTATACTATAGGGGAGATTTACTGCAACTGGTGCAGCTGTGCATAGTAATCAGCTTCTAACTTCAACTTGTTCAAATAAGCTTTGACAAAAAACCCTTGAAGTTGATTGGTTAGTATTGTTGCTGGGGGAGCACTATTGTTGATGGTGGAGGATCTATTTTTGCTAAGGGAAGACCTATTGTTGATGGTGAGGATCTATTGTGTCAGGGGAGGTCTATTGTTGATGGTCGGGGATCAACTGTTGCAGGGGGAGGTCTATTGTTAATGATGGGTGATATATTGTTGCTGGGGGAGTTCCATTGTTGATAGTGGGGATCTATTGTTGCTGGAGGAGCGCTATTGTTGCTGGGGGTGGTCTATTGTTGATGGTGGGGAGGTCTGTTGTTACGGGGGGAGGTCTATTGTTGATGGTGGGGGATCTATTGTTGCTGGGGGGAGGTTTTATGTTGTAGGGTCATTTGTTGCTTGGAAGGATTTACTGTTGAGGATGAACCATTGCTGTTGAGGGAGAATTTTGTTGCAGGGGTTCTATTGTTGCAGGGGGAGGGTCTATTGTTGCTGGGGGAGGATCTATTGTTGTTGGGGGAGGGTCTACTGTTTCTGGGTGAGGGTGTATTGTTGCTGGGGGAGGTCTACTGTTGCTAGGGGAGGGTCTATTGTTACTGGGGGAGAGTCTATTGTTGGTGGGGAGGTTTATTGTTGCTGGGAGAGGGTCTATTGTTGCTGGGGGAAGTATATTGTTGCTAGGGGAGGATCTGTTGTTTCTGGGGAGGGTCTATTGTTGCTGGGGGGGTCTATTGTTGCTGAGGGGGGTCTATTGTTGCTGGCTGCAGGGAGTCTACTGCATTTTACTGCCTTTCTTGTTAAAATTAACAAATCCCATATAAATGACTTAGCAGCACAAAATGATCCTTAGTTCTGTATTCTGTAAAAGGTGTGGGTAAGGGGTGGAGCTAAAGGATGGTGCTCAGAGGTGGAGGGTGGAGCCAATGGATGGTGCTCGGAGGTGGGGTGGAGCCAATGGATGGTGCTCGGAGGTGGGGGGTGGAGCCAATGGATGGTGCTTGGAGGTGGGGGTGGAGCCAATGGATGGTGCTCGGAGGTGGGGGTGGAACCAATGGATGGTGCTCGGAGGTGGGGGGTGGAGCCAATGGATGGTGCTCGGAGGTGGGGGTGGAGCCAATGGATGGTGCTCGGAGGTGGGGGGTGGAGCCAATGGATGGTGCTCGGAGGTGGGGGTGGAGCCAATGGATGGTGCTCGGAGGTAGGGGTGGTGCCAATGGATGGTGCTCAGAGGTGGGGGGTGGAGTCAATGGATGGTGCTCTGAGGTGGGGGGTGGAGCCAATGGATGGTGCCCAGAGGTGAGGGGTGGAGACAATGGATGGTGCTTGGAGGTGGGGGTGGAGCCAATGGATGGTGCTTGGAGGTGGGGGTGGAGCCAATGGATGGTGCTCGGAGGTGGGGGTGGAACCAATGGATGGTGCTCGGAGGTGGGGGTGGAGCCAATGGATGGTGCTCGGAGGTGGGGGTGGAGCCAATGGATGGTGCTCGGAGGTAGGGGTGGTGCCAATGGATGGTGCTCAGAGGTGGGGGGTGGAGCCAATGGATGGTGCTCTGAGGTGGGGGGTGGAGCCAATGGATGGTGCCCAGAGGTGAGGGGTGGAGACAATGGATGGTGCTTGGAGGTGGGGGTGGAGCCAATGGATGGTGCTCGGAGGTGGGGGGAGTAAAGACAATGGATTTTGCTCAGAGGTGGGGGGTGGAGCTAATGGATGGTGCTTGGAGGTGGGGGGTGGAACCAATGGATGGTGCTCGGAGGTGGGGGTGGAGCCAATGGATGGTGCTCGGAGGTGGGGGGTGGAGCCAATGGATGGTGCTCGGAGGTGGGGGTGGAGCCAATGGATGGTGCTCGGAGGTAGGGGTGGTGCCAATGGATGGTGCTCAGAGGTGGGGGGTGGAGCCAATGGATGGTGCTCTGAGGTGGGGGGTGGAGCCAATGGATGGTGCCCAGAGGTGAGGGATGGAGACAATGGATGGTGCTTGGAGGTGGGGGTGGAGCCAATGGATGGTGCTCAGAGGTGGGGGGAGTAAAGACAATGGATTTTGCTCAGAGGTGGGGGGTGGAGCTAATGGATGGTGCTTGGAGGTGGGGGGTTGAGCCAATGGATGGTGCTCAGAGGTGGGGGGGGAGCCAATGGATGGTGCTCGGAGGTGGGGGGGTGGAGAAAATGAATGGTGCTTGGAGGTGGGGGTGGGAGCCAATGGATGGTGCTCAGAGATGGGGGTGGAGCCAATGGATGGTGCTCGGAGGTGGGGGGTGGAACCAATGGATGGTGCTTGGAGGTGGGGGGGTGGAGACAATGGATGGTGCTTGGAGGTGGGTGGGTGGAGACAATGGATGGTGCTTGGAGGTGGGCAGGTGGAGCCAACGGATGGTGCTCGGAGGTAGGGGTGGGGCCAGTGGATGATGCTCGGAGGTGGGGGTGGAGCCAAAGGATGGTTCTCGGGGGGTGGGGGTGGAGCCAAAGGATGGTGTTGGAGGTGGGGGTGGAGCCAAAGGATGGTGCTCGGAGGTGGAGGTGGAGTGCATGTTGCACCCTAACAAAATTGACGTCCTTCTTTTCCCCACAAATGGAGCTTTCTTTTGGTGGTATTTGATCACCTCTGCGGGTTTTATTTTCTGTACTATAAACAAAAAAAGAGCGACAATTTTGAAAAAAAAGGCTTTTTTTTTCCGTCCAAAACGCTGCTGCACACGGTGGCGGTGTCTTTTTTTTTCCTTCTTCTAAACGCTTGTAAACGCACATTTGCGCATGGACACATCGAAAAGGCGTTTAGAGGCAGAAAATAAATAAACAAATCAAACGCCCCAAAAAGTGGCGTTTATAACGCCCAGTGCGCCTGAGGCCGTATACTCCCTGACCGCAGGGGGATACATGGCTGGGCACTTTTATAAGTAAAATCTGCCATTCATTAAAGCGGAACTAAACCCATCAACAGTTTCCCAAAACAGTCACAGCCACGGCAGGCCGGGAAATGATAACTGTCACAGTTGCTGGTGTTCTCAACTGAACTGTCAAGTCATCAAATATCTGGTGTCATAATTGATCGCGTGTTCAGCCTCACGCTAACTGCAAACGGAGGCCAAGATGGCAGCTTCCTTGTCTAGAAAGGATTGGAGGGTTTAGTTCCACTTTAAGGTTGAAGTCAAGAAAAAGATACATTATGGAGACAGTTTCTGTGATGGACCCACCTAGAACAATGTAGTTAGTGATACCGGTGTAACCAGCGGCCAATCAGGCAAAGTCAGGCCATCTCATTGGGTGGCACTGGGTGTGTGTGTGGGGGGGGCACTGGTTGTGTGTGTGTGTGGGGGGGGCACTAAGACTGGAGCTCCCATACCATCAACTGTGGCTCAATACGCTGCCCTGTGTACATAGAGCAGCATTACTGAGCTGGTTGCTAGGACAATGGCCCCCACCTGCACCATAACAACCAATGATGCTGTGTGGCCCAGCCGCCTGCCTCCTAGCAACCAAAAGACATGTGCGGCTTGTTTCATTTCAAATCGAAATTCAGACAATTTTTTTTTCGTTATTTGGAAATTCTGATGTATCCAAAATTTCGAATTACAATATTAACAAATTTACGAATCTGAAATAACAAAACGAAATTCAGCCAAAATTGTAATCAAATTTAAAAACAAGAATAGAATAAAATGGAATATAAAAGAATAGAATAGAACATAAAATAATAGAAAAGAATAGAATAGAAAATACTAGGAAAAAAAAAGAAATATAGAGTAGAGTAAAACAGAATAGAAAAAAAAAGAATAAAAAAAAGGACCAGAATAGAAAATAATAGACTAGATTAGAATACAATACAAAAAGAATATAATAGATTAGAATATAAAATAAAAGAATAGACTAGACTAAAAAAAGAATAGAACAATAAAAAACAATAGAATAGAATAGAAAGAATATAACCATCTTCCGAAATTTGCATTTTGAATAGAATAAACTGGAAATCTAATACAGTAGATTAGATTAGAATAGAAAAGAATAGAATAGAAAATAAAAGAATAGAATAGAAAAGCATAGAATGTAATAGAAAAACAATAGAATAGAAAAAATATAACCATCTTTCAAATTTCGCATTTCAATAGAATATAATAGATTAGAATAGAATAGAAAAAAAATAGAAAATAATACAATAGAACAGAAAGAATAAAACCATCCTCGAAATTTGACTAGAATGGATTAGAATAGAATAGAAAATAATAGAATGGAATAGAAAAAAACAATAGAATAAAATAGAAAGAATATAGCCATCTTCTGAAATTTGAATTTCGAATAAAATAAATTCAAATTTGAATAAAATAGAATAGAAAATAATAGAACAGAATAGGATAGGTTAGAAAGAGTATAAATATCTACTGAAATTCAAATAATATAAATTCGAATTTGAATAGAATAGAAAAGAATAGAATAGAGAATAAAAGAATAGACTGGATTAGAATAGAAAAACAGTAGAATTTTTGAATAGAATACATTTGAATAGAATAGATTAGAATAGAATAGAAAAAAAAAGAATAGAATATAATATCAAAGACAATAGAATAGAAATGAAAGAATATAACTGTCTTCTGAAATTCGAATTTCAAATAGAATAAATTCACATTCTAATGCCGATTCGAATTTCCCAAATTTGGTTGAATTTAATTCAAATACGAATTAAATGAATTTACCTAAGCAAAATTATTTAACCACTTCCCGCCCAAGGACGCCACACGTTGCCCTGGACTTTGACTGGAGATATCTGGGGGATGGGTGCAGTTCCAGGCATCATTCGGATATCTTCTTTTTCTGCAGGCGATTCCCTTCACCATAAGAACAATCAAAGTGTCTGTCCAGCTGCTTGATTGTTTTTATAGTCTCCCCCTTCCCGCCCCCCTCCGGTCGCTTCTACCGGCTCGCCTGTGTGATCGGCAAACCGAAGGATGAATCGGCCGGCGGCGGTCGTTTACCATAGAGCTGACCGAGGACCAGATGGTTCCTGGTCCTCTCTATGACCTTCGGGGGCCGGGCATGACGTTATGACATCACGTGTCACATGTAAAACAATGTCGTCTGTTTTTTTTTTCTATCTCAGCCTGGAGGAGAGATGTGAGGACTCATAGACCCCACAATTCTCCATAAAGAGGACCTGTCATGCCTTATTCCTATTACAGGGGACGATTACATTCCTTGCAATAGGAATAAAAACTATTTAAAAAAATGTAAAGGGAAAGTGTCAAAATATAAAAATAAAATGCAGTGGACTACATCAAAAACGCACTGGAATTAATAAAAAAAAAGCATATGCAGAAAAGCATCTGGAACACATCTGGATTGCGTTTTTATAAAGTGACCGGTCCCTAAGGGCCCATTCACACCGCATGCAGTCCAGTGTGTTTTTTCTGCATCAAAAAACACATGGAATGCACCAAAAACGCACTGGAACACACATGTCTTTATTTAAGGTTAAGAAAAAAGAAAAATTGCACTGGACTGCATCAAAAACGCACTGGAACGCATTAAAAACACATTAAAAATGGGCATGCAGAAAAGCATCTGGAATGCATCCGGACTGCGTTTCTATGGTGTAAACCGGCCCTCAGGGCCGGTCCACACCACAAAAACGCACTCCAGATCTGTTCCGGATGCATTTCTGCATGCGTGTTTTTAACATGTTTCTACGCACTGGACCCTAGTATAGTGGGGGGAAAAAAAGAAAAAAAAGCACCAGGAATGCATCCGGAAACGCATCAAAAACGCACCAAAACCGCACCAGAACACATCAAAAACGCACTAAAAACGCGCATGCAGGAACGCATTCGGGAACGGATCTGGAGTGTGTTTTTGTGGTGTGACCCAGACCTAAATAAGGACATGTATATTGCAGTGCGTTTAGGTGTGTTCCAGTGCATTTTTAATGCGTTTTACAGCGCTCCAGTACTGTCCAGTGCAGGAAAAATTCAGCACGTTCCACTTTTTTTTCCCGGGAACTGACTGCACTGGTGTGAACTACATCATTGTAGTTCATTGAAAACATATAACCTACTTTCCATGCGTTTTTGATGCAGAAAAACAACTGCATGTGGTGTGAACTGGCCCTTAAGGTGAAGAAAATAAGAGGGCAAAAAATGCATTGGAAACGCATAAAAAAAAAAAATCAAAAACATGCATATAGAAATGCATCCGGAACACGGCTTTCAAATCGTGCAACTTCACTTCGAAATCACACAATTTCAAAGCTGCAGATCAGTGCGACTTCAGGGGCGGCTTGGCAGAAATCTGTGCGACGTCACGCGCAGATGTTTATGCAAGTCGCACCTGAAATCGCCAAAAAATAGTGCAGCACCTACTTTTTTGTTTTGTTTTTTAATCGGTGCTGCACCGCACAAAGTCATCTTTGCATCGATTTGAACAGTTCCATTGCCGATAATAGGGTGCTAGTTGTTGTGCGATTTGAGCCTGTCAAATCGCATGACAAGTCGCACGGGTGTGAAGTGAGGCTAAGGCAGCTCACCGAAAATCGACGCATCCGAACCGACGCACCAAAAACTCGGACATGTCACCAAATGTTTTTCTGCACAGCGGTGCCTTGCTAGGCACGTGGGTTGTCCTTTAGTGTGTTCAAAGTTCACCTTTACCAAAGAGCTGCAGATAAGGGGCGTCTCTAGATAAGAACAAGATCCGCAGGTCTGACTAAAGTCAAGCAATGACCTTGCTATAGGTGTAGGTCATTTATGTACCTCCTGAAGCCTTACTGAAAAACTCCCAGAGTTCTGTTCTGCCTTGTTGCTAGGGCGTTGCTAAGACTCTCCCAGCTGTTACTGGTCACCTCCACCATCACAAGAGCGAGCGCTTGCTCTCTCTCTCTCTCCTCTGATGCAGTAGCTCTGAGCTCAGCATTTCAGAGCTCACTCCTGTGATGGAGGGGGTGAGCAGTAAGGGCTGGGAGTGCCATAGCAACAGCCTAGCAACAAGGCAGGACAGGATAATGCCTGCATAGACAGTTTAACCACTTGGCGACTGACGGCGGCAGAATGGCACTCCTGTGCAAATCGCCGTAGCGTAGGCGGGCGCTTTAACCACTCGCCGACCAGCCGCTGCAGTTGGCTCAGCTGGGAAAATCGACGTTACTTTACGTTGCTTCCCACTGTGGCCACTAGGGGCCCGCGGCTCGCCGCCAGAGCCCATGTGAGTGCCCGGTGGGTGCGATGTCCGCCGGGCACCCGCGGTCGATCCCGACAGAACAAGAACGGAGATTTTATGTGTGTAAACACAGATCCACATCCTATAAGGGGAGAGGAGACAGATCGGGTGTTCCTAGTATATTGGAACAGCGATTGGTCTCCTCCCCCAGTCAGTCCCATCCCCCCCCCCCACAGTTAGAACACACTGAGGGAACACACTTAACCCCTTGATCGCCCCCTACTGTTAACCCCTTCCCTGCCAGTGACATATAGGGCCAGTTCACACCCCATGCAGTCCAGTGCATTTTTTTTGCTGCATCAAAAACGCATGGAAAGTAGGTTATATGTTTTTCAGTGGCATAGTTCACACCAGTGCTTGCAGTTCCTGTGCGTTCCAGAAAAAAAGTGAACATGCTGCATTTTTACTGCACTGGACTGTACTGTAACACTGTAAAACACATCAAAAACGCATTGAAACGCATCAAAAATGCACTGGATCCTAGTATAGTGTGGAAAAAACAGGAAAAAAGAAACGTGTTAAAAACACGCATGCAAAAACGCATCCGGAACAGATCCGGAGTGTGTTTTTGTGGTGTGGACCAGCCCTGAGGGCCGGTTTACACCATAGAAATGCAGTCCGGATGCATTCCAGATGCTTTTCCGCACCGGAACGCACCTAAATGCACCAAAAACGCACTGCAACACACTTGTCATTGTTTAAGGTTAAGAAAAAAGAGGAACGCATCAAAAACGTGTATGCAGAAAAGCACCTAGAACGCATCTGGACTGCGTTTCTATGGTGTGAACTGACCCTTACACAGTAATCAGTGCATTGGTATAGCACTGATCACTGTATAATTGTCAATGATCCCAAAAATGTGTGAAAAGCGTCCGATGCGTCCGCCGCAATATTGCAGTCCCGATAAAAGTCGCAGATCGCTGCCATTACTAGAATAATAAAAAAAAATAATAATAATAAAAATGCTATAAATCTATGGACTATTTTGTAGATGCTATAACGTTTGCGCAAAACAAACAATATACACTTATTGCGATTTTTTTTGATTTTTTTACCAAAAAGTATGTTGAAGAATATGTATCAACCTAAACTGAGGAAGGAATTTGTTTTCGTTTTTTTTAAATGTGGGATATTTATTACAGCAAAAAGTAAAAGATATTGTGTTGTTTTTTTCAAAATTGCTTTTTTTTGTTTATAGCGCAAAAAATACAAACCGCAGAGGTGATCAAATACCACCAAAAGAAAGCTCTATTTGTGGGGAAAAAAAGAACGTCAATTTTGTTTGGGTGCAACGTGGCACGACCGCGCAATTGTCAGTTAAAGCGACGTAGTGCAGAATCGCAAAAAATGGCCTAGTCATTAAGGGGGTAAATCCTTCCGGGGCTGAAGTGGTTAAGGGTCAGTTAACACCACGTGCAGTCCAGTGCGATTTTTTTTCTACATCAAAAATGAATGAAAAGTAGGTTTTATGGTCTCCAATGGCATAGTTCACACCAGTGCTTGTAGTTCCAGAAAAAAAAGTAGAACATGCTGCATTTTTCCTGTAACTTGACTGTACTAGAACGCAGTAAAATTGCATTAAACATGCACTTGAATGCATCAAAAACGCACCAGACCCCAGTACAATGGAAAAAAAAACAGGAAAAAAAGCATCTGGAATCGCATCAAAAACTCACTGGAAAGCGTCAAAAACATGCATGCAGAAACGCGTCTGGAGTGTGTTTTTGTGGTGTGAGCCATGCCTTATTGTCAAGGTGAATTATGCCTTTAGGGCCTCGCTGGGCATGCCTGTGCGATTCATGTGCGATTCATGTGCGATTCATGTGCAATCTGGATGAGGTTCAATTTCAGCCCATTTATTTAAATGGGCTGAAACTACGCCAGACCGCGCCAAAAGTTGTGCATGCGCTACTTTATAGAACGCACAGCTGCCAGATTGCATGGTACCTCTGTACCATGCAATCCAGTGCAGGCAAATGCACTGTGTTTAAGACCTTCATTTGGGGGTGTTGTTATGTTAACACTGACACCCACTTGCCGGTGCAGTGCGTTTTTGAAGACACAGAACGCAGCGCATTCTTGTGTCAACTGGTCCTTAAGGGCTAATTCACATCTGCGCATGGGGGGTGCATCCGCAGTACATTGAAGTGCTATTTAAAAATGTTGCCAACTGCGGTAGGGCTCCATTCACACTTGTGCTATTTGCCATGTGACTTTGCACAATAAAGTCACATGACAAGTCGCAGCCCATATATTTATAACAGAAACAAAAATAACTTTTAACTTTTTTTTCATAAATTTCTGTATTTTTAGTTTGTTTAGCAAAAAATAAAAGACGCAGAGGTGATCAAATGCCACCAAAAAAAAACCTCTATTTGTGGGAAGAAAATGATAAAAAATAATTTGGGTACAGAGTTGTATGACCGTGTAATTGTCATTCAAAGTGTGACAGCGCTGAAAATTGTCCTGGGCAGAAAGAGGGTGAAAGTGTTGGGTATTGAAGTTTAAGGATGTGGCGGCTGGCTTCCCGGCCTGCTCCTTAGCAACCAGCTAATTTGTCAAAGAACAGCGTGGGGGTACCTTGAAAAATTAAAAGTAAAAAAAATGAAAAGTCAGCAGCCGCTGACTTTTAAAGAGGAAGTAAACCCTGATGAGTTTACTTCCTCTTTTTTTCCCTGCAAAGGTAAAGCATAATGGACTACTATGCATCGCATTATGTGTCACTTACCTGACACAGGAGCCAGCGAAGTCGCTCTGTCCCCTGTAGTCCGCCGCATCCATCTTGCTTGTGGCGTCTCGCAGCTCCGCCGCTGTCATTCGGCGAAGCCGCGATGACGTCACTCCCGCGCATGCGCATGGGAGTCGACAAATGCGGCAGCTCCATTTTTGGAACTGCCGCGTTCAGTGCGCCTGCGCGCCGCTGTCTACGGCGCATGCGCCGTAGACAGCGGTGCCTGTCTTCAGGCAAATATCTCCTAAACCGTATAGGTTTAGGAGATATTGCTTGGACCTACAGGTAAGCCTTAATCTAGGCTTACCTGTAGGTCAAAGTGGTTTGTAAGGGTTTACAACCACTTTAATATTAGGACACTTACCTGTCCAGGGAGCCCGCAATGTCCACACCCAAAGTCGACCCGTCCCCTTGGCTCCCGGTAGGGTTGCCACCTGTCCGGGATTCAACCGGACAGTTTGGGTTCAGAATCATGTGGTCCAGGTTTCAGACTGCCTGAAACCCAGACACATTTTTCAGACCAGACTATGACTTCCAGATGGATCTGGATGAGAGGTGCTGACTGCCAAGGAGTGAGTGAGCTCACCATCCATCCCTGTCTGTGAATGAAGTCTCTCCTCTCTCCTCCCCCCTTCTCTCTCCTGCCTCTGAGTGAGTACACAAAGGTAAATCAGGGTTCTCAGAGCACCCCTTACATCAGAGTTCCCCTTTACACCAGAGGCCACAGTGTTCCCCCTTACATCAGAGTCCTCTCTGTACATCAGATTTCTCAGTGTTCCCCCTTAAAGCGGAGGTCCACCCTAAAGTGGACCTTCCGCTCATTGGAATCCCCCCCCCTCCGGCGCCACAATTGGCACCTTTCAGGGGGGAGGGGGGTGCAGGTACATGGACAGTACAGGTATCTGCACCCACTTCCTGGATAGCTGTCTGCGGAAAGGGGCGTAGATTACGCCCCTTTCCGAAAGTCCCCCGCTGCCTGCTGGGAAACACACAGATCCCAGAGGCAGCGGGTCCATCCTCATTGTGCAGCGCGACTCGCGCATGCGCAGTAGGGAACTGGGAAATGAAGCCGAAAGGCTCCACTTCCTGATTCCCATACCCAAGATGGCGGCGGCAGCACCCGAGAGACGATCGAGAGATCGGCTTCGGGTGCCGACATCGCGGGCGCGCTGGACAGGTAAGTGTCACTATTTTAAAAGTCAGCAGCTGCAGTATTTGTAGCTGCTGGCTTTTAAAAAAAAAAAAAAAACGCTTTAAATCAGGGTTCCCAGAGCATCCCTTATGTTAGAGTCCCCAGAGTTCTCCCTTACATCAGAGTCTGCAGAGCCTCTCCTGGCACTCACAGTTCACTCAACTGTGTTGGGAAAAGCAAATGAATATTCACTTTCCTAACACTGAACCGCCTCTCCGCCAATCAGGTGCTCGGGTCTGTTTCCCATCACCTGATTGGCTGAAATGACAGGCGCTGTGATTGGACACCTATCAGGTGTCCAATCATAGAGGACGGGAGAAGACATCGAGGACATGGAGACGGCAGGCGGGGGGAGGGGGGGGGCACAGTGTCATCATTCGATGGGCACAGTGGGAGTATTTGATGGCACAGTGGGAGCATTTGATGGACACAGTGGCGGCGTTTGATGGGCACAGTGGCTGTGTTTGATGGGCACAGTGGCTGCGTTTGATGGGCACAGTGGCTGTGTTTGATGGGCACAATGGCGGCAATTAATGGGCACAGTGGCTGTGTTTTATGGCACAGTGGCGGCAATTGATGGGCACAGTGGCTGCGTTTGATGGCACAGTGGCTGTGTTAGATGGCACAGTGGCAGCAATTGATAGGCACAGTGGCTGCGTTTGATGGGCACAGTGGCTGCGTTTGATGGCACAGTGAGGCTGCAATTGATGATTTTTTTTTTTTTTTCAGTTTGTTTGCGCCCCCCAAAAATTTTGAGCACCAGTCGCCACTGCATATAACCCCCAAACATTATACATTTTTTAGCAGACACTCTAGGGAATAAAATGGCGATTGTTGCAATATTTTATGTCACACGGTATTTGCGCAGCGGTTTTCCAAACTGAATTTTTTGGGGAAAAAATACACTTTGATTCATTTAAACTCAAAACACAATATATACCCCAATTTCTTTTGTATAATGTGAATGATGATGTTACGTCGAGTCAATAAATACCCAACATGTAACAGTCAAAATTGGGCACACTCGTGGAATGGCGACAAACATCATTACTTAAAAATCCCCATAGGCGACGTTTTACATTTTTTTACATGTTACCAGTTTAGAGTTACAGAGGAGGTCTAGTGCTAGAATTATTGCTCTCGTACTAACGTTCAGGGCAATACCTCACACATGTGGTGCAAACACCATTTACATATGAGTGCGCGACTTACGTATGTGTTCGCTTCTGTGCACGAGCGCGGAGGGACGGTGTGCTTTAAAAATTTTTTTTTTTTACTTATTTTATTTTTTAGTTTTACACCGTCCCTTTATTTTATTTTATTTTTAGCACTTTTATTCCTATTACAAGGAAAAACGTAATAGAAATAAGGATGACAGGTCCTCTTTATGGAGAGATCTGGAGTCAAAAAGACCCCAAATCTCTCCTTTACCTTTAAAAGCAAAAGATCAAAAATAAAAAAAATTGTTTACTTCTACCCTGGACCGGAAATTATGTCATGACGACGCTCCAGTCCTCCGGGATCATAGAGGCAATCAGAGACAATCTGGTCTTTTATTGCCTCTGTTACCAGCTGACCACATTGTTGGATTGTTTCTTGGCGCAACAGTAAAAACTGTAAACTTGAGAAGCACCGGAAAGAAGGAAGAGGGGGAATCCCCTCCTGCCACTTTTGAGAGTGTTCCAGTAGGTCATGAGCCATTTGGACCACTTTCATGAGAAAGCCGGCTGCCAAGAGGAAAAAAAATATCAGGGATATGGCTTCAGCCATAACTCCAGTAAACCACTTCAGAGCTGCAACATTTATATATATATTGTGGTCTTGAAGTGCTCCATAGGTGTAGGCCATTTTTGCACCTCATGAAGCCTGACTGGAAAACTCCCAGGACTTTTCTAAAATACTCCCAGCCATTACTATTTACCTTCATCATCACAGAAGTGAGCTTTTTCTCTGATTCAAGCCTCTGCATGTAAAGTCTTTCTTCCCTGATGCAATAGCTCTGAGCTCAGCGTTTTAGAGCTCACTCCTGTGATGGTGTAGCTAAACACTAATAGTTGGGCTTTTCTTAGCAACATCCCAGCAACATCCTGGGGGTTGCTAGGACGTTGCTAAGAGACACCGATCTGTCACTGCTCACCTCCACTGTCACAGCAGCACGCTCTGAAACACTTAGCTTGGAGATACTACATCAAGAGAGAGACAGCAGCGGTTCAGAGCTTGGAGATACTGCATCAAGAGAGAGACAGCACATGTGAGGGGATCTGATCAGATAAAGAGATCACTCTTACAATGGTGTAGGTGAGCAGTAATAGCTAGGCCTCTCTTAGCAACATCCTAGGACGTTGCTAAGAGACACCTATCTGTTACTGCTCACCTTTGCCATTGCAGGAGCAAGCTCTGAACCATTAAACTTGGAGATACTGCATCTGGAGAGAGAAAGAGCATGTGAGGGGGTCTTGTTATAAAAATAGCTCACCCTTTCAATGGTGTACATGATCAGTAATAGCCAGGCCTCTCTTAGCAATGTCCTAGCAACATCCTGGGAGTTGCTAGGATGTTTCTGAGACATCTATCTGTTACTGCTTACCTTTGCCATTGTAGGAGCAAGCTCTGAACCACTAAGCTTGGAAATCCTGCATCTGGGGAGAGAAAGAACATGTAAGGGGGTCTGATCAGACAAAGAACTCACCCCTACAATAGTGTAGGTGAGCAGTAATAACTAGGTCTCTCTTAGCAACACCCTAGCAACATCCTTGGAGTTCCTGGGACGTTGCTAAGAGACACCTATCTGTTACTGCTCACCTTTGCTATTGCAGAAGCAAGCTCTGAAACACTGAACTTGGAAATAATGCATCTGATGAAGAAAAAGAGCATGTGAGGGGGTCTTATCAGACAATGAGCTCACCCCTACAATGGTGAATGGGAACAGTAACACCTAGGCCTCTCTTAGCAACATCCTAGGACGTTTCTATGAGACACATATCTGTTACTGCTCACTTTTGCCATCTCAGGAGCAAGCTCTGAACCACTAAACATGGAGATACTGCATCTGGGGAGAGAAAGAACATGTAAGGGGATCTGATCAGACAAATAACTCACCCATACAATAGTGTAGGTGGGCAGTAATAACTAGGTCTCTCTTAGCAAAGTCCTAGCAACATCCTTGGAGTTGCTAGGACGTTGCTAAGAGACACCTATCTGTTACTGCTCACTTTCGCCATTGCAGGAGCAAGCTCTGAAACACTGAACTTGGAAATACTGCATCTGTGGAGAGAAAGAGCATGTGAGGGGGTCTGATCAGACAAAGAGCTCACCCCTGCAATGGTGAATGGGAACTGTAACACCTAGGCCTCTCTTAGCAACATCCTAGGACTTTGCTATGAGACACCTATCTGTTACTGCTCACCTTTAACATCGCAGGAGTAAGCTCTGAACCACTAAACTTGGAAATACTGCACTGGGGAGAGAAAGAACATGTAAGGGGGTCTGATCACCCCTACAATGGTGCATGTGAGCAGTAACAGTCAGACATCTCTTAGCAACATCCTAGGACATTGCTATGAGACACCTATCTGTTACTGCTCACCTTTGCCATCGCAGAAGCATGCTCTGAACCGCTAAACTCTGAGATACTGCATCTGGGGAGAGAACGAACATGTAAGGGGGCCTGATCAGATAAAGAACTCACCCCTACAATGGTGTACGTGATCAGTAATAGCCAGGCCTCTCTTAGCAACATCCTATAAACATTCTGGGAGTTGCTAGGACGTTCCTAAGAGAAACCTATCTGTTACTGCTCACCTTTGCCCTCGCAGGAGCAAGTTCTGAACCACTGAGCTTGGAGAAACTGCATCTGGGGAGAGAAAGAGCATGCGAGGGGGTCTGATCAGACAAAGAGCTCACCCCTATAATGGTGTAGGTGAGCAGTAATAACTAGGGCTCTCTTAGCAACATCCTATCAACATCCTGGGAGTTGCTAGGACGTTGTTAAGAGACACCTATCTGTTACTGCTCACCT
Organism: Lithobates pipiens; assembly: GCF_037356315.1. Classification (NCBI taxonomy): domain Eukaryota; kingdom Metazoa; phylum Chordata; class Amphibia; order Anura; family Ranidae; genus Lithobates; species Lithobates pipiens. The sequence continues at coordinate 29,353,737 of NW_027507784.1, read as the reverse complement.
TCACTGTAACAGGAGAATGCTCTGAAACACTGAGCTTGGAGATCCTGCATCAAGGGAGAGAAAGAGCATGCAAGGGGGTCTGATCAGACAAAGAGCTCACCCTTACAATGGTGGAGGTGAGCAGTAAAAACCAGGCCTCTCCTAGCAATGCCCTGGGAGATTTTCAGTCAGGCTTCATCGGATACATACATGGCCCACACCTTTTAGTCATAACTGCCCAGCTTGCTTTTATCTATGGACCCCCTTAGGCAGTTTTTTGGTAAAGGTGAACTAACCCTTTTATTTGTTAATGGCACCCCAAACACTGCCAGAAAATGCAGCAAAACACATAACAAATGCGCTACAATACACAGAAAAAAAATGTGCAAAATCTCTATACACAAAAAAAGGTACATGAGCTTGTTTGGCGCGTTTGTCACCCAATCAAAGGGCTGCCCAATGTGTACTGCACCAAAAACAAAACACAAAAACGCACGTTTATGCAACATGAATTGTGCTGATTCATCCTGAAGGAAAACGCACGCCAATGATGATGTCATCATGATTCAAGATGGAGTCAACCGTGTGACAAATGATTAGGGGTCTCCTGGGTGGAAAACCTGACACATTCCATCTTTAGGTTAGGCAACATTCATTGCAGGCGCACCGGCAGGCTTATCGGTGTCATAGACTGGGCATTTGTTCGCAGCTTTGATGACACGTTCATACGTTTGTGTGACAATTATTATTTTATTCGCAATAACAATGACACCATTGATATTTTACGGGCTGAGCCCTTATCTGTGATCTCTATTTCCACATGGCCTGAACAATGCTTGAACTTTAACAGGTGAAGGCAGCAGCCCCGAGAGCACATGGTGACTTCCCCAATGCCGGTGTGCCCCTTTAAGCCCCGCCCCTCATTGTGTCATCGCTCGTGAGGGGAAGCACTACATTTCCCGTCATGCCCCCGGTGCGCACAGGAAGCCGCCGACTTCCCGTTCCGCCCACCTCCCAGGTCGCCCCGCGCCGGCCCCTCCCCCTTGTAGTCCGGCGCGCTTCCGCCTCGCTGGTCCAGGGCGCGCGAGGCCAGCCTGGTGAGGACTGCATCTCCCGGCGTGCCCCGCGGCGGGGGTGGGCGGGTACGGGCGGCCATGTTGGATGTGGTATTGTTATGTGTGTGAGTGTGAGGGGCAGGCAGAGCAGGGACAGGAGGGGGGGCAGCTGGTTTGGGGCCCGGTGCTGGGGCTCAGGGGCCACACATAGACTAGTGAGAGGCGGGGGGTGAAAGAGGGAGGTCTGGGGGCCACACGGTACCCACCACACGGCGGGAGGGAGGAAGCTAGGAGGGGGCAGGGGGGACTCTGGGGGTGTCCTTGCCTCCACCCCTGTTATCTGTAGGCTGCCCCTTTCTACACCCCGATTTCTGCAAATACACCCTTCATCACCTTCTCCCTGCTATTTGCCCCACTATAGGCCTCAATTACCCCTCTTCATCCCTGCCCCCACCCCATTGGAGCCTAATTACCCCACTTCTCCTTATTTCCCCCCTCTTTTACCCTGATCTGCCCCTTTAATTACACCCCTCCCCCCCTATAGGCCTTTATTACCCCTCTTCATCCCTGCCCCACCCTATTAGAGCCTAATTACCCCACTTATCCTTATTTCCCCCTCTTTTTACCCTGATCTGCCCCTTTTAATTACACCCCCTTCGCCCTATAGGCCTTTATTACCCCCTCTTCCCTCTATCTGACCTCTTCATAGGCCCTAATTCCCCCCCCCTTTACTCTTACATACCCCTTTGTTTACCTCCTTTCCCCAAATCTGCCCCCCCATAGGCCTTAATTGCCCCTCTATCTCTGCCCACATTCTTATACATCCTAATTACCCCTCTTCCTATCATTTACCCCCTTAGCTACCACTTTTCCCCATACATTACCCCCCCCCCTTCTTCTCTGCCCAATCTCTAAAAGATCCTAACTTGCCCCCTTATGGGCGCTTGTTACCCCCTTTCTATCCTGTCTCCACCTTAGTAGATTCTAACTACCCCCCTCCTCCCTAATAACACCCCTTCATTGTATCACTTTCCCCCGCCAGTGCCCGTCTCCCTCTATAACTTTTCCCATCACAAATCTGCATCATCCCTTTGCTGACCCCCCCCCCCCCACATCCTACCTATTATTGCTCTATAGCCATATTATACCCCCCGCCACCACCTTCACCTGCCCCCTTTAGCATAAGACAGCACCGCCCCTCCTCCAGCTGACCGGTCCTCTTTGTAGACTGCTCCGTATTCTGCACAGTACTGCCAGGATTTATGGTAAATCATTATCCAAGTCCCGCCATCCACAGGAATAGAGTACCTCTATAGAATATTGGGGGGGGGGCGTGGGGTTTGTATTACTGAGTACCTTTATAGAATATTGGGGGGGTGGGGTTTGTATTACTGAGTACCTTTATAGAATATTGGGGGGGTGGAGTTTGTATTACTGAGTACCTCTATAGACTATTCGGGGTTTGTATTACTGAGTACCTTTATAGACTATTCGGGGGCGGGGTTTGTATTACTGAGTACCTTTAAAGAATATTGAAGGATGGGGTTTGTATTGCTGGGTACCTTTATAGAATATTGGGGGGCGGGGTTTGTATTACTGAGTACCTTTAAAGAATATTGAAGGATGGGGTTTGTATTGCTGGGTACCTTTATAGAATATTGGGGGGCGGGGTTTGTATTACTGAGTACCTTTAAAGAATATTGAAGGATGGGGTTTGTATTACTGGGTACCTTTATAGAATATTGGGCGGGGTTTGTATTACTGGGTACCTTTATAGAATATTGGGGGGGCGGGGTTTGCATTGCTGGGTACCTTTATAGAATATTGGGGGGGGCGGGGTTTGTATTACATTGGGGGTTCCTCTTCTCCATCCCCCTTCCTCTTCTTGGGGGGGAGCCTCCCCTTTGGGGTGGGTTGTGGGGTTCTCCCTCCTTGTCTATGGGGGGGGGTCTCTATCTACACTGTGTTTGTTACTCTTCTCTGTATGGCTCCGCTCACATTGCCGGTTCTGTTCCAGGATCCCCGAGTCCTCTCTGCGAAGCTGGAGCTGTAAGAGGACAGAGGACCCCCAGGAGGGGCTCATCGGCGTGTCGCAGAGGGGAGCCGCCTTCTGATCATGATCGCACTGAGACACAGACTGGTCGGATCAGTGGAGAGCAGGTTGGTTGGCATGGGTTGTGGATATGGTTGACACCTCATCCCTTTAGACTTGAACACCTATGAATTACACGGGTTCTGTGGCTGATTGAGGTGGTAATTAAACTCACTTGGTGTCTTATCTGCATTTAATTGGCCTCAGAACCCGTGTAATTCAAAGGTGTTGGGGTTTAAAGGGATGAGGTGACAGCTCTAGTTGTGGATGTGTCTGTTGTGTGATTATAACTGTAGAGTCTTCCTTCGCATATCATTGGATCACATACAAAGGGGAAGGGATTTACTAAAACTGGAGTGCAGAATCCGGTGCAGCTCTGCATCAGCTTGCAGGTTTTATTGTCAAAGCTTAAGGCCTGGTTCACACTAATGCGACAGTCTCTCCGACTTTGGAGCACTTGTTGCACCAGAAGTCCAGACCCCATTCAGTGTAACAGAACTGTTCTAATTGGTGCAGCTTTGAAAAAGGTTCCCGCGCTGCTTTTGCTCCAACTTTGGTATGCCTTGCATTGACTTCTGTTGAAGAAGTCGCATGCAGGCCGTGCCGAAGTTGCACTGGGGTCTGGCTTCAAAGGTGCGGCATTGTGAACCCGACTTGGGCCCCTTTCACGCTTGTGCGATCTGAAAGGGGACGAGACTTGAAGCAATGCCTGTGTAATGTTTGAGGTCTAGGGACCTCAAGTCGCCTCAGTCGGACCAGAGTAGTGCAGGGGCTGCTTTGAAGTGTCGCTGCATCTTGAAGTCGCACAGTTATGAATGGTGCTCGTTGAAAATTGTGGAGTACGACTTGTCATGCGACTTAGCAGTCCCAAGTCGCACAAGTGTGAAAGGGGTCTTAATTGGACAAGCTGAAGTTAGAAGCTGATTGGTTATCATGCAGAGCCGCACCAGATTCCGTGTGCTCCAGTTTTAGTAAATCTTCCCCCCAGACAATCAGCAGCCAAGTGGAGGGGGGAAAAAAAAAAATTACAATCCTGTTGCTGGGAGACTTTCAAATATATATTCTTTCTGTCCTTCATCTGTGTGACCGGTACTGCATGTGATGTCATTGTTGGGGCAATAGAGAAGGAAGGAGCCTGCAATCAGTGATGTCATACGGATACGCCACACCTTGCACAGACACCGTACTGCGCTACCTTGATTTTGGGAATTTTTTTGGATGATTGTCATTTTGTATAGATCTTGCACTTCACATCACACATTTGCCATACAAAAAAAAATAAAAAAATAAAAAAATATATATATATATATATATATATATATATATATATATATATATATATATATATATATATATATATATATATATATATATATATATATATATATAATTTATTTATTAATATAATTTTTTTTTTTCTTTGAGCTCTTGCTGTTAGGAACACGAGCTCCCTGAAGGCACACTGGGGACTTTTCAGGGGGCATTTCTGAAGTCGAGGTTGTGCCACCATTGCCTTTAGGGAAACCAGGAAGTGGAAGTAGAAGCAAAAAAAAAAAGTTTAAAGAAAATGTTCGACAGTTTCTCAGTACCATGCAGAGCTGCTGTTAGTTTTATTCAAAGGGGGAAGTTCCACTTTAACTCCTGCAGTGTGTGTAGGGAACCCTGTGTTTTAAAAAAAAATTAGACCTCATGCACACTGATTTATTGTAAAAGCGGTTTATCCTGACAGGAGCAAATCAGTGTTATAAACTCCCCTAAGCTGCATTATTTCAAAACAGTTTGGGTGAGTTTAGCAGTGTTTGGAGTCTGGGAGTTACATTGGCCAGAATGTTAATTTATTTTATTCTGGGCATTGAAATAAATGCTGAAGTGCTAAACACTTAGCATTTCTGCGCATTTAACAGAGTTCTGCGTTTTTTTTATTTTTTGGTCAATATTCCCTCTCCTGAACACAAAAGCTAAGTAAATGAGCAGAAGCTCTACTGACTTCCATCATCCAATTGTGCGCAAGCAAAAATGCTTTTTTTTTTTTTCCTCCGTTTCTCCTGCATGTGATTGGGTATTCTTTGCAAAGTGAAGCTTTACCTCATTTACTAAGCTTTGGAGCAACTGCACTTGCAGAGCTGCACGATTCTGGCCAAAATGAGAATCACTATTTATTATTTTGCGTGTAATAAAAAGATCACGATTCTTGCGACATAAAATCTTTCACATTATAAAAAAAAAATGGGCTAAGTTTTTATTTGTTAGTGTTTTTTTTATTTTTAAAAAAATTGCATTTGAAAGACCGCTGTGCAAATACAGTGTGACATAAAATATTGCAACTACCACCATTTTATTCTCTAGGGTGTCTACTAAAAGAAAAAAAAAAAAATATATATATATATATATATATATATATATATATAATATAATTTTTTTGGGGGGGGGGGGGGCTCTAAGTAATTTTCTAGCAAAAAAAAAATATTTTAACTTGAAACCAACAAATGTCAGAAAAAGGTTTAGTGTTTAAAGTGGTTAAACTTTTTTCACTTACACACAGAAGTCTATTCCATTGACAAATTGTTAAAATCTTTATACTTAAGTTCAACTGATAAACAATATTTGATTCTTGGCAGACTGCCCAGTTTTTCTCTTCCTTCCTTTTTCAAGGCTGTGGCTTCAGAAGAGAAGAGATTCTTTGCATAGAAAGAATTGTGAAACACTTTAGTCAAGATCGTGATAACGATTCTTGACAATAAATTTTGCAGCTCTACCCATAGGGTAAAATTAGGGGAGTTCAAGGGCAGAAAAAATTAAAATTGAGTTTAACAGCAGCCTAACAACCCCATTGTTAGTGATATTAAAGGGGTTGGGAAGTCAGAAGTTTTTTTTTTGTCTTAATACATTCCATGCATAAAGCCTTCTGTGTGCAGCAGTCCCCCCCTAATACTTACTTGAGCCCCATCTCTGTCCAGCGATGTCCATGAGTTTCTTGGCCATCTGGGACTCTCCTTCCCAATTGACACACAGCAGCGGCGCCATTAGCTCCTGCTGCTGTCAATCAAAATCAGTTGGCAAATCAGGAGAGAGAGGTGGCGGGACCGGGCCGCAACTCCATGTCTGAATGGACACAGGGAGCTTTTGACAGGAGGGAGGGGCCAGGAGCACAGTAAAGGGACCAGAGAAGAGGCGGATCCGGCCTGCTCTGTGCAAATCCACTGCAAACAGCAGGCAAGTATAACATGTTTCTAAAGTCATGTATTTTTTTCCTATAAAAATAACAATCACTTGTAAAGTGTGTGTTATAAAAAAAAAAAAAAACTTGTGTAATGGTTGTGCACAGAGCAGCCCAGATCCTCCTCTTCTCAGGTCCCCCACCTGCACTCCTGGCCCCTCTGTTTTGCTAAGTGCCCCCAGAGCAAACAGCTTGCTGTGGGGACACCCAAACAAGCTTGATCCCAAGCCACTGCTCTGTGCCTATTCACACACAGCTGTGGCTCAGCCCTTCTCTCTCTCTCTTTGGCAGGAGCCAATGACTTCCGCTGCTGCCTCAGCCAATAAGTGAGAGTACCCAGAGATCTGAGGCTTTTGTGCACATCGCTGGATTGCAATGGGGTTCAGTTAACTATGGGGGGTCGCTGCTGCACACAAGGTGTGTGTTTTTTTTTTTTTTTTTTTTTTTTTTTTTTTTTTTTAATGCACAAAGGTAAATCTTAAACCTTTTTGAACCATTTTAAAGTGTAAGTTCACTTTTAACAAAAAAGAATAATGCACATTTTTTTATTTTTTTTTTGCAGGTCTGTAAAGCATTGTACCCGTGATCGGCAGATCACTGGTGCCATGCAGGTCTCCTGAAGATCTATCTGAGTACCTGTACAACCCGTACTGGTAAGCAGGTACGCTGACAGGAAGAATCAATGACCTACAAGCCGACATCGGCAAAGGATGACGGGGCTTGTAGTTCATTCACACAGAGCTGTATAAATGAATGACATGGCTGTATGGGCAGAGCCCTGCAAGGCTGCACTGGTTTCAAAAGTGACTGACAGTAAGGGGAACTTCTCGGAGGAGAGGGAACGGCTGAATCTCTGTACCGTATATCTCTCTCTGCCCGCATCTCCTGTATGGGCAGATAGTTGCTGGAGAGCAGGAAGATCAATGAACTTTGAGAGCGGCTGGTGGTCAACTTTAATTGAGGTTATACAGTCTCAAGTGCAGCCTCTGATTTTGTCAAGGGGCCACGCGTGATATTTAGAAAAAAAATTACAAAATTCTCTGTTGCTGCAGACAGATAACAGGAGATGATTGCAGACTGGAGATACGTTATGAGACGGCTAGAGATTGCTTCTATTACAGCCCCTATATATAAATCAAACCTTCCACATTTGTGCTTCCAACAGCTCCTTTTAAAAATCATTTGTGCCACATTTTGATATTTATCCCAGCAACTCTATTTTATAAAAGATCAGGCAGCACAGAACCAAACATTACATTTTTAGAAGCCAGTCTGAAGAATATTTTTCTTTTGCTGGCTGCCCTGGGGGCTATATGGGAAGTGCTGTGAGGCTGTAGGTTGGGTGGTGTCATATTTGTCACATATCATTGCTGTTCAATATGATTCTCCCTGCATATACGTTGCCTTTAAACTGATAATAAACAATTTTTTTTATTTAAAAAAATAATAAACGTGTAATGCTTTTCTGCTTTGTGCAGTGGTTATGCACAAAGCAATCCAGCTCCTCCTCTTCTCGGGTCCCTCGCCTGCGTTCCTGGCCCCTCCCTCCTGAGTGCCCCCACAGCAAGCAGCTTGTTTTGGGGCACCTGAGCCGCAACTCCATGTCCATTCAGACATGGAGGCGCTGCCTGGCCCCGCCTCTCTCTCTCTGCAATGGGAGCCAATGACTATTCGCTGCTGTCTCAGCCAATGAGGAGGGCGAGTCTCGATGGGGCAGAAGAGGGCTGCTGCACACAGAAGGCTTTCTTAATGCATAAAAAATAAAAACCTTCTGCCTTTACAACCATTCTAAGCCCCGTACACGCGAGCCCAATGTCAAGAGACATCGGCCTGTTAAAGAAAAAAAAAAAAAGAAAAAAAATGGCCAATGTTCAAACCGTGTGTATGGAAGTCGGCCTGACAGAAGCTGGCCGCTTGGCATAATCACAGCGGGAGTGGGTTTCTGGTGGCGAATGCCCCAGACTTGGAAGGGTCAGATCGTGTACTAGGTAAATGTACAGTGGGCGGTCTGCAAGTGGTTAAAGCATGACGTGTTGGGTATTTATTTACTCGGCGTAACCTCATCTTTATATTTTACCAACAAATGGGTTATATACTGTGTGGTGTTTTTAAATATTGTTTTTCATAAAAATTAATATGTTGTTTTTTTGTTTTGTTTTTATTCCCCGAAAAAATTGCGTTTGAAAAATTGCTGCGCAAATAAAAATGTATAATTGAATTGCAATTTTATTTAAATTGGAACAGTGAAATGGGAATTTCTATACTCAGTGGTACATTGAGTAATACTCTATCTAAAGACATCACTGTTTTATTGACATCAATTGAATGTCAATAATTTTATTCTGGGGGAAAAAAACTCCAGCCAGAGCATAGTGATGAGAAGTGGTTAAGAGAGAAATATGGGCTGCTATTACTGACCACCTTCTGAAAGTGCTAGGTGCTTGGCAGCTATGTTGACCCTCTGCCTTTAGCAAATGCCGTATTAATTTCAGAAAAGTCACAGTGGGGTTAGGATTTATTTATTTATTTTTTAATTTTAATTTTTTTTGTTCAGAGACTTGGTACCAAGGCAAGATGATCAGGATGCCAATCCGGGGGTGGCACCACCTATGAGGGCAACTATTCAGGTGTGGGACACGGTGGCCAGAAAGTTGGGGAAACCAAACACATGGTCCACGGAGACTCCATTGTGGGGTAACCCGAGACTCCCCCACTTTCACTCGATCCCGGACCCAGTAGTGTGGACTAGGTATGGGATTGCCACTCTGGGGGATATAGTGTCCCAGGGACAGCTCATTACGTTTAATGCCCTGAAGGCCCTTAGGGGGTCTTCCAAATTGGATGTTTTTCAGGTACCTACAGGCGCGTCATGCTTATAGGTCCCAATTTCCTGAGCCGATTACCCTACAAATGTCGACCCTGGAATTAGAGCTTCGATCCCCCGAAAGAAATAAAACACTATCGACCATCTACAACATGCTAGCTCTACTAGACACTTCTAAGGTCTCCCAGCTGTATGAGACTTGGAGACAGGACATATCGGACCTGACGGGGGAGAGGATTGGGAGGAGGGGGATCCAACAATACCTGGCCCTGACTATTTCCTCGAGGGATAGATTTGGCCAACTTAAATTCCTCCACCGGGCTTATTTCTCCCCGCTGCGGTTGGCCAAAATATATCCAGACAGATCAGCGGCATGCCCCAGATGCGGAGCAAGGGGGGCAGATTTCTTCCACACGGTTTGGTCGTGTCCGCTGATCAGAGGTTTCTGGTTGGGGGTCCTGGATGACATCAACTCTATAGGGAAGTTGAATATACCTAATAGTCCCATCCCCCTCCTCCTGGGTATATGTTCCTCCATTGAGGCTCCTCAGCGGAAAAAACTGTTTGTCTTTTACACCTCTATGTACGCTAGGAAAGCTATTCTTCTGCACTGAAACCAAGCTCAACCCCCCCCCCCCCACCAAGCAGCTCTGGCTACAACTTATTAATAGAGCGCTGCCTTTATATAAATTTACATGGGGAGGAATTGCCCAGGGAAGTTTGATAGAATATGGACGGATTGGGTGGGGGCCAAGCAGCTGACTATTGGGTAGATGGGAGCTCTTATCCAGAATGACCGGGCCTGGACCAGGCCTGGCGCTGTCAAGTGGCTGACGTTGTGGGCGGGGGGGGGCTGGGGGGGACATGGCGGGCCTGGCGCCCCCCCCCCCCCTCCAGTAGTGCAGTTTTGCATGCGGAATGCTCACATGCTGCAGGGGTTGAGAGTGGGCTGCGGCCCCACAGATATACTCCGTTAGGTTACATATGTATTTGATAAGGAACAGGGTTAAAGATGGTACTGCAATGTCTGGCTAAACTGTACTGATTCTGGATTGTATTGTATTGTGTTGTTATGGTTAAATAAAAATTTTATGTTAAAAAAAAAGATAATCAGGATGGCGGGCAGGATTTTCAGAAAGGGGGGTTGGGGGTGGCATGATCTGTTTTCTCATGACAGATTTCAGTTTTCTCATGAATCGGTCCAGTTGTTTTTATTTTCAGTTTGAAGCTTGTGGTTTTTCTTCTTTTTTTTTATTTTTATTTTTTTTTAATTAATAAATTGAGTGGACTATTAACAATGTACTGTAACTCTGGTCTTCTGCAAAATAAATATATAAAAAATATTGTGTGTTGCAATTGTTAGAATTGCTCCTTCTTCCCTTGCGCCTTGCCACCCGTGGCAGCCATTGAACAATTCAATCTTAAATATAGATGAGAAATTTTACTGGCTTTATAGCTTCCCATGCTGTGGAAGTAGGTCATCCTAGGAATTCCCCTGGTGTAGGTTTTGTCCCAGTTAAAGTGAAACTATCCAGATTCATGATCAGCAAAAAACACCGAGTACTAAATAAACAATCTACAAAGTTTTGATCCCTTTTTTTTATTCTCTACTCACAGCTTAGTGTTATTACACCATCCATTTAAAATAAATTAATAAATGTATTGGTGTACCTTACATCATGATTATTTCCTTTCCCAAATGTGTTCAGTTTGAATATATTTTGTGTTCATCTTCCACCCACAGGGCCCCGTTGCCTTGCAGGATGTCCCTGGACACTCGTGCGGTGCTATGCATGGGGGGGGGGGGGAGATGCGTGCGCTGTGGTGCTGTGCCCGAGGGAGGGGGGCGTGCGCTGTGGTGCTGTGCCCGAGGGAGGGGGGCGTGCGCTGTGGTGCTGTGCCCGAGGGAGGGGGGCGTGCGCTGTGGTGCTGTGCCCGAGGGAGGGGGGCGTGCGCTGTGGTGCTGTGCCCGAGGGAGGGGGGCGTGCGCTGTGGTGCTGTGCCCGAGGGAGGGGGGGGCGTGCGCTGTGGTGCTGTGCCCGAGGGAGGGGGGAGCGTGCGCTGTGGTGCTGTGCCCGAGGGAGGGGGGAGCGTGCGCTGTGGTGCTGTGCCCGAGGGAGGGGGGAGCGTGCGCTGTGGTGCTGTGCCCGAGGGAGGGGGGAGCGTGCGCTGTGGTGCTGTGCCCGAGGGAGGGGGGAGCGTGCGCTGTGGTGCTGTGCCCGAGGGAGGGGGGAGCGTGCGCTGTGGTGCTGTGCCCGAGGGAGGGGGGAGCGTGCGCTGTGGTGCTGTGCCCGAGGGAGGGGGGAGCGTGCGCTGTGGTGCTGTGCCCGAGGGAGGGGGGAGCGTGCGCTGTGGTGCTGTGCCCGAGGGAGGGGGGAGCGTGCGCTGTGGTGCTGTGCCCGAGGGAGGGGGGAGCGTGCGCTGTGGTGCTGTGCCCGAGGGAGGGGGATGGGAGCGTGCGCTGTGGTGCTGTGCCCGAGTGGGGGAGGGGGGATGCGTATGTGCTGTGGTGCTGTCTTCGGAGGGGGAACTGCATTCAGCCTAAAGTAAGACTTTGAGGGACAATAAAGCAGAATAACATATTAACTAGTGTATTTAGTGAACTAAGTGGTTCTAAAAACAGTTTTTATTTATTTTTGCCTTATTGCATTTTCTGCATTAAGGTAAAAAATACAATTTGAGTTGCCTGCCCCCCATTGGCTCCTGCTGCTGTCAGTCTTCTGAGGGAGCAGAGCAGCACTATATGGGTCTCTCTGGACGCACACAGCTCAGCTGAGGGTTGAGCCCACACACCTGCCCCCATAGCAAGCAATTTTCTATGGGAGAAGCAGACGGCACTGGCGGGGGAACCCCAGAAGAGGAGGATCGGGGCTGCCCTGTGCAAAACTGTTACACAGAGCAGGTAAGGATGACATGTTTGTTATTTAAAAATATAAATAGTAATCTTTGCAATCACATAAAGAGAAGTGTTGCACTGAGCCTTTGATGCTACTTTAAAGCTGAACTCTGGTCAGATTATAGTTTAAAATTGTTTTCCACTTTTTTGTATTTATTTTTTTATATTTAATAGTGCAACTGTATCTGACAGTTGCACTATTAAATAGATGGCACAGCAGATCAACACCGGAGGTTGAAAGTGTCAGTGTTCATCTGTAGGATGAAGGCTTTTTTTTTTTTTTTTTTCCTGTGAAATCTTTCAGATCTGACAGTTGTCACAAGATAAGGAACCGCTCTGACTGGTTCCCTGCTTTAAGTGTGAATCCTGGCCGTCAGTGACAGCAGGGATGGAGAGCCAAAAGCCACACAAAGGTTTGGATGCTGTTTCTTGGAGGGAGAATATTGTACCTTTTTGGCATGGGGCATCCTGCTGGTGAACGTTAAAGTGACTGTAGAGTGTTTGTTATTTTTAAAGGGGGAAAAAAAAAAAAACTTGTTATACTTGCCTGCCCCATACAGTGGTTTTGCACAGAGAAGAACTTGCTATGGGGGGCAGCTTCTTGTGTCTACTCAGACATGGAGCCGTGGTTCGGGCCGGTCCTTTCTCCTGATTGACTGACTGACCTTGGTTGACAGCACCAGGAGCCAATGGTTCCACTGCGGAGTTTCAGCCAATCGGGAGGGAGAGTCCGGGACAGCCGAGGCACTTATGCACATGGCTGGAGAAAGAGCGGGCTCCGGTAAATATTAGGGGCGCCGCACAAAGGAGTCTTTTTTTAATCTTAATGCATTAAGATAAAAACCTTCTGACTTTTCAACCACTTTAAGGGTCCATTTACACTTTGCAGTGTGGAATTGCATGCAGAATTGCCGTGATTCTGTGTGGCGATCGATGTGCGTTTGAATGTCATTGTCCTTTAATGGCACTCCAAATGCCATGCAATTTATCATGCACAAACCTGCGCCTTTTTAAAAACTGCTTTAAGCCCGTCGTCCCGAAAAAGGAGCAGGAGCTTTTTTTTTTTTTTTCAGGCAACGAGTGAATGGGTTGGCCCTATATGACATGCAAAATCATTCCAGATGAAATTGCGAGCAGGAACGCTTGTTATTGCTAAATGCAAGTGTAAATGCAAGATAAAGTCCACATTTTCAAATATTTGGGGTGTAAATTCCCCAACAACCAAACCGCCCCACCCTTACCTGAATTTTCGAGGTGCTTCTGTCTGCAACATTTTATTTTTATTTAAATTCGGCACTCTCCGTCTGCACAGAGCCGCATCATCCGGTTTGTGATGTTCACATTAATCCTTGTTACAATATTCCCATCCTAAACCGTGGTAGAGGAAATCTGCAGATTGTGTGATGATCCCTTTTTACTCTGCACTGCTCTGTATTTCAGAACATGCTTCTAGGTCAGGGATATGTAATTAACGGACCTCCAGCTGTTGCGGAACTACAAGTCCCATGAGGCATAGCAAGACTCTGACAGCCACAAGAATGACACCCAGAGGCATGATGGGACTTGTAGTTTTGCAACAGCTGGAGGCCCACTAATTGCATATCCCTGATCTAGTGGGTTCCAACCTCCATACACACCTGAGGCTTGGGTCAGCCATTGCAAGAGCCTTAGCATTGCACCTACGACACACTGATCAAAGATGCAATGTTCTGCGGGCCTCATTGCAAAAAAATAGTAATTGGACGTGGATCATAGGGATCAGTGTTGCTGCATTTCCTAGTTATTTAAAAAACTTCTTTTAGTCAACAGAATACAGGCAGGAAGGGGTCAATAAAAATGTCTGAAATAGCAATTTTTCAGACATAGGAGACGTATGTCCACCTTTCTTTTATCTAGTGCAAATGGCCCTAGCTAATTTTACAGGTTTTTGTTTTTTACTCTTTTTTTTTTTTTCTTCCAGGTGTGGGTGCAGCTGAGGCATCGCAAGGCCCCAGTGGGAGATGTCGGCAAAGGGCCTGGGAGCTGCGCGGCGCAGGAGGACGCGCTGCCGAAAGTGTGAAGCCTGTGTGCGCAGCGAATGCGGCGAGTGTCACTTCTGTAAAGACATGAAGAAGTTTGGGGGTCCGGGGCGCATGAAGCAGTCTTGTCTGAAGAGGCAGTGCACAGCGGTGAGTGCTGGGTGGAGTGGGGAGAGCAAACGGCACGTTAAAGCAGACCTACACTTAAAATGTAAAGTTTGGCTGTCTAACAGGGATTCATTAGCACAGTTTAAAGTTGAATTATATGGTTAATAACCAGCAGACCTAATCAAGCTCATTTCATTACAGAGCTGCTGGGTCTGCTGTAATGAACTGTTGTAACACTAGCAGCACTGTGTTCTGCCAGCATTATGGGTGACTTACTGCCATTCAGGATAGGAGATATATAGATATTATAATATAATTTTTTTTATTAACCACTACTGGGCACTTTTGCCCCCTCTGCCCAGGGCACTTTTCAGCGATGTTACACTTTGAATGACAATTGCACTGTCATTTCACACTGTATGCAAACACAATTTTTATCCTTTTTTTTTTTTCTCACGCAAATAGAGCTTTTCTTGGTGGTATTTAACCATTTTACTGCTCAGCTGTCATTTGTCTATACCAGGCAGGAGGTGGTTTAAGGAATGCAAGGCTTCCTTTGATTGGCTGACGTTAAAGTGACATTAAAGGTTCGTTATGTTTAAAGTGGAGGGCCACTCCAAAATTTTTTTTAAAAATGTAATAAAAAAAAAAAATTCATAAAAAAATATCAAACTTACCAGAAATGCCGGTTGCTAGGCAGATCGTCCTAATCTGCCTCTTCCTATTCAGCGGTGATCTTCAGTCATCTTCTAGTGAATGGGGCGCGGTGTGTTCTGGGAACTGTGTGTGTCCTAGAACACAGCTCGCCCCATTCACAAAGTGCTGCGCGACTCGCGCATGCGCAGTAGGAAATGGGCAGTGAAGCCGCAAGGCTCCACTGCCTTTTTCCCTTTGTTGGAATGGTGGCGCTGGGACCCGAGAGCCGAGGGATCGTCTGCCTTGGGCAGCCAACATCGCGTGCACCCAGAACAGGTAAGTGTGCTTATTAAGTCAGCAGCTACATTGTTTGTAGCTGCTGACTTTTTATAAAAAAAATAAAAAAAAAATAATTATTCCCAGCTGGCTCTCCCCTTTAAAATAAATAAATCCTACTTCCACTGGGCAGCTCGTTTTGCACAGTGTGGTCCCGAACCTCCTCTTTTAGGGTCCCTCGGCTCTCGCGGCTCCTCCCCAGCATTAGATCACCCCCTGGGAGAATCGCTCTCTTGGGGGTTACCTTGTGGTAACCCCCTGGGAGAAGCGCTGTCTTGGGGGTTACCTTGTGGGCGCACTCCCGAGTTCAGCATTCAGCGTCCATAGTGACCGAATGCAGGACTCGGCCCTGTCCCCCAGTGCCCACGTCAGTGGATTTGATTGACAGCAGCGGGAGCCAGTGGCTGCTCTTCTATCAATCCAATCAAGAGTCGAGAACCCCCGGGCAGAGAGACAGCGCGTCCCCATGGGTCAAGTTCTAGGGCTCAGGTAAGTAAAACGGGGGGGAACGGGGGGCCGTTCACTGCCAAAAGTATTATTATTTTTTTTTTTTCACCTTAATGCATAGTATGCATTAAGGTGAAAAAACACGATGCTTTACAACCCCTTTAAGAGGCAGGCGGATAATGTCCTGATCTTCTGTACATTTTATTAGCATATAATTCCTGACCAGACGCAGCAGAGCACTTCCATACAGTTGACAGGGTACACCCTATCTCACTGGATCCTATTAAGGTTCAGTAGGCATACCATACCCATCCCTGTCTCTGATGACTGTATTATATTGACGGGGTAGAGGTCTTGGAAAGGGCTATGGAGACTCTGTGCGGTGGAAAAAGTGTGGTTGTAGGCAAAAAGGAAGCTACTGACTATCCAATATGAGGACTTTGTCACTAACAGTTGCCACGGTTTGCAGAAGGTCACCACAGTCTAGGTCCGCTTTTAAAAAGATGCTTATGAGGATTATCTGGTATCCATACATAGATAATAGGGGTGGAGTATTGTAAGCAGTGTAATAATAATGTAGTAATCTTTTCCTCCACAGCCCGTACTCCCCCATACTGCCGTGTGTCTTCTGTGCGGAGATGCCGGGAAGGAAGACACTGCCCAGGATGAGGAACAGAAGTTTAATCTGTCGCTCATGGAATGTACCATTTGTAATGAGATTGTTCACCCCGGCTGTATCAAGGTGAGGCTCCCCCACTGAGTCAACCTGCCTGCTTCTGAGTTTTCACTTACTGTGTTCACTCTTTTCCTTGTATGGTTTCCAGCTTTTGTAATGGTTTCCCTTACTCCTCTACCCGCTTTTTATTTATTTTTATTTTTTTTCCCTTCAGATGGGCAAAGCCGAAGCGGTTATTAACACTGAGATTCCAAACTGCTGGGAATGTCCCAGATGCAAGCGTGAAGGGCGGACATGTAAGGTGAAGTACCTGATTTGTTCTAGATTTGGAAGGCAGGGGACAGTAAAGTCAGTGAGATGGACTTTGTCATCTTCAGTCCAGGAAAAGTGGTTCGGGCACATATTGCATCCTCAGACTTTAGGGTAATTGGGGGCTTGCAGGTGGCATCATCAATCCATGGAAGGTGGAACTTCTTTTGGTAACTTATTTGTGAGCTCAATTGGGGGGCAGTAACCGGGAACCCTTTTGTCTCTGCAATCCTTAAATGATAGGCCATTGGACTGGTATTGGAATTTCTGTTTTGGGGTGAATAAACTTTTTTACGAGGTGTCTTCAAAAAGTTTCTGCACTTTTTAGGGAAAAAAAAGTGCAGAAACTTTTTAAAGAGCCCTTGTATAACACAGGTCTGTTGCTTGATATAAAGAAACAGGCTAACGTGTGAGGTTTTTAATTCTTCCAGGATCCCCTGGATGGATCGGGGAAAAAACGTCCAGATAACGGTGAAGACGCTGTGCGGTGGAAACTGACGGACGATCAGGCACCGGGTAAGAAGAAAACTGATGAGAATCAGGGACACAAAAGAAAGAAGGAAAAGGAGCCAGTGCAGGATGTGGCAGCGAAGAAAAAGGTAACGTAATGTCAAGCCACCACTGCCTTTTATAATGATAATTAAAAAAATAAAACGTTTTAGGTTTCTTTCCCATGTTTAACCTCATATGACGTCCTGTCAGGAACTAGAAATTGTGGGGCCACTTAGCGGTGTGACTGATCAGAGTATCGGCTCGCTTGTTGGCACCATGTGATCTCTCTGGAAAATCGCAGCAGGTCACATGACAGTTGTACACAATGGATGACTTCCTTTCATGCCATTCATTGTGTACAATTGTGTTGCTAGCTGTGATTGGCCCTGTCAGTACCATGTGATCAAATTGGCCAATCACAGCTAGCACCACAATTGTACACAACATTTGTACCATGTGATTAGCTTTGACCAATCACTGCTAATCCACACCAAAACAAACTGACTGATCTGATCACTTCCCCACAGTAGTACAGTTACTATGGTCCAATTTTATATTGCTCTGGTTACAGTGTGTTAAAAAAAAAAAATTACTTTTTTTATTTTCATAATGTCACCAGTCGGTGCCCCCGATTACCCCCACACCCGTTACAGGATTATGCTGTAGTGCACGATGACAAAAAAATGACAGCTTCAGAAATCCTGCTATGCCTTTCACCAAATATCCTGGACTGTCTGTTTTCCAAATAGGGGTCATTTGGGGAATATTTGTACTGTCCTGCCATTTTTTGGGACTCAAGAAATGATATATCTAATTTATTATTTAATACTACTAATGGTGATGATCAACGGAGCTGCGCTTATTGCGGTGACAATATTGACCCTGCCATTATTGGTGATTAGTACTAATCACCCTGGCTGGGAAGGGGTTAACATCTAGGGAGATGAATGGGTCAACTGTGTCTAGCCATGTGCAATGTGTGCTAATTTGCAAGGATGAGAAACTGACAGTTCGCATCTTCTGTACAGAGCCATGTGTTGAATTTCAACACCGAGCTCTGGGCTGTGATTGGACACAGCCGATCAGTAGGTCCTGGCCGTGCATCATTGGCTGGGATTTGCTGACGGGTTCCCGCTTTGTACAATCCCAGCAGGAGCCTGCCCGGGAGGGGGGGGGGGGGGATGTATACGTTCCCTAAACCTGGGACTAGGCAGGTACATACCAGTAGGTCTGCCTCAGTACATGGCGGGCATTCAGCAAATGGTTACGGTAGTCAGTTTGGGCCAGCATCACTGTGTGTAATCAGTCTGAAAGTCTTAATATCCTCAACAGTCAATATTGGATTCCACTTCCATATACGCTTCTGTATATACAACTTGCCCCTCACAGCCGTATGAAATAAGATAGGACTTCCCTTGTTCCACTCAGTCCTAATAGGAACTTAGGGAAATCTGTTATCCTTGTACGGTGCCTGTTAAAGATTTTCATGTTCTTCTGGCTGGATCATCCAACGAGCTTGGCTCCAATGTGACCAATTTTCTGGGGCACTTGGGGACATCAGCTTTGCCTCCAAACTCTCTTTATATGATTTCCGGCTCTGCAAGGTGGCAAGTGCAGACTGCCAACTTTCCATGAAAGTAATTCATTTTATTGCACAGCGTAAAATTCTTATAAAGCCACCCTGGGTCATTCTCGACCTAGTTTTCATTATTACAGGCTGCTCCAGGGGTATAGACTAGGTACTCTCCTGTTTTTATATAGGTCTTTAAATCGTTTCCTTCTCCAATCATTACTTTGTAAATAGCTCTGTTGTAATATTTTCTCCTGGCTTTCTCCTTGCAGATAAAGGCTGAGAAAGATAAGAAAATTAAAAAGGTGAGTGAAGATCTCGGACCTCCATGGTTTTTGTTCCCTATTAAAGCAAGACTACACTGTATCTGAACACTACAAACAAAAAACACTATTTAAAGTGTAAACTTAAAGAGAGAAAAAAAAAAAAAAAAAAACACTTTAAGACTAAGACAAGTAAAGGATTTTTTTTTTTTTTTCCCCTTACAATTATACTTACCTAGGTGGATTCCTCCGATGCTGCATCTGTTCCCCCGGCGCCTCTGCACTGAGAACAGAGCGATCAAACACCGCTGATCCCTCGGTTCTGACAGCTCCCTAAGCAGAGAGCTGCTGACTGTCAATTAGCAGCGCCCGTCTCAGACTCTCAGTGGCTTGCTGAGAGGCAGAGCAGTATGTCAGTCTAAGCACCTGGTGGATCCAGACTCTATGCGGAGCCTGGACTGATTTTTGTGACGTCAGTGGACTTCAAACCATTCTCTGCTGAAAACAGGTCACAGGAGTGCAAAACTAACTTTGGCTATACTTCTTGCTCTGTGTAATGGTTTATTTGCACAGAGTAGCCCGATTTCCCCCCCCCCCCCAAAGCCAGCAGCTTGCTATGGGGGCACCTAAGCCGCTGCTGTGTCCATTCAGACAGGGAGCCACGGCCCTCATTGGCTCACTGACTTTAACAGCAGCAGGAGCCAATGGTGCCGCTCTGCCATGTCAGCCAGTGAGGAAGGGGGGCCCAAGGCAGCCAAGACAATCCTGCAACATCACTGGATCGAGATGGGCTTAGGTAAGTATTAGGGTTGGCTGCTGCATGCTACACACAGGTTTTTTTATCTTCATGTATAGAATGCATTAAGATAAGAAACCTCCTGACTTGACAGCCTCTTTTAATTTTTAACATTCAAAGCAACCCCCCCCCCCCCCAATCCCATCCCATCCTTCCATGTCTCCATGCCTTATTTTGCTGAGCGATCACTTTGAAAAAAGCCCCTAACATTTCTGGCCATAGCCATCTTGCATAAGGGAAGATGATTCATGTAGCATTTACTTCTTGGAATTCATCTGCCCTTTGATCGGGCATGCAGTCAAGAGGGTGCACTTGGCTGAGAAAACCCCTGAGGACCCCTGGGATGTATGACATAATTTGCCTAGGCATGGAAGCCAGGAATTACCTGAAGAAATGTAAACAAAATTAAGTTTAAAACCAGTAAATTATATTATAGCTTCCTCTCTATTACTAGCAGCATAAAGATTGATAAAAATGGTGTTGATTGAAAGAGTGACGTTACACTTAAAAGTGGTGGTGTATGTATGTATGCACATGCACATACTGAAGTGATTAGTCTCAGTTGATACAGGGAGAGGAAGCCAATCCTCTTGATGTTGTACCCATTTGTCTGCAGCCCTCTCTCCACTACAGTCACCTAAAGCACACCTTTTACACAGCATTTCTTGGCTTCAGGTGGCACGGAGTGGGATCTGATATGACACACTGCACAGCGTAGGGCATGGAGCTGAGTATAGGTGCCCCCCCAACCCCCTTTTTACTGTCTCTTATGGTAATATGCACAGCTAAGGTCATCAATCGCCGCCTTTGTGCTGTAGGGTGGCGGGGCCATCTCCTGGAATTCTGTGGTGTTGAGAGAAACTGTCAGAAGTGACTCTAGCAGATAATAGAGGGAAGAGAGAACTGGCAGGAACACCACTAGGTGCTTTGGATTGGAGCTAGTACACTCTGTGGGGGGGGGGGGGGGGGGTGGTGCTTTGTTCACAACCACTGTAAGGAGAAGTGCGTTCTGTTTTAGATGTTTAATTAAATTTCTTGACATTTCTGCATTTAATTGCGCAGGAACCTCAGACGCCAACCGAACCCACTCCAGTGCTGGACCGCTCCCACCAGCGAGAGAAGATCGAGCGCTTTAAGCAGATGTGTCAGATGCTGGAGAGAGCTCGCAGCACCACCTCCAGTTCCAGCTCAGATTCTGACTCCGATTCCGACTCCAAGGGCTCGCCGGGGAGCAGCGGCACAGGGGAAGGCGGGGAGGGCAGGACCTCCCGCGTCAGCTTCAGTACCAGCTCAGACGAGGACGACGATAAAGGAAGTTCTACAGATGGACAAAACGGCACCAGGAACGGCAAACAGAAGTCGCCCAGATCAAACTGCCGGGAGAAGGAGAACCGGAGAAGCACGGGGGCCGCTGTTAAGAAGGGAACTTGTAGCAGAAATGCGGTACAGCCCTTGTCCAGGAGCCAACTCTTAAAAAGGCCGCTGGTCCCCTCTCCGCCAAAGCCCCCTCCCCTGCAGCTAGAGAGACATGTGGTACGACCCCCTCCACACAGCCCTGAACCAGACTCTCTTCCCCTGGACAGTGGAACGGACCATGTCATGCAGAGGGGGGTCTGGCTATCTGTGTTCAGGCACTTGGGACAGAAAGAGCTGTGTGTTTGTATGCGGGTGTGCCGAACCCTGGAACCGGTGGTAAGAATGAAGTACTATAATACAGGCTTTGCTTGCCTTTGGGAAACTCTGAAATAATTGCACGCGGATGTAAACGGAAAGAGGGGCCCCTTTTATACCTTGATTCTTATTCATAAATCATGCTGGTTTATTTGCTTTTTAAAGCTGAACTCCATGGAGGGGGCTACCCTTGGGGGAGGGGGGGCTACCCTTGCAGTGGGTCCCACTACAAGGGTTACTTTTTGCCTATTAGGGTGATGTATAAAATGGGTGATGTACTTCTCTTACTCTCTCCACTGTCCATTGCTTGGAATTGTGGACAGGTCATGGGCATCCTCCTGTACAATGTAGGACTGTTGGTCTGCATTGTACGGGATGATATCCGATAGCTGGGGACTGGGCACACAAGCAGGAGGAAGCCTGCGAAACTGAGGCATAAGAGAAGTACACCACACATTACTTAAGTGTGTGTATATATATATATATATATATATATATATATATCTATCTCTATTTATCTTGAAATGAAGACAGTTTTTGTTTTATCCAGCTGTATTTAAAACATCCAAGTGAAAGATATACATTAACCTGTTGGGAGAAAAGAAGAAAAAAATCGAAAACCCAATCACTGAGTTGGAAAAAGCATCACCCCCTCCTAAAAATGACTTGTAAACTCAAGCAGGTGCAGCTAATCACCTTATTGATGGCAGACAAAGCCATTTTGACTTTCAACTCTGATCAGCTGTAGTCATTGTGATTAGCTCAGCATGAAAGAGCTTTCCTGGAGCATTTCAGTCCCTAGTAGTGCAACTGAAGCAAACAATCAACTGGGTGGCAAGGCACTGTCGCCGGGATCTCCAGGATAAGCTTGTGGACAGGCACAAGTCAGGATATGGATACAATTTTTTTTTTCAAAGGCTTTATCAATGCCTAGATACAGGGGTCTCAAATTGATGGCCCTCTAGCCATTTGCGAAACTACAAGTCCCATGAGGCATTGCAAGGCTGACAGTTACAACCATGACTCCCAAAGGCACTATAGGACTTGTAGTTTGGCAACAGCTGGAGGGCCACCAAACTACAAGTCCTATAGTGCCTCTGGGAGTCATGGTTGTAACTGTCAGCCTTGCAATGCCTCATGGGACTTGTAGTTTCGCAAACGGCTAGAGGGCCATCAATTTGAGACCCCTGGCCTAGAAGCACAGTGCAGTCTATTATTAAGAAGTGGAAGGTATTTGGTACAATACAGATCTTCCCTGGTACAGTACATTGCTCCAAACTGGAGGAAAGAGCCAGGAGAAACTGGTCAGATAGGCCACCAAGAGGGCTACAGCAACTCTGAAGCAGTTGCAAGAATTTATGGTTCAGAGTGGTCATTGTGTGATGACCATATCATAAATTCTCCACAAATTGTATGAGAGGGATGCAAGAAAAAAAGCCGCTCCTCAAGAAAGGCCGCATGCAATCACAACTGAGCTTTGCCAAAACGCACCTTGAAGATTGTGAGGCCACATGGAAAACGGGGATCTGGTCAGATGAGACTTACATTTACTTGACACCATCCAGATAACACCATTCCTACAGTAAAGCATGGGGGGGGAGGGGGTGTATCTCGCTATATGGGGGGAGGGGGGGGTGTATCTCGCTATATGGGGGAGGGGGTGGTATCTCGCTATATGGGGGGGGGGGGTGGTATCTCGCTATATGGGGGGGGTGGTATCTCGCTATATGGGGGGGGTGGTATCTCGCTATATGGGGGGGGTGGTATCTCGTTATATGGGGGGGGGGGGGGTGGTATCTCGTTATATGGGGGGGGTGGTATCTCCGTATATGGGGGGGGGGTGGTATCTCGTTATATGGGGGGGGTGGGTATCTCGTTATATGGGGGGGGGGTGGTATCTCGTTATATGGGGGGGGGGGTGGTATCTCGTTATATGGGGGGGGGGTGGTATCTCGTTATATGGGGGGGGGGGGTGGTATCTCGTTATATGGGGGGGTGGTATCTTGTTATATGGGGGGGTGGTATCTTGTTATATGGGGGGGGTGGTATCTCTGTTATATGGGGGGGGGGGTGGTATCTCGTTATATGGGGGGGGGTGGTATCTCGTTATATGGGGGGGGGGGTGGTATCTTGTTATATGGGGGGGGGGTGGTATCTTGTTATATGGGGGGGGGGGTGGTATCTTGTTATATGGGGGGGTGGTATCTTGTTATATGGGGGGGGGGGTGGTATCTTGTTATATGGGGGGGGGGTGGTATCTCGTTATATGGGGGGGGGGGGGGTGGTAATATCCTGAGAGAGAGATATATATATATATATATATATATATATATATATATATATATATATATATATATAATATATATATATATATATATATATATATATATATATATATAAATATGGTGGTAATATCTTGTTATATATATGGGGGGGGGGGTAATTGCCTGTTTATATGGGGGGGGGGGTGGTAATTTCCTGTTATGGGGGGCGTTTCCTCTGCATCAAGGACTGGGGCACTTATCAGGTTAGAAGGAAAATGGATGGGGCAAAAAACATCCAATTCTTGAGGAAACTCTGCTGCCATCAAAAAAGTTGTCAATGGGGAGAAGGTTTACCTTCCAACATGACTATGACCCTAAGCACACAGCAACAATGACCACACAGTGGGTTGAAGGAGAAAAAGGTGAATGTCCTTGCATGGCCTAGTCGGAGCCCAGACACAAATCCCATTGAAAATCTGTGGAATGACTTGAAGACTGCAGCCCACAAACGGTCACCATCAAATGTAACTGAACTTGAGCAGCTCTGCAAAGGGCAAATATTGCAAAGTCTAGATGTGCAAAGTTGGTAGAGACAAATCCCAACAGACTAAAGCCTAGAATTAAAGCAAAATGTGATCCAACAATATACTGACATAAGGGGGTGATCCTTTTTGCAACTCAGTGATTTTTATTTTTTATTTTTATTTTTTTCCTGACAGTGTTTTGTCTTTCATTTGGATGTTATAAGTTACACTAAGTAAATGCAGCTATATAAAACAAACTGCTTTGGTCTTCATTTTAAGCTGCAAAGCAACAAAATGTGATTATTTTCTACACTACGCTGTATATACACTATATTACCAAAAGTATTGGGACACCTGCCTTTACACGCACGTTAACGACATCCCAGTCTTAGTCCGTAAGGTTCAATATTGAGTTGGCCCACCCTTTGCAGTTCTAACAGCTTCAACTCTTCTGGGAAACCTGTCCACAAGGTTTAGGAGTGTGTCTATGGGAATGTTTGACCATTCTTCCAGAAGCGCATTTGTGAGGTCAGGCACTGATGTTGGATGAGAAGCCCTGGCTTGCAGTCTCCACTCAAATTCTCCCCAAAGGTGTTCTATTAGGTTGAAGTCAGGACTCTGTGCCGGCCAGTCAAGTTCCTCCACCCCAAACTCGCTCATCCATGTCTTTATGGACCTTGCTTTGTGCACTGGTGCGCAGTCATGTTGGAACAGGAAGGGACCATCCCCCAAACTGTTCCCACAAAGTTGGGAGCATGAAATTGTCCAAAATGTCTTGGTATGCTGAGTCATTAATCACTTAAAGCGGGAAGGCCACCCTAAAATGGACCTCCGCTCATCGGAATCCCCCCCCCCCCCTCCTCCGGCGCCACAAACGGCACCTTTCAGGGGGGAGGGGGTGCAGTTACCTGGATAATCCAGGTAACTGCACCCACTTCCGGGCTAGCTCTCTGCGGAACGGGGCGTACGTTACGCCCCCGTTCCGCAAGCGCCCGCCCCCTTCAGCAAGTGCCCCGCTGCCTGCTGGGAAACACACGGCTCGCGCATGCGCAGTAGGGAACCGGGAAATGAAGCCGAAAGGCTCCATTTCCTGATTCCCATACCCAAGATGGCGGCGGGAACCGGCAGCCGAGCGAGCGATCGGCTTCGGGTGCCGACATCGCGGGCGCGCTGGACAGGTAAGTGTCACTATTTAAAAGTCAGCAGCTGCAGTATTTGTAGCTGCTGGCTTTTAAAAAAAAAAAAAAATGCGGAGTCCCGGTGGACTCCCGCTTTAAGCCCCGGACCAATTTGCAGCCAAAGGACACGAGCCCCTTTTTGCAATTCGGCACTGCTTCGCTTTAACTGACAATTGCGTGGTCGTGCGACTTGGCTGCCAAACAAAATTTGGTGTCCTTTTTTTTTTTTTTTTTTTTTTTTTTTTTCCCTACAAATAAAGCTTTCTTTTGGTGGTATTTGATCACCTCTGCGGTTTATTTTTTGCGCTATAAACAAAAATAGAGCAACAATTTTGAAAAAAATGCAATATTTTTTGCTATAATAAATATCCACAAAAATATAAAAAAAAGTTTTTTTCCTCGGTTTAGGCCGATACGGATTCTTCTTCATATTTTTGGTAAAAAAAAATCACAATTGTGATTGGTTTGCGCAAAAGTTATAGCGTCTACAAAATAGGAGATAGTTTTTTTTTTTTTTTTTTTTTTTTTTTATAGCATTTTTATTTATTTTATTTTTTTTATACTAGTAATGGCGGCGAGCAGCGATTGATTTATTTTTTGTGACTGCGACATTATGGCGGACACATCGGACATTTTTGACACATTTTTGAGACCATTGTCATTTATACAGCAATCGGTGCTATTTAAATGCATTGATTCCTGTGTAAATGACACTGGCAGTGAAGGAGTTAACCACTAGGGGGCAGTGTAGGTGTTATGTATGATGTGTTTTTTTTTTTTATTTATTTTTTATTGTAGGGGGGCGTGGCCTGGCATGTGACATCACTGATCGTCCTTCCCTGTAAAAGGGAACAGATGATCGGTGACAGCCACACTAGGAAGCGCGAGGAGAGGTTTGTTTACACAGACATCTTCTCGTTCTTCAGCTCTGTGACCCGATCGTGGGACACCAGCAGTGATCGGGTCTGCTGGTCATGGAGCACAGGACCGAGTCGGGAGCGGGTACAGGTACGTGCTTGTGCCCAGCCGTGCCATTCTGCCGACCTACATCAGTGTGAGGTGGTCCTTAAGTGGTTAAGAGTTCCCTTCACTGGAACTAAGGGGCCAAGCCCAACCCCTGAAGAACAACCCCCCCAGACCATAATCCCCCCCCTCCACCAAATGATTTGTACCAGTGCACAAAGCAAGGTTTTCAGGCGTTTTTGCACTGGAAATGGCCTCTAAATAACACCTGAAAACCACCTCCCATTTATTTCGGTGTGACTTTTTTTCCTACCGGGGCGGTGCGCTTGCGGGACGTTGGGGAAAAGTCCTGCAAGCAGCATCTTGGATGTGGTTAGAGGTTGTAAACCCTTACAAACCACTTTGACACTTGACCTTAATCTAGGCTTACCTGTAGGTCCAAGAAATATCTCCTAAACCTACATGGTTTAGGAGATATTTAACAGCGGCACGCAGGCACACTATCGACGTTAGCAGCACGGCGCTATGCCGTTAGTGGTGGCTCCCGTGCGCATGCGCGGGAGTGACATCATCGCTGCTCGGGCGGTGTGAGTGGCGTGTGAGTGGCTGGAGCAGAGATACCCGGAAGAAGATGGACGCTCCGGACTACAGGGGACAGCGGTGACATCGCTGGCTGCTGTGTCAGGTAAGTGACACATAATGGGCTACTATGCGATGCACAGTAGTCCGTTATGCTTTACCTTTACAGGGAGACGTAAACCCTTTAGGGTTTACTTCCTCTTTAAAGTGATTGTAAAGTCTCGTTTTGCTATGGGGTCAGCCGAGTGGTGGCAGCTGTCTCCTGATAGGCTAACAGACTTTGACAGCAGCAGGAGAGACTGGCTCCGCTGCTGTTTCCACCCAATCAAGAGGGAGAGTCACAGATGGCTTGTTTTACACTTAAACTTCAACACGCATTAAGTCTGGGTTCACACTGCCGCCACTTGTCATGCGACTTGAGAGTTCAAAGTCGCACCCCATTAACAGCAGTGGAATTGTTCTACTCAGTGAGACTTATGCCACGGCGACTTAGAAAAAGGCTCCTGCTCTACTCTGGGGCAACTTCATTGCAACTTGCATGGACTCTGAAGCTGTGTAGATGTGAACCAGCACTAAAGCGCCTACCGCTTGAGGCCTCTGCAGCTTGAAAAAACTTGGTAAAGCTTTTTTTTTCTTCTTTTCTCTAAGCTAAAATACAGCCCATTCATTGTATTGTGCCTATATAGACACACAGGCAGGTAAACAAGAGCCGCGCATTCCTCAGTAAAAAGAAAATAGAAAAATCGTCATTTTTGGTCATTAAATCGTGCCTTGTGCGTACAAATATGCGTTAATGTGCGCAAATACATTATAAAAAAAAGTCTGAAAAAGTAGATGCTCAAACAGGAGTATTGTGTGCAAGAGGCCTTAATGTGCTTTATTGATGCTTCAATGATGGGGGAGGGGATTTTTTTTTGTTTAATGAACTTTGAAAAATGCCCTGGGTGTTTCTATTTGTTTTAGGCTGGGTTCACGCTATTGCGAATTGGCTGCAGGTTTCCCGCATCCAATTCGCATGTCAGGAGATTGTGACCGGCTCTCTATGGAGACGTTTCACACAGCAACGGGACGGCTGCGGAGTGAATTGCACAGGAGTCCTATGTGTCTTCTAGTCAGTTTCAGGTTCAAATTCAGCCAAAAATTCGGATTGAAATCTGACCTGAAACTGAACGGGGCTGCACTGAACCCCTGCTGTGGGCTGCTTCGCACAGCAGTGTGAACCCAGCCTTAAAGGGGCCCAGTATACCCTCCGTTCATTGGCAACATTGTTCAGCAGATCTCCAGCTTATTGGTGCCCTCGTGCAGCAGATCCCCCCCCCCCCCCCCCGCTCCAAAATACTCCCAGTTCTGCCGATTCCCCCCCCGCTCCACGATACTCGCCGCTCTGCCAATCCCCCCCCGCTTCACGATACTTGCCGCTCTGCCGATCCCCCCCCGCTCCACGATACTTGCCGCTCTGCCGATCCCCCGCTCCACGATACTTGCCGCTCTGCCGATTTCCCCCCCCCCCCCCGCTCCACGTTACTTGCCGCTCTGCCGATCCCCCTACCGATCCCATGCTCGGTAGTAATCCTCCTGCCGATCCCCCCCGCTCCACGATACTTGCCGCTCTGCCGATTCCCCCCTCGCTCCACGATACTCCCATCTCTGCCGATTCCCCCCTCGCTCCACGATACTCCCATCTCTGCCGATTCCCCCCTCGCTCCACGATACTCCCATCTCTGCCGATTCCCCCCTCGCTCCACGATACTCCCATCTCTGCCGATTCCCCCCTCGCTCCACGATACTCCCATCTCTGCCGATTCCCCCCTCGCTCCACGATACTCCCATCTCTGCCGATTTCCCCCCCCCGCTCCAAGATACTCCCATCTCTGCCGATTCCCCCACCCCCGCTCCAAGATACTCCCATCTCTGCCGATTCCCCCAACCCCCCCGCTCCAAGATACTCCCATCTCTGCCGATTCCCCCCCCCTCCCCTCCAAGATACTCCCATCTCTGCCGATTCCCCCCCCTCCCTCCAAGATACTCCCATCT
Organism: Lithobates pipiens; assembly: GCF_037356315.1. Taxonomy (NCBI): domain Eukaryota; kingdom Metazoa; phylum Chordata; class Amphibia; order Anura; family Ranidae; genus Lithobates; species Lithobates pipiens. The sequence continues at coordinate 29,324,810 of NW_027507784.1, read as the reverse complement.
CTGCCGATTCCCCCCCCCCCCCCGCTCCAAGATACTCCCATCTCTGCCGATTTCCCCCCCCCCCCCCCCGCTCCAAGATACTCCCATCTCTGCCGATTTCTCCCCCCCCCCCCGCTCCAAGATACTCCCATCTCTGCCGATTTCCTCCCCCCCCCGCTCCAAGATACTCCCATCTCTGCCGATTTCCCCCCCCGCTCCAAGATACTCCCATCTCTGCCGATCCAGCCCCCCCACCTCCCGCTCCAAGATACTCCCATCTCTGCCGATTTCCCCCCCCCCCCCGCTCCGAGATACTCCCATCTCTGCCGATTTCCCCCCCCCCCCCCCCCCGCTTCAAGATACTCCCATCTCTGCCGATTCCACCCCCCCCCTCGCTCCAAGATACTCCCATCTCTGCCGATTCCACCCCCCCCCCCCCCCTCGCTCCAAGATACTCCCATCTCTGCCGATTTCCCCCCCCCCCCCCCGCTCCAAGATACTCCCAGCTCTGCCGATCCCATGCTCTGTAGTAATCCCCAGCTGGTTTCCTGATCCTCCTCTCTTCCGTCCCCACTCACCTCCCACTATATTGCTCCCACATGTGACCGCTGCTAGTTTCTCCTGCTCTGGTCCCCCAGCTCTACTGATCCTCTGCCACTCAGTCCTCCTCTCTCTCTGGTTCCCGCTCACCTTCCACCATAACAGTGGTCATCAACCCTGTCCTGCAATCACTGAGCGGCAAATTATATTGCCTGTGATGTATTTCAGTTATCTTGCAAACCTGGCCTGTTAGTGGGCCCTGAGGACACTGATGACCACTGCACTATAGCAATCCCATGTTGCACACCACGTGTGCCATCTGATAGTTGCTCTGCTCCAGTCTGCACCACGCTCGACATCCTGCTGCTCCACGCTGCACACCAGATGTGACGTCTACACCAGACACTCCCGGAATATATACACCTGAACCAGGAGTGACTGCTGATGACTTCTTTCCAGTTTCGCTTGTTGGTTTCTTGAATCCTGGGATGTCTCATACCTGCAATACCTCCAAAGTGAAGCTAATTCTGAATAAAAGCTTCAGGGGCAATTGGCGAGTGTTGTGATAGACTTCTATGTAGGCTTAGGGACGCTCCAAGAAAGTGACATGGGGGATCATTTTTGAAGCAAACACAACGTGTTAACAGGACTGTAAGGTAATAATTCATTTAGTGACAGGCGATTTGATTGGCATTCAGAGCCCTTTTTAAGTAAAAAGTGTCCACTGCCACATATTGAAGCACATGTGAACAAGCCCTTAATGTGATGTCTGAGGGTTGGGCCTTGTTCCTCCTGGTGGTGAGTGGTGTGTCTCTGACCAATAGGAATCAGGGTTGTCTGGTGCCCTCCCCACCCCTCATTTAATGTGTAGTAAATGTACCAATAGGGAAACAGATGTAGGAGGGTTGGTCCTGGTCTTCTCTTTACTTCTTGTTGTGACCCCCCTGACTAATGGTACGCTTTCTATGTCACGGCAGGTGCTGCGATCGACGCCTCTGGACTTCCATCGACTTGAGCAGGCGGAAATCAATCACCCCTCCGATGCTAAGTGGTATAGTCCGACGACAGCCGGTCAGACTAGACCTGAGCTGGACCAACATATCTGAGAAACAGCTGACCTGGCTGATACACAGACTGCAGGGTGAGCGATTTTGGGGGGAGCGTGTAAAGGAAATGGAATGAAGAGGAGATGACTTTTCTGTGCTCATTCTTCTAATTCTCCCTCCCAGGATTAAAGGAGCTTCTATTGGCTGGCTGTACATGGAGCGCAGTCTCCTCTCTGTGCACGGCCTCCTTCCCCTGCCTGTCTCTGCTGGACCTCGGCTGGGTACAGGGCATGAAAACCTCCCACCTCCGAGAGCTGCTCTCACCTCCCTCCACCGACTGCAAGACAGGCAAGTGTCCCTCCCACTTTCCATTGATTGACTACTCCAAACTACGGCCCTCCAGCTGTTGCGGAACTACACTTCCCATGAGGCATTGTAAGACTCTGACATTCAGACATGACTAGGCATGATGGGAATTGTAGTTCCTGAATGCCTGAAGGGCCGTAGTTTGAAGACTTCTGGTCTATATCACTGCATCTGCTTTTAAGGGCAACTCTGCTTTAAAGTGTATGTAAACCCTAATAACTACTATTTGATCTGTTTTGGTCTGTAATTTATACCATTTGAAACTTTTTGTTTATATTTGACAATTGCAAAAATAAAAACTGAAAAACTGTTGATCCTGCCAGAAATACAGTGCTATCTTTTGTATTCTGCTGTTTCTTGACCATCATCAGCCCTGCCCAGTTATCCTCTGTGGCCTACAGAACCCCCCCCCCCCCCCTCCCACAACACACACGCACACACACACACACACACACACCCCACACACACACACCCCACACACACACACCCCACACACACACACCCCACACACACACCCCACACACACACCCCACACACCACACACCACACACACACCACACACACCCCACACACACCACACACACCCCACACACCACACACACACCCCACACACCACACACACACCCCACACACCACACACACACCCCACACCACACACACACCACACACACACCACACACACACCACACACACACCACACACACACCACACACACACCACACACACACCACACACACACCACACACACACCACACACACACACCACACACACACCACACACACACCACACACACACCACACACACCCCACACACACCCCACACACCCACACACACACCCCACACACCACACACACACACACCCCACCCACACACAATTTTTTTTTAGAGAGGGGTTTTGTAGCATTAAAACACTTTCTGCTCCTAGGGTGGCAGTATTAATCCTCCACATATACAGTACAGTGAGTGAACATTGTCCCGTACAACAGGGAGTGCATTACTGGCAGGATCACCAGATAAAGGGTAATGGGTTTAGATACTCTAAGGTGTAAGCTGGTCTTTGGTTCCCAGGTCTGTAACCTGCTGTGCCCAATATTGAGGAATCGCACAATCCCTGTGCCAAGCTCATTGGTCCCATTACGGTGGGCCCTCACTATCTCTGCACTGAGTTCCCGGGTCTGCACACCTGCTGTGCCCATTATGAGGGGTTCCCACCATCTCTGTGCTGAGTTCCCAGGTCTGTACACCTGTGCCCATTATGAGGTGTTCCCACCATCCCTGTGCTGGCTTCCCGAGTCTGTACACCTGCTGTACCCATTATGAGGGGTTCCCACCATCCCTGTGCTGAGTTCTAAGGTCTGTACACCTGCTGTGCCCATTATGAGGTGTTCCCACCATCCCTGGCAGATTATTAAATTTAAGATGATGGAGATGCCTTCTGGTAGACCAGAACATGGATCTCATTGCTGGATTTCCTAATAGATATTAGAAGCCAGCAGCAGGTTACATGCCCTCCCTCCTTTCCCAGACTCCTCCAGTAACTGGCATGGGTCACTGCTGGCTGGACCGTCGTCTTAAGCTCTGCAGTTTATAGGTTGCACAGCAGGTGGCACCCTTGTAATTTGTATCAATACTGCAGAGCATATTTATTGCTTATAACAATAAATATATTTCTATATCTTTATAGCAATAAAGTGTTTTACTGTACTATGTTTATTAATACGCCTCTTTTGGTAGGAGAATTTAATAAATATGCACAGCCCCCTTTTGTAATTTTGTGCTGTGAGAAGGATGTTATATTGCAGCTTGCAGGAGTCAAGTGACTAATTGAATGTCAGGTTCTGTCAACTTGACTCTAAAAACAGCACCATTTCAGCTGCCACAACCTAGCTGTCATTTACCAAGTCTGTGTTTTAGAAGTACTGAACTGTGGAAGCTGTGCCCATGGCAGAGGGCAAAAAAGGATCACCGGTATTGTCTGTGGTCTCCCTGTAGCTTATCCTTTCCCCATTACTGTCTTCCCATACCTTCTTCTATACTGTCTGTGTGGAGGCGGCCATTTTGGTAGAGGCAGGGCTTTGCTTCCTCATGTCGGAGCCTCCAGCAAGGAGAACAGTGATTAGCACAGTAGTGATCTTACCAAATCTCACTCTGTTTGGTGAGACTAGCCATCTCCCACTACGGGTATCTGCTTTTTATTAACATAAATGCTAGGTCCACTTTAAATCACTTTAAAAATGCATTTGAAGTACAGATCTCTATGAAAGCCTTTAGCGGTAATGACCAGTTACCTAGTTAGAGATTTCCATGCAGAGGCCCCCTGTGCTCCCAGCAGGCTTGTATTTTCTAATCCTTTCTGTTTTACTCTTACAGTTGTGTCGGACCCCCGTGGTCGGTTGCCCTCCCTCTCTGAGCTGCGCCTGTGCGGTTTGGATATGGGGGACTCCGTCCTGCGTTTGCTGCTTCGCCACACTCCTCGTCTCAACCGGCTGGATCTTAGTCACTGCGTCCAAATCAGTGACCACGGGATCCACATACTGACCGCAGTCACCTCTCCGCTGAGGGACAGCCTCACTCACCTCAACCTCACAGGTAATGACTTGGAGCTGCATAGAGGCTTTATATCTTTATACAGTGATGGAATACCTGCAACCTTTTTTATACAATGTTACCATTGCATTTTCATCAATTTTTCCCTTAAGCTGTATCATGCTGCATGTGTGGATCTTTGTGTTTTTTTTTTTGTTTTTGTTTTCTCTCTTAAAGGTGAAAGTTGTAAAGGTAATAAAAAAAATAAAAAAATATCTCTAGTTACATGCTCTGTGCATGAAATTGCACAGGTCAGCCCCAAACCTCTTCTCCGGCCCCTCCTCTCTGTCCAGTTTCCTTCACTATGGTGCTCGCTTGGCCCTGCTGCTTAGTCGCTGGCTTTGACGGCAATGTCTCCCGATGCCCCAGCAAAGCCAGCGACACATGGAAAATGAGGGGAAAGAACAGCTGCAGGCGTGCACAGAACTGGATCGAATGAAGGGCTCAGGTAATTAAAAGGGGGTGGAAATGCATGAAGGTAAAATCAGGGCTTAGGCTTTAAAACTACTTGAACTGCTGCCTGTACTACATGTCCATTTTTTTTTTTTTTTTTTTTTCCTCCCTGTGCAAAGCAGTTTCCACATAGCACAACCGGCGCTGCCTTTCTCCCTAAGGCTGCCCTTTTGCATTTCCTTCTTTCTGTAGTCAAATGAACCACTTCTGGACCAGGCCTTTTTCTGACACTGGTTTACAAGTTTTTAAATTTATTATTTTTTGCTAGAAAATTATTTGGAACCTCCAAACAAAATCTATAGAGACCATAAAGCAGTGATGGTGAACATCTTGGCACCCGGGAAGTTTTGGAACTAAATTTCCCATGAAGCTCATGCACTCTGCAGTGTAGGCATCATGGGAAATGTAGTTCCAAAACATCTGGGGTGCAATGTTTGCCATCCACTGCCCTAGAGAATAAAATGGTCATTGAAATATTTTATGTTGCACTGTATTTGCGCAGCCGTGTTTCAAATGGAATTCTTTGGGAAAAACACTTTCATGAATAAAAAAAAAAAAGTTAGTCCCACTTTTCTTGTATAATGTGAAAGATGTAACGCCGAGTACATAGATACCTAACATGTCATGCTTCAAAGTTGCACATGCTCGTGGAATGGTGACAAACTATGGTACTTTAAAAAAAACTCGCTTTAAATATTTTTACAGGGTACGAGTTTTGCGTTAGAGGTCTAGTGCTAGAATTATTGCTGTCGCTCAAACGATCACGGCGATATCTCGCATATGTGGTTTGAACACTGTTTACATGTGTGGGCGTGACTTGCGTATGCGCTTGCTTCTGTGCATTAGCTTGGAGGCACGGGGTGCTTTTAAAATTTTTTTTATATATATATATATATATATATATATATATATATATATATATATATATATATATATACACTGTCCCTTTAAAAAAAAAAATTCACTTTTATTACTGTTCCAAGGAATGTAAACATCCCTTGTAGTGAAAATAAGCATGACGGGTCCTCTTTATTGCGAGATCTGGGGTCAAAAAGACCTCATCACATTTTACACTTTAAAAGCTAACAAAATAATCATTTTATATTTTCTATAAAAAAAAAAAAAAAAAAATAATAAAATAGTCCCTTTTTAGTTTTTTATAAGGCCATTAGGCGAAAGTGACGTCAGACATCACTCTGGTCCTCCAGGGGCATAGTCGAGTGGGGGCCATCTTGCCCTCACTCGACTTCCTGCTCATTGGATCATTTTTGTTGCTACCAGCGACTCCAGTAAGAGGGGGAAAACGACCGGCAAGCAGCGGGGGCACCTTTCTCACTGCCCATAAGTGTGTGTAAGAGGATCGCCCGCTGTTCCGTTATATACCGGGGTTATGGCAGCAGTTAGCTGCCATAACCCCGGTATTCTTTTTTTATTTTTTTTTTTCCCAAAGTAATGTGTGTGTGTGTGTGTGTGTGTGTGTGTGTGTGTGTGTGTGTGTGTATATGTGTATATGTGTGTGTGTATATATATATATATATATATATGTATATGTGTGTGTGTGTATATGTGTATATGTGTGTGTGTGTGTGTGTATATATATATATATATATATATATATATATATGTATATGTGTGTATGTGTGTGTGTGTGTGTGTGTGTGTTATACATACACACAGAGTGGGCGTTCCGGGGCTGGTTAGGGGTTAAATGACATGATTATGTCATGCATCCTTCAATGGGTCCTAATTCAGGGTTCTGATAAGGATCTAATAGTACTGTTGCTTGCTATGGTGGCGCATACAGAAGAGGAGCACCGTTTGGGGCTGCTCTGTGCAGCTCTATTGCACCGAGCAGGTAAGCATAAACCTAAGTCGAGTATAAGATCATTCAAAGATTGTATAACTATTTGGAGTAATTTTGTCTTCACCTGATACCAAAATCAAGGCACAAAAGTCTGAATTTAGTTTGTTTTGTTTTCTTTTTGTTGGGGGAAGGGGTGTGTGGTGGTGGTGGTTGTTGTGGTGTGTGTGTGTGTGTGTTTTATTGTGTATGTATATTTAAAATGTAAAAAAAGTTTGGCCTAGAAATGTTGAAAGTGGCTTTTGCAGACGTGATTTTCTAGTTGTAGGCTCTAGGGCTGTCATCCTGATCCTGGATTCGCACATAATGAGTCTGCGATGTACAAGCAGCGCATGCATATCATATGTTCCTCTTCCCTGGCTGCATAAATGCTCCAGGTAAAGGACTTGCATAGCAAAGATGACAGCCCTGGGTACTTCCACCTTCATTGGCAAGTCCTGTCCTGATAGGTCGCCTATTAAATGTTCAGTTTTTTGACAGTAACCTTTTTTAACTCCTCCTCCTTTTCAGGGTGTCACCGTCTGACTGACCAATCTTTGGCCTTCTTCAAACGCTGCCCTCACCTGCAGCTGGTGGACCTGCGTTCCTGCCGCCTCCTCACCAGCGAGGGTTTTCAACGGTTGCTTCAGGATCCTCCTCCGAGCCCAACGTGAAACCCTTCCAATGCGCCGAGGAGCAAGTCCTGAGCCGGGAGACCTAGCGGTGCAGGCCGCTCCACACGGCACTCCTGCCCCAGAAAGGGGGCTATTCTACTGTATCTGCCTCTTCTACCTGCCCAGATACTGCTGCTGGGCCTGGAAAGTGAGGTTGCACTGAACTCCTTGACTTGACGCTGCAAATTTGCCAGCCAGCGGTAGCCGGAAGCTGTCGCTGCGTCTGGGATTGAAGCCGTTCTTCGTTGGGGGGGAAGGAACTTTTCACTTGGACTTGACCGTTGGGGGTGTGGACACCTCAAATATATTAAAGTGTAGGGGGACACAGATGGTCTCAATACCTCTTTTGCAGCCTGTCGTGGGCTTGTTAAATCCATGGTCACCCTTTCGCTACCCCTGCTGCGTTCTCCTGACGTGAGGCAATGCATGCACGGCAGCGCTAGCGCATGCCAAGGAGAGGGGCAATGGTTTACTGTTATTAAAGGGTCTGGGTCGTGTTAATTTTTTTTTTCTCCGGGGGGGGGGGGGTGGGTTAAACTCTGCAGGATGGATTTAAGGGGTTTGGGATGTACTTGATGCCACATTTTTTTTTTTTTCTTTTGTTTTGTTTTTTTAGGCGGGGGGGGGGGGGAGACAGGGTCGCTAGGGAATTCGGGGTACAAAACTGCAGGGTTCCAAGGGTTCAGCTTATTTGCTCACTGAATCCCGTCCCGCTAAAGGCGCTTAGGAGGGTTCGAGAGGCAGAAGCGCCTCTAGCCTTCTTCTCAGGGTAAGGGCGATCTGTGCCTGGCGTGTCACGGTGCCGGGCACATTGATACCGAGTAACTTCTTATCTCACTGGTGTTATTAAAGTTTTACTCCACCCATTTCGTAATTTGTTTTGAAGACAGGACAGTGAAATCTTCAACTTCCTAAACCGTATGATTAGTCTACCTAGGTCCCGCGCGATGCCTTTGTCCAATGAAACCATGGTTTAAGGTTGGCCTTGCCGGGAGAAAGCTGTATACGCAGCCTGTCCACAGTGAGGGAATGTTATTATGAACAAATCATTCCATTTTTTCCACAGTTTCCAAGAAGACCACAAAAAGACATTCTCCTTTTTAAATGTCATAACCTGCTTAACGCTTATTTTTCAGATTCATGTGGTTGCTGGTTAAGTTTGCTTCTTGTCTCTTGGGGGAAACCAGAAATTGGATCTCCAACAGTGTTCACAGTAGTTCTCGTGGCTATTACAAAACCAAGTGATGACGTCGCACTCCTCTGATGGAGAGGGCAAATAATTTGGGAGGCCAGCAGTGACACCATCATTATTGGGAGGAGTGAGGCATGAGCTGCTGAGGCAATCTACGTAACTGGTGCTGTATCTTTCTGGGGAAACCAGGGACAAGATCTCCTCCACCAGAATTGACAGTTCTTCCTAGGCCATTACAAAGCCAAGTGGTTTGCGTCATGCTTTTCTGATGGAATAAGCAAACAATTTGGGAGTCCAGCGGGTGATGCCATTGTTAATGAGAGGAGCGAGACATGATCTGCTGAAGCTATCTAGCGAACTGGAGCTGTATCCTCCTGGGAAAGCCAGAGATAAGAGCTACGCCACCAGAGTTCACAGTTCTTCTCAAGGCCATTACAAAGCCAAGTGATTTCTGTCAGGTTCCTCCGATGGAGTAAGAATCTCATTTTGGAGTCCAGTTATGACACCATGGTTAATGGGAGAAGCCAAGCACGATCTGCTGAAGCAATCAAAGTCACAGGAGCCCTATTTCTGGGGGAAACCAGGGATGAGATCTCCTCCTCCTCCACCAGAGTTGAGTTCTTCTCATGGCTGTTACAAAGTCAAGTGATGGTGTCACATTCCTCTGGTTGTAAGCAAATCATTTGGGAATCCAGCAATGACGCCGTCATCGTTATGGGGAGGGGTGAGGGCATGACCTACTGAATCCAGGCAATTGCAGCCTCCTTAAGGTATTAAAGTGCAAGTTTCCTCTGTGTTCTGGTTTTGTTGTACAGACTACTGAAGTATCCATGAAAATGCTCACGCACCTCGCTCTTAATCGCAGTCCCTTTTTTGTGATGGACCAAAATCTGATGATTCGTCGGTAATCGGGCACCAAGTGTAAGACCCTGCCTGTTTGTAGAGGTTTTTGATGGAAGCTGCCATTCTCTAAGTCTTGGGATTGCATAGTAGTTTTAGGCTGGTGAATTCATTTAATCATGTTGAAACCATTCAGTTTTACTACCTTGAATTGTGAGTCAGTGAAGGGCAGCTTCCTTTCAGAGACTTTTGAGATGGGCATTTTTTAGACGGCGATATGCTTTTTTTTTTTTTTTTTTTTTTTTTTTTTTTCACTCCGGGAACGTTTGAACATCTCTTCGCTCTCGCATCCGGAAGTTGTTCAGAGATTTACAGTTCTCAGGGCTGTGTGATGTCTGAGCCCTTTTTTTAAAAATGGGACTACCCATTAGGCGTAACTGTAAGCCGCTTGTAGAACTAAAATCTCCTGTAGTCTGTGGTCTTCAAAGCCAAGCTCAACTTTTGCACAGGGCCTCTGTTCTCTTGTGGAAGTTTTAAAGAGCTGATGACTGGAAATTATTAAGCTGAGGTTTTTTTTGAGCGGAGGATTGTTACTTTCATAATTTTTTTTAATTTTTTTTAATTTTTTTTGGATACTTCAAAAACGTGCAAGCATAAAAGTAAAAAAAATATATATATATACACATAGATTTATTAAGGTATCTGATGATTTCACTGTCATGCCTGATGTTTGCAGAACAGTGGATTTGGGGAATCTACAGAACAACGTGCTTCTGTCTCATTCTGGAAGTTATTAGTTTTTGGCATGTTTGGGCCCCCCCCCCCCCCCCCCCTCCTTGGAGGGCTTAATAATATAAATGAGGGCCTCTGAATGTGTGACGGGGGTTAGGCTTGACAAGCATCTCTGTGCAGCTATTTCTTGGGGAATAGGTGGGGTGGGGGGGTCGGAGAGAAGCGCAGTATTGCAGGTGCCGGACTTTTGTGTCGCATGTTTACAGGCACATG